>NW_004567124.1:2625290-2683382 GCF_000260355.1 Condylura cristata
GAATAAATAAATCTTAAAAAAAAAAATTATAGTCCCAATTTGGAACATTCTTTAGCTTGCCAATCTCAAGAGGCAGTAAGCATCCTTGCAAAAAGTGGGAATGTAACTGAGCAAACTACGTTTCCTCCTATACCACCTTTTTTTTCATCGTCCCTCATAATTCAGTTCTAGGAATCTGATTTCTAAATATCAAAGAGCATAAGCGTGTGGGCCTCAGTCCTCTGCTTTTTCTCTATCCTCCTCCTCCTTTGACCTCTCCTAATTTTATGGCTTCTAATCCCTATTCTAATGACCCAATTTTTGAGTCTCCAAAACTTTGTCTCTCTTGAGCTTCAGGCTCTATGTCCACCTGCTTACTTTAATGTCTGTGAAGCATAGAAGTCCAGCATGCCCCAGTTGAACCTGTCATCTCTCACATACGCCCTGTCATCTCTCACATACGCCCCATCGCAATTCAGGCAGCGCCATCATCCAACTGCCCCCGTGCAAGCCCAGGAGACATTCTGATTCCTTGTTTATCTTCCTCTGAGACTGATTCAGTCAGTGCATCACTGCTTCCTCCAGCAGGGACTGACCCTGATCCCGATTGAAGAAAGCTCCTCTCCCTTATTTTCTCTGTCCCACTAACCTGCTCCCTAAGTTCTCCTGTTAACCTATATGTTCCCTAATTTGTTGATGGTCTCTCCTCCTAGAGTACAAGCTTCTGAGGGGAGGGTGGTGGTTAGGACCCACACTTATCTTGTTCCCTATTGCATCTCCAAAGCTTAGAGTAGGGCCTGGCACTCAGTTGTTCAATATGTATTTGTCAAGTGAACACATGAAAAAATAAATGAATGACAAAGGATCACAGAAGCCCATTTCAGTCTGAAATTCCCAGTTGGCTCAGAATTACCCCAAATCTAAGCATTCATCAGTTTTCAGGGCAAGGCCCGGCACCTTCAGGAAGCTCATCTACCCTCTGCACCAACCATTTGCCATCTGTCACATATTTGAAGGTCAGCATTCTTACAACTTTGCCCACCTTTGCCTTTTTAGCTAGACTCTGTACTCCTTGAAGACAGGGCAATTGCCAGGCTTAGAAATAGTAGCCAGTATTTACAGATCTGCTCCTTAATTCACATAACAATTTCAACACTATTAGCTAGTTACAACCAGATTCCATTTCAGAGGGGACCCAGGGAGGTGCGTGACTCATCACACATTAAATGGCGGACCTGAGATTCAAAGCATTTGCAGCTCTCCACTCCAGGTTTGGTGCTCTGCAAATGATCAATGGAGTTGTGAGGTGGAGGAGTGAGGGTGTGGGCTGGAGAAAGAACAGTTGGCTTAGAATGTAGCCCTTGGTCATGATTTGCAGCAGCTCAGGGAAGGCCTTGCCCTATCTGAGTCAAGGACCCCTTGGCAAAGATAACTGTGAAGACTGCAGATTATGCTTAGAGGCTCCAAGGATCACCTCCTTTGAGAAAAGCAGTTCTTCTTTCTGAGCCTGCAACAGTACAAGAACATAGTAAGTGCTCACTAAAAATCATTGCATAGATGAACCCTTCCTTAGTCTTTGTAGGTGGATTTGATGGAGTGAGAAATCTGACTTCTAGTGGCAATGAAAGGAAACCTGACAAGAGAGGCAGGGTTTGGCTTTGGTTCTGAACCTGGATTCCAGAGGGCAATCAAGATTTATGACTTGGCTGAGGCCTTGGGAAATATGGGAGCCACCAATCAGGCCACCTTTCCCTGCTGAATGGGCTGTCACCAGAGGCTGGGAAGTACAATGCGTGGCCATCCTCCCTGTCTCCATTCAGGCCACTGCAGAAAATGCCCCATTCTGAGCTGATGGCCACAAGCTCTGGTTCAGCCTATCCCCTAACCAGACTGAAGCCACTTGGCATGGAGTCTGGCCTCCATCTTAAGGCTCAGTCCAGAAGCTCCAAATATTTGCAACCTTGAGATTATAACATAGGATCAACAGTTTCCTGGCAAGCAGGATAGAAGGCTACCCCCGTAAGTGCCTGCTTCTGAATAAACACCAAAGAGGAAGCTGGTGGGAGCAGCCATCTCATTCTGCTACAGCCTGTCCCCGGCCTCCGGGCCTCCTCTGGATTTTGGATACCTCCCTTGGGAGCCTGCCAGATCCCAAAGCCCAGGGGCCCAGCTCTTTAAGAGACCAGCAAATCATCCCAATGGCTTGTCTCTCCTGCTTGGGCCTGGTCGAGCTCTGGAATATCCATAAGCAGTTTCCTCCTTCAATATTTCTCTCACCTCCCATTTATTTCTTCACTTCTCCCTGTCCTTCTCTTCTTTGTCTTTGTTATTTTCATCGAAGGAAAAAATCATTTTGCCCCAGAAAACTCATTTATTGCAAAATGAGTGAAAGGTCCAGGCATCTGGCCCCACATGGGGCTCGTTTTCGGGTTATTACTTTAGCTGGCTCTTGATCCGGCCTGGTGGACTTGGAACCTCTCTGGCCAATATCACACCTGGTTGCAGCTGGAAGGGAAGGGACTTCAAGTTTTCATCTCTGGGCCTCTTTGTTATTACTGGAGCCAAGGGTTGGCCTGGGATCAGACAGGGGAGAGGGGGCTGGGAACTGGGCCTGGAAACTGTCCCAGAGGCAGGAAGAGTGAGGCTTCCTGGAGATGGTTTTGGGGTGATTGTCCCTCCTGTGTGTTGGCTGCAATCCAGCCAACCTGGGGAGGGGTGAGCCTCTGTCCTTGAGGTCCTCACTAATTATAGATTCTTGAGAAAAGGACTTGTTTGGCCTTTTTCTGATAAGCGATTTAAATTGAGAGATGCATAAAGAGGTGCAAAAGCAAAAAAGACGAAGTTCTGAAAGCCATATGCAGAATTTCCTGAGTGGGAGATTGCTTTGGGGATAGTTTATAGGTTAGCAGTTACTACTTCTTAAAAACGGGCTTATTTCTACCCTCTATTTATTTTAATGCAGTTGTGAAAAAAACAGAATTACCCCTTCGCACGCTTAAGAGGATTTCATCCATCTTATGTTTTGGGATCTGTATGATGTGCCTATCTGGCAATAACCATTCCCCATAAAAATACCAAGGGAGGGCATTTCAGTGGGATTTTAAGCTTCTTTAAATTAATTGCAGATTCATCTCACAGCACATTCATTGAGGGGTTTCCTTTTTCATTATTAATAGGAGCCAATGACGAGGGTGCTGCCAACCGTCTGAGAGGGAAAGTGGCTGCTGTGAAAGTCCCCTCAAGGCTGCAGCCATCTGGGAAGGTCTGCATTCTTGGGCTACCAGGCTCCAGCCTGTCTCTGATTAAAGGGAGCCGGTGGCCTGGATCAAGAGCTTGCCTCCGGCTTCCATCCCATGTCCAGCTTCCCTCCCAGCTCCCCTCCTGCCTGCTGGGCAAACAACCACACAAAGGGGATAGGAAAGGCATATTCGGGGTTGAGGAGACATTAAAGAGGACTTGGAAGCAGAGCAGACAAGTGGGAAGGGCAGTAGGATCAGGGAAAGTGGATTGTCCCAGTGAGAGTTATGTCAGTTCTCTCACCTCCATGTGTGTGCAGCTGGGAACTTGGCAGGACACCCACCAGAAGGCACACACTGGTCGCAAAGACTCTCCAGGTCTTTGTGAGGAGCAATTATAACTAAGGTGAGGGCCTACGCTACACTCACCACAGGTGGTCTCCGAGAGTCTGGGGGTCTTGGCCATGAAAAAGGCTTTGGTGGGCATGAAAGCTCTGCAAGCCTGGCAGGGGTGAGGGGCTTTCCCAAGGTCATGCAGCTGGTAGGGAAGAAGCAGAACAGCATCTCAGGTACTGGTTCCTAGCCAGTCTCCACTCCTTGCTCATGCTGTGGGAAAACCCCCTCTTAGGTCTGAGAACAGTGAGTGGAGTCAGCCCAGAAGTGGAGAGCTGGGAATGGTGAGGAGAAGGAATGGCCCCTTCCCTGGGCAGCCTGGGTGTGGTGAGGGAATCCTGGTCTCTTGAGGAGAGACGATTGTATTTTCACTTTTTATACAATTTTTAGTTTTTATTTTTCTGACTTTTTCATGATGGGTGAGTGGCCAGCTTTCTTATCACCAAGCTATAAAGTAGGTGGAGATTCTTCACTGGCCAAGGTGATTAATGACGTGGTCTTTTCTCATAAGAAATAGTCCTCACAATCCTTTTTCTTTAATTATTATTATTTTTTAATTGAGGTGACATTGGCTAATACCACCTGATAGGTTTTCAGCTGGATAGCATGACCAGGCAACATCTGCAAATGCACATTCTAGTGCTCGTCACGCGGAGGCTTTGCTGTCATGGCCACTCATGTGTGGAGGCAACCAAACGTGTCAACTGAGGGGTTCACCCCTAGTGCATCCTAGTGTTCTTGACCCCCTCAGCCAATCCTCCCCCTGGATGGCCGTGAATGGCATTTCAGCAACCCTAGCATCAGGGTCTGCTCGGACTCCACATCTGACATTCCCTGAAAATTCTGGGTGCACTGTTACCATAGTAACTAGCTAACGACTCATAGGGAGGTATCAGAAAATGGTTGATCATATAAACAGTTGATGGAGCTTGGGGTCTATTCTCAAGGAGTTCTCACCTCCTTTTCCATCCATGGGCTCAAGTCTGTGAACTGATTTAGGTCTGCAAACTACGGGCAAAACCGTGGTGCTCCAGTCTGGCAGCTGATGGCAGCCTGCCAAATAGTCTCAGTGGGATTTCCACCCCCCCGCCCCCACACACTTTTTTTTTTTTTTGGTTACATAATTACACAAGTCAGATAATGCTGCAGTCAGCTGTCCATCACGCCCCTCAGAACAGATGATCAATTAGCAATCACAAGGTCCCCATGGGCCAGGGCAGACTGATTGTCACTCAGCCTTGCTGGAGTAATTAGGTCCACCTCACTGCTGCTGATTTAAATACACTCCTTACCACCAGCCTTTCTGGAATCCTGTCATGCCCCATAGATATTCTGGGGATCCCAGTGCCATGGCATCATCTGTTACTTTCAATCCCATCCTGGAGAAAACAGCTGCCAAGTTTCTGGTGGCGACCCCTTCCCAGCCACCTTTACTGACTTATCATAGGGATGAGTTCTGGTCGCTTTGAGGAAATAGTGTGAGTTCTGTGCTTTTTCACATGGCACATCTATTCTAATGTCCTCTCTTCCTGAAAATTCTACTACTTCTTCAACATCACACCAAACATTCAAACATCTCCTTCTCCTGGACCGTTGGGCTTATTTGAATCCACCTTGAAAAAGTCATGTTGTTACCGGAAACCTGGTCCCAGACCTCATTGCCAAGATCCTGAGTTATGAGATGCTCCCATATGATTAAATATAAAGACACTGCCATTTCTCTTTAGCCAACTGTGGAGACTCTAAACTGTCACGATCTGTTCTCAGGGTTGCTGGAGGTTTCACCAGCCAGGTGTGGCCATTATTTTGAGCTATGAACTATTTCTCCCCAGAAGAGGGACGGTATTTCTCAGATGATCCCTGACCTAATACAGCAAAAAAGTTCAGGAATTACTGTGGTTTGTCTCACCTGTCTCAGGTGAGGGGTCAGCATGGTCCCCCAGCCATGGTCACGCTTCTCTAGCAAAGCGGTGGGAGTTAATTCCCTGAGGACTCAGCTCAGTCTTGTTCACTCAATGATGCTGCCTCATCATAGGTCCCTGTTCTTTTCCTGTGAAGTCTGTGATTTGGATATGGGAGCCTTGCCCTCATCCTTCCAGTAACCCCGCCACCCTCACAAATAGATCTGGGGGCTGAGATTTAGCTTAGGAGTCCCTTGGGTAAAAGGTGAGAGAATCCACAGAGGTCTTCTGGCTTTTTTTCACAGAGGTCTTCTGAATTTCACAGAGGTCTTCTGGACCCTGAATTTGTTATTCTCTGATCTGGGCCTTGATTTCCTCTTTTCATATTAATTTGAAATTTTAGAGCAATTTTAGAATCACCGTGAAATTAAGTGGGAAGTCCAGAGTTCCCAGTGACCTGCTACCCTGGTCGCTCCTCTGCTAACTCACCTGCTATCAGCATCCCACAGAATTTGGTAAATTTGTTGCAATCAACAAAACTATAGTAACACACCACTATCCATGATTTAATTAAGGTTGTAAGGCTGTTTACTCTTGGTGGTGTATGAACTGTGGGTTTGGACAAACGCATAACGCCACATAGCTATCATTGTAACATCACACGGAATGGCTTTCTGCCCTAAAAATCTACTGGGTTCTAACCCACCCTTCCCCTTAAACTTTGGCAACCAGTGATCTTTTTATTATGTCTATACTTTTGCATTTTCTAGGGTATCATATAGTTGAAGTCATATACTATGTAGGCTTTACAGAATGCTTTATTTTGACCTAGTAACAGGCATTCATGTTACCTCCACATCTGCTTTCAGTTTGATAACTATTTCCTTTTGTTTTTCTTTTTTTCTGACTTCAACCTGCAAGGACCCTATTACACTGTAGTTGGGAATGTGCTTTCCATAGTTATGGAAAGCAGGGTGGAGTTTTCTTAAAAGACTAAAAATGACTTCTCTGTACAACCCACCAATTCCACTCCTAGATGTCTACACCCAAAACACAAAAGCATGATTTTGAAAGGAAGCCTGTATCCCTATGTTCATAGCAAAGCCATTTACAATAACCAAGATATGAAAAACAATATAAGTGACACAAAACAGATGAGCAGCTCAAGATGATGTGGTATATACACATGATGAAATTCTACTCAGCCATAAGAAAGTATAAACTTATGTCATTTGTAGAATGTGGATGGAATAAGGTGGGATAATGCTATGTGAAACAGGTTAGAAGGAGAAAATTGCTAGATTGTATCACTAAAATATTGAATACAGAGGAACTAAATAAGAATAAGAAAGACAAACTTAACATACCCTTGAAAGCTGATCATGGAACTGAATTGCCCAAAGTAGGGAGAGGAGGGCAGGGGAGGGCTAAGAACAAAGAGGGAACGAAACGCCATGCACTATGGTGGTGGACTAAAGGTGATATTTTTAGGGGTGTACCCTATGGTGGAAAAACTTGACTGGCAGCAGCTTAATGTTACCAAAATTAAAGGCATAAATTAAAAAAACAAGGTAATTTATTTTTGAAATGTACCTTTGTTCAATACAAATATTTAATTTATCTTTTTGCATGGTTGTTTATATTTTTGCAGTAAGGAGTAAAAGTTCATTGACTAGACGTACCATAGTTTACTAATCCACTCTCCTACTGACAGGCAATTACGTTGACATTTCTTACAGTAAAGGCATTTCTTTGACTCAAAGGCCATGGCACTTTGGCTCTCTCTGGTGGCGCAGCAGGTTGAAGCACAGCACTGAGAAGCTAAAGCCACTTCCGCATGAGTTCGATTCCCGCCTGCCCTGGAGGAAACCACATGGCGAGGCAGACCTCTCCTGGCCCGCCCGCTGCTCCCCTCAGCAGTGTATTTCAGTCACTCTGCCTGTTCTGCTCCCCACTCTGTCTCTGGTGAAGCCTCTCGCCACCCCTGCACCTCTGGCCTGTACCCCTCAGTTCTGTATGCACAAATAAATAAATCTTTAAAAAAAAAAAAAAGGCCATGGCACTTCTTAAAATTGGTGGGCAAATATTGGTGGGCTGTGTGTCTCAGGTAACCCAGTTAATACAACACACTTTTTTTTAATAAGATTTTTTAAAATATTATTTATGCATACAGAACTGGGGTACAGGCCAGAGGTACAGGGGCAGTGAGAGGATTCACCAGAGACAGAGCAGGGAGTAGAACAGGCTGACTGTTGGAGTATACAGCTGAGGGGAGCAGCAAGCGGGTCAGGAGAGGTCTGCCGTGCCATGTGGGTCACCTCCGGGGTGGGCGGGGATTGAACTCATGCTGAAGTGGCTGTAGCTTCTTAGTGCTGTGCTTTAACCAGCGGTGCTACCAGGGAGGGCCCACAGCACACTTTCTTAAGAGCCACTACGTTGTATGGAACATGGTGGGAAGAGAAAAAATATCTGAACCTCTAGTAACAGAATTAATAATATTAACCTCTAGTAACACAATTTTTCTTAGACAGGCAACTTTCTTTGGAATAATGAATGGAATGTCAGTCACTGGAACAGAAGGTCAGGGTACATGTAGGAGTCTGAGCCTCAGAAGGGATGGGGAAGTTGCCATACAAGAGAACAGGAGAAAAATTTGGAGGTTTCTGCTTTGTGGGACAGATTGGGAAGATCAGAGAAAAGAGGATCAAGAGGGTGTGAATTGGAGGCCACATACACTGATGTGATCAGAATATATTCCCTGGGGGGTAGATTATCTGAAGGACTTCTTTCTTTTTTTAACAAAGATTTTTATTTATTTATGCACAGAAATGGGTCCAGGCCAGAGGTGCAGGCTGGGGGCTGAGAGGATTCACCAGAGACAGAGCGGGGAGCAGAACAGGCAGATCTACTGACATACACTGCTGAGGGGAGCAGCAGTCGAGACAGCAGACTGCTGTGCCATGTGGGTCACTTCGGGGGCAAGGGATCAAACTTACACTGAAGTGACCATGTTTTGGTTTAGCTTCGCAGTGCAGTGTTCCAAACTGCTGTGAGAGGTGGCTGAAGGACGTCTAAGAACAAGGCTTATTGCTCTTTGGTCAGTCAGGTGTGAGATGCTGGGGTGTAACATGTTTATGTCCTCACTCTAAAGCAGCCATGGTAAGCGTCCCGTTCATGGTGATACTTTCTGTGAAGTTGTGAAACCGAAGGCTTTGGAATAATGGCGGGAATGTCAGTCACTGGAATAGAAAGTCAGAATCTGGGATGAATGGCAAAAGAACAAGCGCTCAACATCAGTGGGATGTGATAATGTGAGCCCACTAGGAAATGGCAGACATCCGGTAAGGGAGCCTTTGCACATCTCCTGGGTCAGGCAATGGTGTTGCGTTAGTTATGTTGTAGTTGGCTACAGTCAAAAGGACACAACTCCAAAGAGTGGTTTAAACAAGCAAGGAATTGGTGCAGTGTCTCCAAGTTGTGAGGTGGGACCAGGTTCAGTCTATCTTGTTGCCCTACCTCAGGGCTTCTGGCCTCCTGGGAACACGATGGCTGATTTTCCCACAGATGTCTCCCTCCTGGTCTGGGAATGGGAGAAGGAAAAAGAACAGGCCAGATGAATGTATCTGTCCTCTTTTGACAAGATTTCTACTAAGCAGGCTTCCCATGGCCACAACCACAAGAAACTCTAGGAAGGAGAATGTCCTAGCCATGCATATTGCCTCTCAAGAACAATAGGATATTGTCTATCCTATTAAGGAAGACTTGGAAAGTGGTAATTGGGGAGGAAATTGGCCATGTCTGCCACAAACCTCCTCTAAAAGAGTGTTAAGAGCATTGGGAGATCCCAGGAGTGATCTGGGTTATTGGGAGGTGGGTAAGAGAGTCTTGAGGAGTTCACAACTCAGAGGGAATGGGGAGGTAACAATTAATTATCAGAAACAGCAAGACACTGAATCACATTGTAAAGGGGCTTTGAAGCGGAGAGATGAGACAGCCTGGTGAGGAGGGGGAGGGGCTGAAGTCCGTCAGGGATGGTGTGTCTGTGTGGTCAGGGAAGGGCCTTCTGGGGCTTCTTGTGAGTCAAGTGTTGGCAGGTATGCAGAATCACAGGTAGCTTTGCATCTTTGGACTCACAGTCTCACGGGGAGTTACATACATCAGCAGGTGTTGTCTATGGCCTGCATCCTGAGGGCTCTGGGGAGCACTGGAGAGTGATAAGCAGACGACAGAGTAGGTCAGAACTGTATATGGACTACCATTCTGGCAGCCACACACCAGGGGGGCGGTTTTGCACAAGCAGGCGGCAGAGAGGCATGGGGGTGAAGAGGGAGCCAGTGCTGCATTGTGGAGGAATGGTAAGAAGATGTGGCCCCTGAAGAGGCTCAGAGGTAATTCTGGCTCTAGTTTGTTCTAATTTTCTAGCCACAAACTTAAGTCAACAGTTACTGTTAAGGGGAAGGATGTCCTAAAGGAACTCTGCAAAGTCTTGTGGGCCCCACTCCCTACTCCAGCTTTCTGGAACCTACACCCTACTCCAGTGACTGGAAACTACAACTCCCAGCAGTACCAGGGAGAGAACTGTATGGACCCAAGGGCGGAGCTAGCAGGAATTCTGGGACATTGGGGGATAGATAGGGCGCGATTGCCTCTCTCGCTCTCTTGCTCCGGAAGCGGCTCTCCAGACTGCGTGACTCAAGTGTTTTCAGTCAGCAGAGCCGGTAAGGTACTCCAGTTACTTTGTATCCCGCTCTCTTTCCTTGTGTTGTTTCCTATTCCTTTCCCCTTTTGTAAATAAACCCGTTATTGACCCTTTTGTGTGTACCTGCAGGATAACTGAATTGTGAGCGCACAGGTGAGGCCCCACTGTAGGCTACCCTGTAACATTACCACTCTACACCCTTCCACCTGTAGTTTTATGCTGGTGTTCCTGAAGCAGGAGCTTTCCCAGGTCTGCTTAGGTTCTTCTACTTTCCCAGGCCTGCTCCTTGGGGGAGTCTATTGCTTGGATTCTGCTGCTCGCTGGAGCAGAAAGTTCCTTGCAGTGCACTGCAGGCCCACAGTAGCAGCTATGGCTACCTTGACCCCTTTCCAAACAATAAAGAATGCTTATGCTATGATGGATGTGATGACAAGTTTCCTCATACAACTTGTATAAAACTTCACCATTCCTGTAATTTGGAGCTCAGCCTTTTGGGACTGATCCCACTGAGCCCACTGTTGTGACAAGTAAATCTCTCTTTCCACCTCTTTGAGTGCTGTCTGATCTCTCTGGGAAATTGCCAAACACTCCTTTCATACTGCAGTGTCCCTCTGGGCAGGCACTCCCTTCTCCAGCATGCCCTGCTGTGGACATGGGCCCTTTGGTCAACCACAGCAGAGATGGTCTGCATAGCAATGGCCTCACCCTCTCCCAGGTTGTCCTGTTCCAGGACTGCTCCAGGCACAGTTTAATTACAGTTTTTCTTATCCCTTTCCACATGCTGTCTCTCTTGATGCTTAAGATAGATATCAATTCGCCATCTAGGAGTCATTGTCTTTGTTGAGATATAATTTGATTGTAAAAATATGTAGAGGGTTCCTCCCTGGTGGCGCAGCGGGTTAAAGCACAGCACTAAGAAGCTAAAGCCATTTCAGTATGAGTTAGATCCCCACCCTAGAGGTGACCCACATGGCATGGCAGACCTCTCCTGACCCGCCCACTGCTCCCCTCAATCTGCCTGTTCTGCTCCCCACTCTGTCTCTGGTGAAGCCTCTCACTGCCCCTGCATCTCTGGCCTATACCCCAGTTCTGTATGCATAAATAAATAAATCTTAAAAAAAATATGTAGAGAAGGTGAATCAGGTGGCCTCACTCTTCCACCATCTTTCTGGACTCCCTTTCTTTTTATCATTGAGGCATAATTGATAAATAAAGTTATATTAATATCAGGCACACAGCATAATGATTTGATATTTGTACATTGTGAAAATATTACTAGAATAAATCTAACTAGTACCTTCCCACCTTACATAGTTACAAAATATTTTTTTCTTGTGATAAGAACTTTTAAGATCTATTCTCTCAGCAAGTCTCAAATGTACAAACCTGTGTTTTCCACTATAGCTACCATGTGATATTGTACATGACACCTCATGATAAATAGAAATTTGTACCTTTGAACTCCCTTTACTCATTTTACCCACTTCTCACACTTCCCCCACCCCACAACTCTGGCAATCATCAATCTACTCTCTGTATCGATGAGATAGTTACTGTTTTTGTTGTTGTTAAGACCCACATTTGTAAGGTTATATGATCTATGTGTTTCTCTGACTCATTTCACTTAGCATCATCTACTCAACATCCACTCATGCTGTGACAAATGGAAAAAAAAAAATTCATTCTTTTTTATGACTAAATAATATTCCATTACACATATATACTACATTTTCTTTATCCATCCATCAATGGGCATGTGGGTTGTTTTCATATGTTGGCTATTGTAAATAATGCTGCAATAAGCATGGAGATGTCTATCTTCTTGAATTAGCCTATTCATTTTCTTTGACATCTGTATATCTTCTTTGAGAAAACATTCAACTCAAAACTACTTTTTTTTAACCAGGTGTTTTTTTTTTTTTTGTTTGTTTGTTTTGTTTTTCTGGTACTCTCGAGATGTGTGCATTCTTTATGTATTTTGGACATTAGTTTTTCATTAGTTGTATGATCTGCAAATATTTTCTACTTTTTAGTAGGTTGCCTTTTCATTTTGTTGCTGGTTCACCTTATCGAGCGGAAACTTGTTAATTTTAGGTAGTCCCACTTGTTTATTTTTGCTTTCCTTGCATTTGCTTTTTGTGTCAAAAAACATCGCTAAGACCCATGCTGATAAACTGACAATCTGAGTTTTCTAAGAGTTTTATGGGTTAAGATTGCTTTTTCTACTTCCAAGTAATGCCATTGTGATTTTTATAGTGATTGCATTGAATATGTAGGTCACTTTGGATAGTATGGACAGTCTAATATTCTTCCAGTTCATATAAACCCTACTTCCCCCACTTACTTGCATTTTTGTTCATGTCTTTTATCAATGTCTGCTAACTACAGTGTATAAATATTTCATATACTTATTAAGTTTGTTTCTAGAAAGTTATTCTTTTTGGTTATTATTATAAATGGAATTGTTTATTTCTTTTTCAGATAGCTTATTGTTGGACTACAAAAAAGTAACTGATTTTTACATGTTGATTTTGTATCCTGCAACTTTATAAAATTCATTGTTCAGTTCTAACAGTTTTTTTGTGTAGTCTGAGCTTTGCTACGCATGTAATTAGATCATCTGCAAACAAAGATAATTTTTTTAAAAAATCTAATGCCTTTTATTTACTTTTCTTAGCTTTTTTTCCTTATTTTTCTTTGCTTTATATGTTCAGTAAGAGGGATAAGAGTGGCATTCTTCACGACATTATTTTTGGCAGTGATTTCTTGATATAATACCAAAAACATAGACAAAAAAGGCAAGAACAGATAAGTGGGACTATATCAAATTAAGATGCTGTGGCACAGTAAAGGAAACTACCAACAGAGTGAAAAGTTAACTTATGGAAAGGAAATATTTGCAGACAATGTAACTGATAAGAGATTAATGTCTAAAATATATAAGAAACTCTGATAACTCAATAGTCAACCAAAACAAAAACTCACATCCCAAAAACCCAATTAAAAAATGGGCAAAGGGCCTGAATAAACATTTCTTCAAACATAGAAATAGTCAAATCATAAATGGAAAAGCTCAATATCACTAATCATTTGGGAAATGAAAGTTAAAACTAAATGAGATTCATCTTCTACCATAGTTATTATCAAAACTCCCAAAATTACAAGTGTTGGTGAAACTGTGAAGAAAAAGGAACTCTTGTGCATTGTTGGTGGAAATGTAAGTTCATTCATCCACTATAGAAAACAATATGGCTGATCCTTGAAAAGTTACAAATCGAACTACTATTTCTAAATTATACTTTCACATGGAGCTATATACCCAGAAAAATTGAAATGATGATCTCTAAGATATCTCACTCCCATGTTCATAGCATCATTATCACAATAGCCAAGATGGGAAAAAAGCTTATATATCCATCAACAAGCTTATATGTTCATCAAGAAAAGGTCTATACTTACAAGAGAACTCTGTTCAACCTAAAAAAAAGAAGGTAATCCTCTATGTGTAGCAATGTGGATGAACCTCGAGGACATTCTGCTCAAATAAATAAACCAGTTGGAGAAGGACAAATACTGTGTGATTCCACTTACATGAGATGCTTAGAGCAGTCAAAGTAGAGAGACAGAGGCTAGAGTGGTGGTTACCAGGAGCTGTGGAGGGGCTGGGGGTGTATCTAAACTCTAGAGGGAGATGAAGGGTGTAGGATGAATCTGATCTAGAGATCTGCTGATTTTATTAGGACTTATGGCAGCCAGAACCAATGAAATCTGAGAAATCAAAGTAGTGTATTTTAGATGTTTTTAAACAGTGTTTTGGCAATCATGCTCAAGGGTCCTGTTTTGGAGGTCATCTTGGACACATGAGCTGATCCTTGAGCATTAACCATCAACCAGCTTTACTGGCCATATGGTCATTTCTTGGAAAAGCGAAACAGAAGAAAAGGGAGCTATCATCTCCCCAAATTCTGCATTTATAAAACGAGACTTTGCATCAGAGATCAAATGCTGAAGCCAGCAGTTCTGAGGCAAAAAGTAGGTCAGGGCTGAGCCATTAGCTTAAGACAAGTTTTCTGTTTATAGTTTCCTTGCAAAAAGATGCAATGTCTAAATGGAAAACCAGGGCCAGGAGGTCCTGATCTCTGCTAAAGAGCCATCTTTGAAAAGCCATTGGCTGGGAGCAGACCCCAGGCCTCCACTGAGCCCTTGTAGTCACAGAGCTTGTGGAGGGACAGAGGAACTGAGGATGAGCCTCAGCAGGTTCACATAGGCCTTGCTCCTGGGAGTGGCGTCCTGCACATGTGGGGAAGCCTTTGTGCAGGACAATGGCTGGTGGGGTCCCTGACAGGGTCAGGCCAGAGGGAGCTTCAGACTCTTATGGTTTGGAGGCCCAGGCAATGGGTGCTGACTGTCCCTGGGATGTCCTGAGGATATAGGATGCCTGCTAAGGGACATTCCCCTGTGCTCTGGCCTTTCCTCACACAACCTGTCCAACTTACATGGGGCCCCAGCATAGAAGGGGAAAATGGGTCTCAGAGTGCAGCCTTGGCCATCTGCTCAGGGCCCTGACCCCATCAGAGAGAAATGTTCTAGATGGCAAACATCACATCTCACCTTTGCACCCAGTATTTATCAGCACCCAGCACATGTCAAGTGGCAAATGCCTGTTTGCTAAATATTTAAAGTGCCCCATATGGTTTGCGTCTCCCCAGTCTTTCTTCAAAATTAGCTTTATCTCAGGCATTCATTCCATAGGCTCTCAGGAAGCATTCCCCAGGCTCCAAAGCTTTACTGTCTGTTGTTCTGGCTGGTCATGAGTTCCTGTGCCCAGCCACAGCCCTGCCCACCTTGGGTCCTGTGCTGCCTCAGTCCACAACCTCTCATCAAAGTGCTCATGTGGCCCCTCCCTGTGGGCTCTCCCCAGCCCTTCGCCCAGGTGTTCACACCATGCTGAGCCCTCCACGGCAGTGCAGGAAACGGTATCTTGATGAGAAGCGGTCCCAACGTCCTTCACTCATTCCACAATTATCTATTATGCACCCATATGAGACATTAAGTACCACGGTAGGTGCCTAAATAGCTTTTTTTTTATAAAGATTTATTTATTTATGCATACAGAACTGGGGTATAGGCCAGAGGTGCAGGGGGAGTGAGAAGATTCATCAGAGACAGAGTGGGGAGCAGAATAGCTGCCTAAATAGTTTCTAAAGGAACTTGGACAGCTTTTGTAGACCATTTACAATGGAAGGAAGTCCTTATTCTAAAAAGATCTCGATTCTCTTAACATACTTCAGTGCCTCTTAGTGTTGGGTTATCTCCCAGCCTGGGCAGGGCCCCGAAAGATGCTGACTCCAACCATGGCTGGAGAGGCTGACCCATCACAAAAGGAGGCAGCAGGGCCTCCCAGGTACCCCAAGTTCCTTTTGCACCCCAAGAGGGGCAGTCCCTCCTCCAGTTGCTGTCTGTCGTCAGTGACTGAAAACCTAGGTGCCCTGTATTGCCTCACCACCTCTGCAGAACTTTTCTTTTAGTAACTTCCCACAAATTTCTTTTTATAAATGCCCATCATCATGTAATTTGGATATACCACAATGTGAACTTTTATGAGGCTTTACAACCATGCCTTTCCTTTTCTGGGCTATGCTGTCTCCCCCCGCCACATGCAGCAGCAATACAAGATAGTAACTGGCCCTAGCTAACACTCTTGGTATGCAAAGATCCAACCATTCTCTTCTCCTGGACATTTCTGGGAGGTACATACTGCCCCTGTTAAGGGGAAGGATGTCCTAAAGGAACTCTGCAGTCTTATGGACTCCACCCCCTACTCCAGCTTTCTAGACCCTACCCCCACCCCCTACTCCAGTGGTTGGAAACTACAACTCCCAGCAGTACCAGGGAGAGAACTGCGAGGACCAGGGAGAGAACTGCGAGGACCCAAGGGCGGAGCTAGCAGGAAGGAATTCTGGGACATTTGGGGGGATAAATAGGGAGTGATTGCACCTCATGCTCTCTCGCTCGCTCTCTGTGCTCTCTCAGGAAGCAGCTCTCCTGACCTTGTGACTCGGTGTGTTCAGTCAGCCTAGCCGTAAGGTATTCCACTTACTTTGTATCCTGCTCTCTTTCCCTGTGTTGTTTCCTATTCCTTGACCCTTTTGTAAATAAACCCGTTATTGACCCTTTTGTGTGTACCTGCAGTGTAACTGAGTTTTGAGTGCGCAGTGAGACCCCACAGACAGGCGGCCCAGTCCACTCTGGGCTACCCTGTAACACCCCCAAAAGACAAAGCTGTAGCCTATGGATGGGTGCTTCTTTCTGAGGATGGCAGACACTCAAGTGAAGAAGTTCTTGGTCAAAGATAGTATATAGTTTTCACTTTACTGCCTGCTTTAGCCTGCTGTAAATACATTGTCTCTGTGACATCACAAGGGTTATTTTTCCCTTTATGGACTTTGATTTTGGTGTCAAATCTATGACAAACCCGGATTAGTCAGATTTTCTCTTATGTTTTTACTTAAAATTTAATATTTTGTATTTAGATCTATGGCCTCTCTTGAATACATCTTTATATCATGTGCAAGGTTAATGTGGATTCTTGTTTTCCTCACATATGAATGTACAGTTATTCCAGCACTAGTGATTCCACCTTTCTCTTTTGAATTGCCTTTTTCACATTTGTCAAAAATCAGTCCTATTTGTGTGGGTCAGGTTCTTTGCTGTCTTTTCTTTTGTGTTGATTTATGTGTCTGTTCTTCCTTAATGCCATACTGGCTTGATCACTGCAACTCCAGGTAAGCTTTTGCATTAGGTAATGTGAATGTCTTGCTGTACTTCTTTTCCAAAGTTATTTAAGTGAATGTAGTTTTTCTATCTTTTAATATAAATTTTAGAACAGCTTGTCTACCCAAAATTCTACTGAGATTTTGATCAGAATTGCAATTAATCTATCAATCAATTTAAAGAGATCTGATGTCTTTACTATTTAGTCTTTCAATTCATGAACATATTAAGTCTCTCCATGTATTAAAAACTTTAAAATATTTCAAATTTTAGTTTTCAACATCATGATTCAGTACATATTTTCTGTAGATCTACACATACTTATTTTTTTCAGAGCTATTGTAAACAATTTTTTTTAAAAAGATTTACTTATTTATGCATACAGAATTGGTATATAGACCAGAGGTGCAGAAGCAGTGAGAGGACACACCAAGGTCAGAGTGGGGAGCAGAGCAGGCAGGTCAATGAAGTACACTGCTGAGGGGAGCAGCAGGTGAGAGAGGAGAGGTCTGCCAGGCCATGTGGGTCCCCTCTGGGTCTGGGGATCGAACTGGCACTGAAGCAGCCGCAGCTGGCTTTCAGTGCTGTGCTTTAGCCCACTGCACTATCAGGGAGAGCCTATAAATGATATTTTTTTAAATCTCTGGTTTCTAATTAGGAATTTTTCTCTTAAGATCTTACATATTAGTCTACAACTTTTTCCTAAAGAATCTTTGGGACTTTCTATGTAGAAAATTATGTCATTTGTGAGTAAGGCCATTTTATTTCTTTCTTTCCAGTCTATGCACTTTTATCTATTTTTCACTGGTGTGGTTAGGATATCCAGTATGATGTTGAGTGAGAGTGGTAGAGAGAAGATGCTTGGTCTTGTTGTTAATTTCAGGGAGGGCATTAGGTCTCCCCTGTATATGTGATGTAAGCTGTAGTATTCACAGATGCCACTTACATGGCTGAGGAAGTTTTCTTTTGTTACTATTTTACTGTCTTTATCATGAATGTGTATTGAATTATGGAAAATGCTTTTTCTGCACCAAATGATATGTGATCTTTCTCCTTTAGCCCAATTAACATGATGGATTATAATGATAGAGTTTCAACCTTGCATTGCCAGGGTAAAGCCCACTTAGTTGTGGCACATTATTCACAGATTTGATTTTATTTTGTTGAGGAGTTTTACATTTGGTTTATGGGGTATATGGGAAAATTTTCCCACCCCTCTGGATTCTTCTTGGGCCAGTTGAGCCAACAAATTAATATCTGACAGATTAGTAGGAGAAAACCAAATTTAATTACTTACATATGGGAGATTTACATAGCTATAATCCTAGTATAAATGGGACAAACTGAGGATTTTTATCTTGAGCTAAGTAATGTGATGGGGGTTTGGGATCTCAAGGAGAGAAGGGGGAAATCTTACAAGACAAACACAGGATGACTTCATATGAAAAAATAAGATGCTGGAGCTGTTTGCTTGGCCTTAAGACACTTTTCTCTGACAAAAAATGTTATTTCCAGGCTTTCCCTGGTGGCACAGTGGATTAAAGCACAGCACTAAGAAGCTAAAGCCACTTCAGCATGAGTTCGATCCCTGCCCCAGAGGTCACCCATGTGGTGCGGCAGACCTCTCCTGACCTGCCCGCTGCTCCCCTCAGCAGTGTACTTTGTCAGTCTGCCTATTCTTCTCCCCACTCTGTCTCTGGTGAATCCTCTCACTGCTCCTGCACCTCTGGCCTGTACCCCTGTTCTGTATGCACAAATAAATCTTTTTAAAAAAATGTTATTTTCCCAGATTTAGACTAGCCGCTAAATCTGAGCAATCTCTAGTCTTTAAGAATGAAAATAGTTCCTCTTGAGAACTACAGGGACTTCACTGAGCTCCACAGGCCGTAGAATTGGAAATGACCTGCTGGCCATCTTGAAAAAAAGCCTTTCTGAGCATTTTTTTTGTGAAGCTGAGCTTACAGATTCATGAGAGATATTGGTCTGTAGTTTTCTTTTTTAGTGGTCTCAGTAGTGAAGGGTCAGGCTGATTCTGTTCTTATAATGTGAGTTCGGACAGATTCCCTCCTGTGTTTTTGTTTTTTGGAAGAGAGTGAGTATAATTAGTGTTACTTCTTTAAATGTTAGAATTTGCCATTGAGCCTAGAGGTTTCTTTTTTAGAAGATGTTTAACTATGAACTCAATTTTAAAAATGGCTCTGGAGTTGTGATATTGTGATTTATGATAAGTACATATTCTACTTTTCTCCTCAAACCCTTGGGACAAAGGTAAAACAATTCCTAAAAACAGTGGGAATGTCTTTTGATAAAATATTTGTTTTTTTTTTTTATCTTCAGCTCTTAAAATCACTTCAGAGCCATAAAAGTGGAATGGGTATCTGGTTATTCATAAAAAGCCTTTTATAACCATAGTTGACTTTTGGAAATACTCTAAGGAGGGGGTCTGGTTGTCAGGGGAACCAGCCTTGATTGGAGGGGCTGGAAATTTCAGTTACTCTAGGGAGGGAAGATGAGTTAGAGATTGAATAAGTCAATAATGGCCAATGATCAATCAATTATATTTATGTAAAGAAGAGTTCGGAGACCTTCCTGGTTGGTGAAACAAAACAAATCCACGTGCCAGGCCCCAAACTCCATGACAGATCCTTTTGGATCTCTATGTATCTCTATCTGACTTTTCACTTGCACTCTTTAATATCCTCTGTATTAAACCTGTGATCTAGTAAGAATATTGGTCTCCTAAATTTTGTAAGTCAGTCTAGCAGACTAATCTGATGTGAGGAGGGGGTTATGGAGACAGCTGATTTATCACAACTTGGACTTGCAATTGCATATGAAGTGGAGTTGGACTTGTGGGATAGAAGCCTTAACCTGGGGGAGCTGGGTGCTATCTACTGGTAGGTAAGTTTCTTGAGTTAAATTTGTTAGACAGTCAACATTCATGGAGAACTGAGCTAACTGCTTGGTGGGAAAGAAAAAACATATAAGGGTTGCTCCAGTTATCTATTTCATTTTAGTGAGCTCTGCAGGTCTGTGGTTTTTGAATAATTAATTCATTTCACCTAAATTGTGAATTTACGTGTGTATAGTTGGTTATAATGTCCCCTTCTTGTCTTTTTCATGTCTTTATGACTTACAGCCTCTATCCTAATATTGGTAAAATCAGTCTTTTATCCTTTGTCTGTCTTGCTAGATATTTATCAGTACATTGATAGTTGATATTTCCAGAGAATCATATCTCGGTTTCAGTCAAGATTTATTTATTTATCTATACAGAACTGGGGTACAGGCCAAAGGTGCAGGAGCGGTGAGAGGCTTCACCAGAGACAGAGTGGGGAGCAGAACAGGCAGATCGTCAAAGTACACTGCTGAGGGGAGCAGCGGGCGGGTCAGGAGAGGCCTGCCACACCATGTGGTCACCTCCGGGGCAGGCGGGTATCGAACTCATGTGGAAGTGGCTTTAGTTTCTTAGTGCTGTGCTTTAATCCGCCGCGCCACCAGGGAGGACCAAATTTAGACATTTTTAAATTAAAAACATTTTCCAATTTTCCCTGACACTAACTTCTGGCTTATAAACTATTTAGAAGTGAATTGACTAATTTCTAAAGAGTGTGTTTGGAGATTTTCATTTTATCTTTGTTAGTAATTCCTCCCTTAATCAGCTATATGAAATACTATATATAGTTTCTAATTGTTCTAAATTTCTAAGGTTCGACTTATATAAGAGATGCTATATAATGGTGAATGCCCCATGAGCAAATAAAGTGTAAGCTCTATTTACAACAGCAAAAAGCAGAAACAAAAGGAGCATAAATAGATAAATGTTGGTATTGTACAATAACTAATAGTATTTAAAATGCACAAACTTCATTGTATCTGTGTGGGCAAAATGATACCCTCAATTTTACTGAATGGAAAATTCAACTGGTAGGAGAATGCATATACTCTATCACTTATAGATTATTTAAAATATGCCAAAAAATTCTATAGAATGCTTACTTATGTAATGAAGGGAGCATATGGGAATAACTAATACTAATTTCAGGTTAGTTGTTACATTTGAGGAAATATTGTGGTGTGGCCTTTGAGAAGATTGTTTAATGGGCTCCCATCATGTTTTTAAAGTCATGAGTGTTAATTATTAAATATATTAAACTGTATACTTATAAGTATAAAATATTTAATAATAAAACACATACACAGTCTGTATTGGGTGAGGTACATAACAAAACCTCTGGAAATGTCTACCACTGAGCAGTAAGACTGTGGATGCTTATTTCCTTACATATATTTGTATGTGGTTTCTAAAAATTTCTTCTAAGGTGTTGTGATTATCTGAAACAACATTTCCTGATTAAAGGAACGTTCTGTCACAAATAATATCTTTCCATTTCTCCCATTTCTTGCTCTTGCAGTAGAATACTGGATCAAATCATTACCTGGGTCCAGGTGACAGCCAAGAAAGTTTATATAAACCTCCGTTTTCCACAACACATCATTGCCCTGTAGTGTTGTGGAGAATCTCGTCCTATTCTTGTCCTATTCGAGGTTTCCGCAGTTGCTAGGATTAAGTGGGATTGGGGAAAATGTTTCCACGGTTCTTACTTGCCCAGAGTCCAGCAGCAAGATGGAGGTGCAACAAAAACCTTCCTTTCATTTTGTGGCCAGAAGAGGGCGCGCGCGAGTCCTGCAGCTGGGCTGGCAGGGAAGTGTGGGACCAGGTGCCACACCTGGATCCCAGCTCAGTGCTCACCTGGAAAGAAGGTAAGTACAAGTTTGGCCTCAGGCTTCTGCAGCTGTCACAAGGGTCTATTTAATTTCATTTTGGGCTAAACCTGTTTCATCTGCTTGTGGGTGTCTATCTTCCCAAATTAGGAGAATATAATGGACTCCTTAAATAAAAAAAATAAGTGTCTCATACCTCTGTATATGCATGTGCATGGTCTCACACACACATGCACATGTACACACACACGTGAGCAAATGCACCAGGAAAGTCTAGACTGCCTTGTGCAATGGAGATGAGCTGTTGAGCTACAAATTGATTTCCAAGACCATGAAATAAGAATGTGAAATATGTCATTCATAATTTTTTTTAAAGATTCATTTATTTATTCACACAGAACTGGGGTACAGGCCAGAAATGCGGAGGGTGATAAGATTCACCAGAGACAGAGCAGGGAGCAGAACAGGCAGATGGATGAAGTACACTGCTGAGGGGAGCAGCGGGCGGGTCAGGAGAGGTCTGCCACGCCATGTGGATCTCCTCCAGGGCAGGCGGGGATCGAACTCATGCGGAAGTGGCCCCGGCTTCTCAGTGCTGTGCTTTAACCTGCTGCACCACCAAGGAGGGCCCGTCATTCATAAATTAAAAATACTAATCTTATGTTTGGAATAGATCAAATAAAATAATATATACTAAGATTAATTTCACCACTTTTTTTTTTTTACGCTAAGGCTTCTGCCACCCCAAGCCTTTTCTTTTAAAATTTTAGTCCTTCTTATAGACAACATGACACCACATGATAATGCCAGGGAACGAAGCTGGTCTCCAAGGAAATATAGTGGCAGTGACCCAGGTCAATGGTTCTATGATGACCTGATATTACTTAGGAGGTTAAAATAATGAAAATTGGAAAAGAAAACCACTTCTGAAGTTTCAAAGGAAGGCTGCCCGACGGAATTAGAGGGCACATTGAGCTGTGGATTGCGACTGCGGGAGAGGCAGGCTTCACACAGCCACCCTTTCACAGGCTCCTCAGGGGGATATTCTGCCTTCCTTTAGTGTGGCTACTTTTTTTTTTTTAATTACTAAGAGTAGAGTCAAGTTGCTTTTAGCTTCTTAAATTGTTATAGAAGTTGTGCCCTCCCTGGTGGTGCAGCGGGTTAAAGCGCAGCACTGAAAAGCTAAAGCCGCTTTAGCATGAGTTCGATCCCCAGCCCCAGAGGTGACCCACATGGCGCGGCAGACCTCTCCTGACTCACCTGTTGCTCCCCTCAGCAGTGTACTTTGTAACAGCAGTGTACTTTGTAAGTTGGCCTGTTTGGCTCCCTGCTGTCTCTGGTAAATCCTCTCACCACCCCTGCACCTCTGGCCTGTACTGCAGTTTTGTATGAATAATTAAATAAATTTTTTAAAAAATTTGTTACAGAAGTGATATGGAAACTTTTAGGACTCTCTTTTATTTTGGAAAATCACCATCAACTTTCTTTCATCTCTGACTTGTAGTGTCTTGGAGTTTTCCAGTGTCCATGAGCCTGGGGATCCCAAGTCACCTGGGGAGGGGCACCCTCTGTGTTCCAGGTTTTTACTGGCACATGCTTCATGAGGTGGCTTCAGGTCAATGAAAACTCTAAACCTGTCCCCAGCATGTTTTCGTAGCCTGCCCTTTATTCACTGGATCCTGAGCACAGTCACTGCCTCTGCATGAAATTTGTCTCTCTCTTCTCTGTGTTCCTCTTAATGGGCTAGGAGAATTTTGTAACAAGTCACTGATGATAGAATTCTTTTGATTCTATCCCTTCTCTTTATCACCTCTGTGTTATAGTTGATTTTCTAAATCTATTTTCACCATTTCTTATTAAATAAATTTAAATGTAGCTAAAGAAGGTATTTTTCACATATGTTCAAACAGAAATGCTTAAATTCCACCATCTTCCTCTCTCTTCCTCCCCTCTGCTCATCCAGTATCAGGCTTGTCAATAGGACTAATAGGATTTTCTTCCACACTGATGCATCCCATGTTGACAGTTTTTGTTTGCTTTTGTCTCTAGCTGATTTGTTCTTGCCCTTTTCCTTCTCCCCCAGGTCCAAGTGACCTCTGGTGTCCACTTCTCTGGCCTCCCCAGAGGCCAGTGCCTGGTTTCCTACAGAGGACTAGAGATTCAGAATAGTCCCTATGTGACTTCCCTCCAATAAAATTTTGTTGAAAGGATCAAATTCTAGTGGATTTGATGCATGCTTAAGCCAGTATGGTAACCACTAGCCCCATGGGGCTATTTAAATTTACATTTAAAATAGATTTCTTTAGTGACAGTGGCCACATTTCAAGTGATCAATAGCCTCATGTGGCTAATGGCTACCATATTGGACAGCACAGATATATTTCCCTCATCATAGGAAGTTCTGTTGAACAACACTGAGGGAAGCAGAAGCATTTTGTTTCAAGCAGGTGTGAGGCATATTCCGAACTTTCTTTCAGTTACTAGAGCTTTCCCTTCAGTGAGCATATGCTCTGAGGTCACAGAGTGCTCTCTCAGGGTAATGAAGAGCCTCTGGTCCTCTCCAAGCCTGGCCCTACTCTGGTTCTGGGACCATCCCCTACATGGTGACTTGTGAGGGCCAGAGATGGACAGAACAGCTGAGGCTGCTCCCTGTAGCCTCCAGAAGGAGAGGCTAGTTCCACAGCAGCCTGGGTGCAGAATTCCTAATGTGCTCTACAATTGACATGGCAGCAATTGGTATCAATTATTAAGCAGAATACCCAAGGAGAGCCTATGAAACATTGGGGAGTGTGGGAGAAGAGGGGGAGGGAGAGAGTACCTCAGAGGGAGTGGGGAGGTACAGTTTCTGGGTAGAAGACTCAGCAGGGCTGTCTAGGGCAAGTACTGACCCTCCCACATACAGAGTATCACCTCAGGTCAGGGTCTGCTCCTGCAGCTGAGTATTTGGGGTGATGCTTCTCTCTAAGAGGGCCTCGCTGAGTTTTCAGGATCTAGACATCAGGTTGCTGAGGGCACCCAGCAAACATAGGTGAAGGGAAGGGTGCCTGCTTCAATGTTCTAGAACAGCTCAGCAAACTTTTTCTGAAGATTTAAATTTAGACTTTGTGGGCTATACTCAATTCAGTCCTAGGACTGACTCAGCAACTCATAAACAAACAGGTGTGGTGTACTCTAATACAGAGAAAAGTGGCCGGGTAGAGTTGACTCAATTCTCAAATCTAGAATCTTGATCAGCAAAGTGTTGTCCTTGAACAACAGCATGGTCACCCCTTGGGGCCTTATGAGAAATGCAGGTCCTCAGGCCCCATCTCAGGTATAGAGAAACACCTAGATTTTGACCTGCCTATGAAGTTTGAGAAAAGAGCTTAATGTTCTGGAAGGTTCCTGTCAGTATCAGAAACAATAGGTAGGAAATTTCATCATGACATCAAGATGTCTTTCCGACCAATCAGAGCTATCCTCAGATGCCTTGGGAGGCTCTCCTGGAGGTGGTGAACTCCCTGACACAGATGTTGCAGGGGGGCTAGAAAACCAGTTGCTAGGGTGTTAGGGATAACTGGGGAAGGCGAAGGAGCTTCATGGCCAAGTGTCCTCACAGGGATGCAAGCTGCCTGGCTGGAACCCTGGTTGGGCAAGAGGATATTTCACAAATCATGGTATAATCAAATGTCTCACAGGGCTATGGTGAGAATTCACTCTGAACACCGCATAGCACCGTGGCGATCATGCTTGAGCTTCACTGTTAACTACAGATCGGATTTATGTAACAGCCATCCATAGTTTTGGTTGGGTCAATGACCAGCTGTTGGCTCTAAGATCTCTTATTTCCAATTCTGAGACTCAAGGTGGGGGAGGGAAGGTTTGGGGAATAACAATCGAAGCTAACTTCTCAAATATTTAGTAGGATCCAGGCATTGTGCAAGCATTGGTTAATGGCTTGCAAATTACTTTCAGATATCTGTTGGCGGGTAAGAATAGAGAGATTATCATCTGTTTTTGCCCAAACCCTGACTGTTTTAGCTTAGGCAAATTGAAAACTTTTTAAAAGTCAAATTAAAAAAAAAAATAAAATAAGAGAGGGAGAGCATCAAACTGAGCCCAGAGCTGATGTGCTTGGTCTTGTTCCCACTAGACATAAGCTGTGTCCAGGGCCTAGACTCCTGAGAGCTGGTCACGGAACCGCCTCTACCAGCCACATCACTAATCAAGTCTCCCAGTGCTGGTGGCCAGAACACTTTATTGCCAAGAAATAGGTACCACTAATTTTCAGCTCTGTGGATGTGCAGGTACCCAAAGATCTGATGCCTCTTCTGTGCTTGATTTTGCGCTTATGACTGCCACTATTCATTTCAGGGACAGGCCCAGGCTTGGACTCTAGTTCTGTCACCCCACAGCTGTGTAGTCAGAGCCTGGGCTCCAGCGTCCCTGAGCCTCAGTTCTTGCCCTAAAAGTAGACTGACAGCGCTGTGTTTCCTAAGGCCTGTGGTTAGGATTAAGTGAGAACAGATGCAGACTGCCAAGCACTGCACAAATGTCGGTTGGCATTTTGATGAAACCTGGAAGCCTCTAGCAGCCTCTTTCTTCCCTTGTGGGGCTTTGCCACATAATAATGGGTTAATAGATGCTTGTAGAATGTGGGAGGAACAAACTACCTTTTCCTACAGCCTGAGAAGAATCTGCTTCTGAGTGGGGTGGGCTGAACGTCCCTCCCTGCCCCATCCCCAAGACCGCCCTCCCCCTGCACCCCGCACCCCCCACCAGCATTTCATCTGTAGCATCCATTCTGTGCTGCAAAAGTCCCCATCAGCACCAGAGTTGCCCACCCTTTTCCTAGTAACAGCACGGGCTTGGCTTTGTGGAAACCAACATGGAGTTTTAATCTTCCCAAAGAAGCCTTTCAAAAAACAACATACTGAATTTTTTATGGTATGTGTGCATGTCTTACTTTCAAAAGGTGGGTGGTAAAGGAAGTAACGATTGCCCTTAGCACCCAAGGGCAGGATCTAGCAAAGCTTGGCAGTCCTTCTTGCTGGTTAAAAGCTACCCCTCACCCCCTTCCTCACCTCCTCCCCATCATATCATTTTGGGTGCACTTGGTTAATTAATTTAAAAGTGACGATAGAAGCAGACGAAGCTGTAAATTAGTTTCAAATGGCACAGCCGGGCCACCCACTACTGGAAGATCATATTGCAGTGACAACATAAAAACTCGAACAACCCTCAACAAGAGAGGAGGAGGGGAATCCTAAAACCTCAAGTAAAAACACATTTCCAGCTCTCTGCCTTGCCGAAGCCCTTGAGAAAGTGGAAACAGATGGATGGTGGCTTTGATAATGAGAGAGGCAATCAACTTTAGATTACAAAAAAAAAAAAAAGAAAGAAAAGAAAAGAAAAAAGGAAGAAAAACCTACCCTAAACCCTACACAAAAGGGATGAGCCGGACAGTAAAATCCCAGACACATAACGTTCCATTTAAGAGGCTATTGACATATTAGTGGGAACAGAGGGGGCTCCGAGAGAGGTCAGTCCCCCTCTCCTGGAGCACCCCCATTGTTCACTCGCCTCCGAAGCCAGAACACTCAGCTCCCTAATTGAAAACACTGCATCGTCTCTGGACTTTGGCGATGGTCAGATTTCCCTTAGAAATCACTAAGTGTTCCCGGGAGGCTTGGCTGCTGCCAGATTCTAGAGAGTAGAAAAGACATTTCTGTTTTTAATTTAACTTAATTATTATTATTTTTTTGGTATTGGGGGATGAGGGTTGTGATCTGGGGGGGTGGGGACAAGATACCAGAACAAAGAGCAACAGTTTCCTATCAAGGAAAAGATGAACGTTGTGGTCCTATGACCTGGGCTCAAGCCTCGATTGGCAACCTACCAGTTCTGGAACTTGGGATGGAGTCTGACCTGTCTGGCCCCTCCATGATTGTCTGTGAGTGGGGTGAAAGGCTCTGACACAGGGTCATTCAGGTGAGATGATGGGTGTGAATGTATGGGAAGGCACGGAAGGCTTGCCCCTCCCCCTTGGGTCTGTGTGTGATGGGGGGCACCCTCCATAACTGCACCAGACACGGTCTACGAGTGTGCTAGAATAGGAAGTGAAGGTCTTGGGCTTAAACGCTGCTCCCCCACGTGCCAGCTCTGGGCTTTGAAGCCAGTTTCTTCTGTGAGCTGGCCCCCAGCTCTGTTTGTCCCTGCAGTTCTGCCATCGCTGCCTGGCCTGCCCCAGGCTGTGGGGAGCACATTGGAGGGAGTGCACCTGCTTGGCTGCTAGCCCTTTGGCCCTGCTGGGCACACGCCTGGCTTTCCACTGTCATTGTGAAACGTGGGAACACACACGTGAAGGAGTTCAGCAAGGACGAATGGAATACTGCTAGAAAGTGGTGCAGTTAAAGAGATTCTCAGTAATTCCTCTGGGACCTTGTCAGAAGAGACAGGCCATGTGGGTTCTGTTGTTCTGCAGGTTGTTTAAGACTCTGTAGAGGAGACTCACATGGAAGGAAATCTCGGTCTGGCCCAGACAATATTTGCGTGCTTGCCAGTTCAATTCTTTTGGAAAATATGGAGATTTGCTTCCGATTCAAGCGGGTTGCTCAGGCCTTTTCAAAGGTTGTTCTTGGGACTATGAGCAGCATCTTGGGGACAAGGCCTGGCCTGTGTGACCCACTAAATATACTCAGGAGATGCGTGATAAGCCACCAGGGCCGGGTATAGCAGCAGGCCAGGATGATACTGAGCCACAGCAGCTTCCGTGTAGAGTACTTCAGACGTGTGACCTTCTGGGGGATGGCTGCTCACTCGTCACTGTCCTGGCAGATGGCTCTGTGGGAGAGGGGTGATCATGGGTGAGGGTGGGAACTGAGGGCATGGGGGTAGGGGCGGTGGTCTGTTATTCATGTTCTACCAAGCTGTAGCCAAGATCTCTTGAGACGGGTCTCAGTTGGCTTCTCTTCTCTGGGGCCCTGCTCCCTGCCTCTGGATGGTTCTTGATTTGAGAGTGCATACTTCAGAAGAAGTTCTCAAGTCTGGATTCTGCTCGTCTTCTCCCAGCAGGTCAAAACCCACTTGTATTTCTGAGGAGGAGTTTGTTTGCTCCCAGGTTTCTAGGGATGGAAATAGCAGAGAAATGGGGCCTGGCCAGCAGGCTCTGAGGGCTTTCGTTTCCAGCCGGTGGCCTTGTTTGGGCTCCAGTCTTGGCGAGATGGCGGCTGGAATATATCAGTGGGTGCTTGGCCTGTGCTCTCATTTTCTCTTTCCCGTCTACCTAGCTTTCCTTCCTCTGTTCTCCGCTATCCCCACTCTGAAAATCTAGGCCCTGGAGGCGTTAGGCGAAGGAGGATGAGAAGTTAGGGTGGAAGGCACCCTTTCTGAATTCTCTCTGGCAATAGCATTTTCCTTCAGGCGCTGGTGTCCATGAAAAGTGTTGATCCACAAGCTGTTTCTTTGACTCTTAGAACAGCTCAAATTGTAGCGCTGGGAGCGTTTTGAGACTAACCAGCTATTGTTAGAAACATTTAGAAATTTCTCCCCTTTACTCCAATTTCCCCCTCTCTGCCTGTCTCAGCTCTAACAGCTGGAAGAAATTTCTCCTTCATGTGCTATATTCAGTCTTTCACTAAGCTCCATCAATTTTGCCTTTGAAATTTCTTTTGTACTGGCCCCTTCTCTCATTCCCACTGCTAATCCCCAAGGCCTGGCTCTCATCCCCCTTGCACGCTGAGCTGCCTCAGGCACCTCTTGGCAATATTCCCTGCCTCTGGTCTCTCTCCGGCTTCCATCCGCCCCGCACAGTCAAGCCAGACTCATCTTTCTCAAGCTCAGTTGGCATCTAGGATGCCTCAGCTCAAAATCCCTGGGCTCTCCAGAGTACTTGGCATCGCCCACAGTTTTTGTACCTCCCTCGGCCTGTAATTTCTTCCTGGAATGGTGGCTGTGGCTGCTGTAACAAATGACCACAGACTTGGTGACTTAAAACAACAGAAACTGGTTCGCTTACAAGTTTGGCGTCCAAAACTCTGAACTGAATACTCTGGAGTATGCCTAGATCTGGGAGTCAGAGGACCTTCCTTCAGCGATTCTAGGGCAGCCTCCTGCCACGTTGCCTCCCAGCCTTGGTGGCTGCAGTGGCTCCCTGGCTTGAGGCCACATCACTCCAGTCTCTGCCTCTGCAATGTGGTCCCATTGCCTTCTCCTGTTCTGTCTGTGTGTCTCATCTTCCTCTTCTTTAGATATCTGTGATCACATTTGGGGCACACCTGGGTAGTAAGCGCCCTAGCTGAAAATTCTCAACTTCATTACATCTGCAAAGCCATTTTTGCCATGTAAACTGATAGTCACAGGCTCTGGGGATTAGAATGTAGATGTCTCTGAGGGCTATTTTTCAGCATACCACAAGCTTCTTAGGCCTTCAGCCATATCTGTGGGGCACCTAATGTGTGCTAGGCTCTGTTCTAGGCAACAAGTGTCACTAAAACTAAGGAGCATTTTCAGATCCAGTCCCCTTGGGGGAGAGCTTTGCTTGATCTGGGCTCTTTCTTCCTGAGCCATGGGGTTCCTCCATGTATGATCGTCGCATAGTGTCACACTGACACTGTCGCCTCTATCTTTGTGAGTCCCGTGGAGGTTAGACTAACGTATTCAAAGCTGTACTTAGTACTAGATGAGACATCTCTTTTGGACTCAGTGAAGGTTTGTTAAGTCAAGGAAACAGTCTCTTACTGCTGCTCTTTTTCATTCTTCCTAAATATATTTATAATTTATTTGAGGGTCTGGCCTTCCTGATGGTCATCTCCTTGGTCTGGGTGACGTATAGCCATTGTGAGCATCTGCCACACTACTGAACCTAGTCCCCACCAGTGTCTTAAACAATCATTTATTTAATCTTCCCATTGCCTATCTCTGCTGCCTATATGCTTGGGCAACGTGCAGAGAGAGGAAGCAATAGCGTCAGAGGCCTGTGGTCTGCATCAACTTCTGGCCCACGTTTCCTGAGGCTGTTATTCTCATGTTGTCCAGCCACCTCCACCACCTCTAACGTGCCACCCCTGTCAGTTCAGATATGGGAAAAATGGTGCTTCATTTCCATAGGTGGGAAGGATGGATGCTTTCTGCAAGAGCTTTCTCATACAATACAGGAGTGGGACAGACAGACTGCCTTGTGCTGCTAATTTGCTATTTTAAAACCTATACCTGCTCTCCAGGCTTAGGAAAGCGCGTATACTGCAATAAACCAGAGTGCCAGCTGAAGACACATGGATTTACACATAGCCTTAGACCTGTGGAAGTGCTGAGCTTGTCTTGGAAGTGGTATAAATGGCAGTGTCACTCAAAACTTCACACTTGTCTATTTTATTTGTTTACTTAAATTTTTATTGAAGTAGCTTTGGTTTATAATTTATATGTGTTTCAAGTGCACAACATTAAAATTGGACATCTGTACATAACTACATTATGATTACCACCAAAATCTAGCTTCTATCTGCCAGTATACAGTCGGTCTCTTCAGTTGCTTTTACCCACAGCCGGTGAAGTGGGAAGATACTAAGTGCTGCTGAACAACTTGCCTGCGCAGTGATGGTGTACTGAAAAGTTCCTGATAAATTCAAACTGGCATCACTTCTACATATCCCACACTACCGGCTGTAGCTCAAGCACAGCAAACTTCCTCATACAAACTGTAGAAGACTACCATTCCTTCTATTTGCGCTCAGTTTTGGGGAACAATCCCACTGAGCCTGCCAGAGTGATGAATACATCTCTGTCTTTCCACCTCTTTTAGTGCCACCTGGTTTTTCTGAGAAATTGATATAATACCCTGTCCCATTTTCTCTCTGGTACTCACCACTTTGTTGGTCTAGTCTAAGAGTTTGATATTGTTTTGTTTTGTTTATTCATTTGTTTTATTTATTTATCTTCCAAACAAGAGTGAAACCATATGGCATTTGTCTTTCTCTGACTTATTTCACTTGGCATAATACTCTCTAAGTCTACCCATATTGTTGTACATGGTAGAATTTCATCTTTTTCATAGCTGAGTAGTATTCCTTGGTATATATGTACCACATTTTCATCCATTCATCTCTCAGTGGACACTTAGGGGGTCTTCAAATCCTGATCCTTCCTATTTCACTTCACTATGTGCCCCCTGCTAGAATTGGCATTGAGAGCTCACCGCAACTGTTTCCTTATCTATAATAGAGTGTGTTCCTCTGTTTGGAACTCTAAGAATAACGATCACATTTCTCTCTTCCTCTCACATATAAAGTCACACAGACACAGACACAGATACAGACACATACACATACAGATACACGTATATCCTTGTGGCCCTCTGATCTCCCAAGGAATTAAGCACAGTAGAGTGAGGGCTATCTATCTGTCTGTCCCCTATATTGTCTCCATTGAGTTCTCCACTCCCTTCTTAGATAATGAATACATCACTGTACCACTTTTCTAGCATGTGATTAATATTTGTATTTCATTTGTCTCAAATTTTAGCTTGTATAAACTTCTTATAAAAGGAAACCTCACAAGTGTACTATAAATAAAAAACCAACATCACTTAGTATAAAAAAAGTAACTGTAAAATAAATTGAAAACAAAATGTTATTCACCTATTAAAAGAAACAATGCAACACAGAGTAATAAATATCAAATGGATTTGCAAAATCTAATTGATTCACAAAAATGAGCTCCTCATTTGAGAAGAAAGGAATGGCTTAAGAGCAGCCAGGAAACAAATATTAGGCTTGATGTCACTTGATTGAAGACAACTATGGGTTTCTATGTCAATTAAATTCAAACATTTTTCGTTTTGAGGGTAACCAGCACTGAAAATCTCATTTCCTAAGCATCCATAGTTTATGTTTACACAGTTTACCATTGCCCAGAGGACACATTTTTCTAAAATGACAATGATTTAGTGTATACTTTTTGGTACATGTAAAAAATATGTGTGTTCATAACTTAGTGTGAAGTTACGGTTCATAATTATAAAATGAATCTTGGCCACCATACATCCAACCATCTTTCAAGCATTCTGAATCACTGTATGCTGCTATGAATCTAGCCTTTCCTCCCGTCCTCCCTTCCTCCCATCCTCAGGTGAAAATTATCCTACAATCCTTTTGCACCTAAAAATACGTTAACATCTATAGAATCTAAACAGCTTGCAGTTTAGATTTGTTTGAACAGGAGCCTTATAAAAATGTGGGCATACTGTTATATCTTCTAAGAGACAGGGTAAAGAGTCAGGGGGTACATATGCAGGGGATTGCTATGTGCAAATGAACCCATCCAGAGCACACATGAGTCATGGGTGACTGTTGGACGGAGGTAGCCACTGGCTCCCATTCTGCGCAGGCCAGTTACACCTTTTCCCTTAAAGGACGTTCAACACTGGGTGAGAGGAAAGGGGCTTCCTGTCCTTATCTATCATTCCCCATTTACTTCCTGTAGAGCCTGAGAGGGCTACCCTTAGAAAGGTCTGCTTATTGTTGGCCATGGCTGACATCCGGGAACTTGGATTTGGGGTGGTTCCCATGCTTATCTGATGAGAGGCCCACTGTGCCTAAACTGTCTAGGCAGTGTGGTTTATGGGGGACCCCTGATTTCCTCCGGAGAGCCTGAATTAGGGTTGGTGGCAGGTAGAGGATGCCTATATGGCTATCACCTCCCTACTCACACCCCCATCAAAACCATGGGCACTGGGTCTCTGGTCAGCTTCCCTGGCAGACAGGTCTTCACATGGGTGGTCACCATTCACTGTGGAATTAGGTGCATCCTGTGGGATCTCACTGAGAAGGGCTTTGGAAGGAGGATCTTGGTTTCCTTTGGATTATCCCCTGTGCCTCTATCTTTGCCGCTCTGTATCCTCTTGCAATAAAACACAGCCATGAGTATGGCTAAAGTAAGAGGCCTATATGTCCTCCTGGGGGTGGCCTTAGAGACCCCATACTCCTTGGAACCTGTTGCTCTGCCCTGGATGCTGACTAGCAAAGGCTCTGCTCTGCCTAAAATGTCTCTCACACACATATGCATACACACACAGACACACACATGCACGTACACTCCACCCCTGACTCAGGGGAAGTTAGGGCCAAACTGCATCTGTATTGTAAAGACCAGTTGCTGTAAGCTGCCATCAGACCACACCCAGGTCCTGGGGGATCTTTTGCTCCTCTCTTGCCTTGTGTCCTGGGAAACCGAATAAAATACTATGGAGGTTGTGCAGTGCACACTTCTAATGTCAGAGGCCGAAGCCACTTTAGAGAGCAGGAAGGAGCTTAGCAAAAGTGCTTGAGTAAGAGAAAAGGCAAATCAATGCTCTTGTCAACCTCTCCTCTCCGCTTGAAAGCAATAGAATCTGTTATAACAAATGATTGTTTCTCAGCAGCACCAAGCATCTGGTTTCTTGCCTCCCTTTGTGATCCAGTGCCTGGTTCTGGAGGAAGACTTAGCTTAGTGCTCACAGCATTTGATATAGATGCTGAGTTTATGCTACCATTGTAAACAACCCATATTACTCTTAAATTTGTGTATATGCAGTGCAAGACATACGCAAAGATGACATTGATTCTTTACATCTTTAGCAGATAGATACCGAATCATAGACACATAAACTTTTATTTATATAAAAATATTGAATGGTATCAAAATTTTCAAGAAATTAAATGTGCAGAACTTCAGTTTTAAGCAACCTTCATTAAAATATTTTGTATTCATAATGGTGATTTATATTTTAATATTTCAGAAGAGAAATAGTTTTTAATATTTTAGAAGAGAAATAGTTTTTATTGAAATCAGACTGAAATATAATTTTAATTTTTTCAATGTTTACCTATATTTGAAGGCACCTTAAAAGTACATTTATAGTTTATTCCCATGAGATACAATTATATTTTATTATTTAAGCCCGGGATGATTATTCTCTAAAGAATAAAATTTTGTGGAAAAGAACATTCTTGGAGATTTTGCTGAAATGAAGAAATATTTTATGAAGTAAATAAATATAAAATAACATGGATTTGTGAAGTAAATGAAAACTAATATCAGTGTTTTACTACTCACCCAAATATCACTGCTCACTAATAGAGCTCTCAGACTTGTGGAATCATAATTAAATTCAGTCATATAAAAATGGTAACTTGGGGTCTCCTGGTAGCTCAAGGGTAGTCTCAGTACTATGAAGCTAGCCACAGCCATTGCAGCACAAGTTCAATCCCCCGCCCTGGAGGTGATCCACATGGCACAGCAGACCCCTCCTGACCTGCCCGCTGCTCCCCTCAGCAGTGTAGTTGAGTCCATCTGCCTGCTTTGCTCTCTGCTCTGTCTCTGATGACCTTCCCCATACTTCCAGCCTATACCCTAGTTCTTGTATGCAAAATAAATAAATCTTTTTTTAAAAATTATTTTATTCTTTTCACTTTGATGTTATGAAGCTCTTTTTGGCAAGGTAAAAGTGCAGGGCATTGCCTTTGCTGGAGCTATTGACTTGCACCGTGACCTCCCCTCTGTGGACACCAGCACGTGCCTCTGTTGGGCCCTGGCCCTGGCCTGCCTGCTCCTCCCGTCTTCACACTCAGCTACAGGAGGGTGTGCCTTCCTGTGGGGCAGGAGGCCTTGAGGGGCAGCTGTGGGACCAGGCCACAGCTGGCTCGTGTGCATTTGTCACCAGGGCCACACCACGCCAAAGCTGAAGGAGAGAAGCCCTGGGATCCGCCCTTGTGGCCTCTCCACACCACGCTGGAAACACAGATGCTGGGAAATCACCCCGGCTTTGGGCTTGGCCAGGAGGTTGAATTTTTCCTCTGCCACTTTCTGGCAATGTCACTCTGAACCACTTTCCCTACCCTCTTTGATCTTGTTTGAACATATGTAAAATGGGGTGATCAATTCTCACTTTCCACGTTGTTGTGGAAACTGGAAATTTGTCTTAAAACACAGAGCATGGTCCGGGGGATGTGGTTTGATACAAGTTAACCAATGTTTTTGAATAGTGACACAGAGAAGATGTTAAAAAAGAGACTGCAGTCACATTGGTGGTTAACAGAACCAAGAAGCCAGGTATTGGGACGCTAGTGTCATAGTCTCTCCTTTTCTAGGCGTTGGGTATCCTCATCTCCCCTGATGTCTACCTGCTCTCCCGCCACACCTGGCTAGCAGGGAAACCTGTCCTCTGGGTTGCCACAGTCCCCATCCCAGCATGCGTTCTCTTTCCTCCGGCTCCAGCACTGAGGATTTACAGCCAGCATGGGCACACACTGGAGGTCCCCTTACCCCTAAGTTATTCCACCAGTAATTAGATTCCTTTCTATTGTGGGGAGCCAGGCTGTGTAAATCCACAGAAACCTGGGACTAGATGATATAAAGGTCACCTGAGCCACCACACTGCCTAAAATGCATCTTTCAGGAAAATGATTTCTCTGAGCACGTAAGTTACTGCAGTCCCAGGGTAACTATAGCTCAGGCTCTGACCATTCCCGTAATGCTGTGTTCAAGTGATGTAGTGTTCACCACCCCCTGGACAGCCCACCCTTTCGCCATGTGCTCTGAGTAGAGAGTTTGCTGCCTGCTGTCGTTGGATACATAAAATAAAGGGGGTGCCGGTGGGCGGAGACTGCTCCCTTCCCAGCTGTGTTTCTTCCAGGGAGCCTGACTCAAGGTCAACACTTCTTAGTCCTTCTGGTGAGCCACTTGTAGTGAAAAATACTTTGAATGGTAGCACAGATTGCTACCATTTGCAAAAGGATAAAATTAGGTACCTTTGTCAGCTGTGTAGAGTAATAAAGTCCAGATGGATTTAAGATTTGTGCATAAAGTACAAAATATTAACTAATTAAAAGACAGTGTGACACTATTTGTAGAGTATATGGAAAATTATGTATATACTGCATGGTTAAGTAGAGGGCATACATCATTATCTATCTATCTATCTATCTATCTATCTATCTATCCATCTATCAATCATCTATAACTTGGGATGTAGAAAGGTTTTCTAAGTCTGGCACCAGACTCAGAAGCCAAAAAACAAAAAGTTTTGTAGGTTAGACCACTAAATGTTTTTTTAGGTGAGTGTATTGTGAAAGGCATCATAAATAAACTAAAGTAGAAATACACAAATGACATCTTGGGAGAAAGTATTTGCTACACATTTTGGCAGGAAAACTGAGTACCCATTCCTCCGAATCAATCAGAAGCCACAAAATGGACAAACTTGCAGTGCGTGCACACACACACACGCACACACACACACACACACACACACACACTAGAAATAACTCATTTAAAAGAAGAAAAAAGCTAAAAGGTATTTATTCTCACTGATAGCTAAACATATTTCAATGAAAACATTTTTATTTTTGTCTCTGTATAAAATAACCTACAGAATTGGTGAGAGCAGAGAAGTGAGCATACACGCTGTTGGTGGAAATGTAAATCTCTAGGACATTTTTGAGGGTAGTTTGTCGATAGGTATATACACTTAATATGTGCAGATTGAATGATCTAGTGATCTCTCCACTAGGAATTTATCAACCAAAAATCATAGCATGCATGCGTCAAGGTGCACATTGAAGACCACTCATAATACCCTGATTATAGAGCAAAAATTTGTAAAAGTTCAAATTTCCATCACAGAGCACAGTTTATGTAATGGAATTCTATTCAGTGGCTACAAAGACATGGTGGATCTGTGTAGTAAGGCGTAAATAAGATTTTTCTGCACATTTGTCACAGACTGGGCACTGTTCTTGCTTTATATATGTAACCTCATTTAACCCTCTCAACACTTTACAAAGTAGAAAATGTTGTCATCCTCCACATGTCACAGAGGAGGCACAGAGAGGTTATTAACCTCTACAAGGTCACACAGCTGTGAGGAGTCAGACTTGGTATTTGAACCATGCAGCGAGGTTCTGGAGACCTGACTAGGAAGGGGGTCACTGAAAAAAGTGAGTGTCAAGAGATATGAAAGCGAGTTGCCAAAAGATAAAATATAATTACTATATGTAAAAATAGATGTCACTTTGTGGATAATGGGTATTATTTATATTTAAGTTTACAGTACTATAAGAATACAAAGGTTAATTTGGTGGGAAGGATTGAAGTGGCAGTGAGAGTAAGCTGAGCTCTTTATCATCTTTTTCAAAAAAAGTGCTGGAGTTAAAAACAAAAACAAAAACAAAAACTAATTGCTCAGTTCCTTCAATTTTTCTTTCTTTCTTTCTTTCTTTCTTTCTTTTTTTTTTTTTATTAGATTGTCCATGCCCACTTGACTTGAATCAAATAATGGCCCATCTGGCCACCAACATATATCCTTGAAAGACAACATCCTGTTTAGGGTAGAAATAAACCCAGTTTGGAAATACAGCTTTCGATACTTGCTATTAAGCAATCAATAAGTTATTTTAAATAAAAGATTTACTATGAATGAAAAGTTAGTATATTGTCAGGTAGGAAGTGCGGGGCGTGGAGCAGCTGGACTGAGCTGGCCATTTGCTCGGCTCTGGAAGCTGCGCCTCCGGCATTGCTGCTCTTACTCATCTGCCTCCCTGTGTTCTCCTCCCAGGATCCTGTCTCCATGGCATCCTATGCCCATCCTCCAAGCCCAGAATGATCCTAGTCAGGGCTGGTGAGTCTCCCCAATTGATGCCCCAGCCCTGATCATAAGGGGCTGGTCTGGACTGGAAGTCCTGGTCCATTGGCTGCTGGGTAGAGCAGCAGGGTCACAGCACACCTCCCTCCACCCTCTGGGTCACTCACCCCCCAGGAAGCTCTGGACTGTCTGGTGTGAGCTGCCGGAAGCAGGGAGCAGCGGTCCACGAGAGTGGTGGGTAGGAGGGCCATGGTGGGACTAGTGTTCTTGGACAGCTCTAGACCAGTTGCTTCCCATGGGGGTGACCTGGAGTCCCAGGGGATATCTGGCAATGTCAGGAGAGATTTGTGCTTGTTGCAACTGTGCCCAGTGAACAGCGACCAAGACTGCCCCCAAACTCCCTGCGATGCCACCATGGGCCAGAAATTACCCAGTCCCAAATCTCAATAGTGCTGAGGTTTCAAAATCTGGTTGGAATTAGAGCCCACTGGCCGGCCTTGCAGCAGAGGAGTGGGGGCCTGAGGGATCCACATCTGGATGTCCCTCAGCTGGCACGCAGACTTCTCCAAGGCCAGGTGGAAAGAATCAGCCCGGTCTTCCTAGGGGCTGCATTTCCGAAGAGCTGGGAGGAATTAAGTTATAATTATAACAACTAATGTTGACACAGCGTTTGACAGGTGACAAAGTACTTCCTCTGAGCGTGGTTCAGTGGAGACTGGAGTCCTCTATCTCCCTCCCCCCTATATTGTTGGGATCATGGGTAGCAGTGGGGAGGAAGGGAAGTCTCCACCTGCTTCTCATTCTACCATGAAATGAGTTCCTTTTCATAAAACTCTCCACGTTCTTCCTTTGATCATATAACTCCTACAATTCGAATCCTGCATGTTATTCCAGGTTCCACTTAGGGGAGGCCTCCCCAGCAGATGTCAAGGCAAACATGCTCTTTCTCCTTATGCCATAGTGCCCTGATGTTGGGGGGCATGGCAGGAACCAGAATGTATGCCATCGGCTGGGTTAACTGTGCGTATCTGGTACTTGGGAAGTTTAAGCTCAGAGCTGGCCGGGGAAGGTGGGCATGGAGGGTAGGGACGGAGCCCATGTTTTATGCACTCAACACATCATACTGAGGGTGAGTGAATTTGGTCAAGCTTTTATTCTATTGGCCTCTGTGGCTCTCACCTGCGGCCTTGATCTTGTGAATGTAGAGGGTGCGTGCGTGTGGCGCAGATGTACCTGATTATGGCCCCTGAGTGTGGGTGTGTGCGCATGTGCAAGTGTGCACACCTGTACCTATAGGTCAGCACTATAAGGGTCACTCGGAGACAGTGGTATGGCTAAGAGAGGAAGAGACCATGAGAGAATGCCAGAGAAGCCCAGAGGAAAGAGCGCACAGAGATTTGCAGGGGCCTCAAGTTGCTGTCTCTCTGCTGCTTTGTTTCCCCTGCTTTCCATTAAAACCTGTGAAAATGATGCCAAAGCTTCCCAAATTCTCCTTCAACTTGCTAGAACTGATGCTGAATCTACCCAGCCAGGGATGGCTGCAAAATGCATGATTCTTGAGGGAACTTCCTAAAATGATTTTATGATCATCCCTACTTCTCAGAGGAGGAACTTAAGCTTGGAGAGGTTAATTAACCAGACCAAGTTAAGGTAAACAGAAAGTTATGAGTCTTGTAACTGGACTCTAGTCTTGCATACGCCAAGCCAGGCTCCTTCGGAGCTTACTGAGCTCTTGGAAATGTGTGGGGGCATTTTCTGAGGGTCATGGATTCAGCAAAGGCCAGTGTCAACTGAATGAGGGTGGACTGGCAGGGCAGCTATAGGCTAGGGACACATCAGGACTAGGTCAGTGGCCACTCCCCCTTGCTGTTGTGCATGGCAGCTTTAGACAGGGGTAAAGAAGTTGGATGGGGGTAGTGACTGGATAGAGCATCAATTTTCCGGGGACAGGAAGAAAAGGGGTGAGCAGGAGAGGTGAGGGTTACTGGGGTGGGCCTTTGGGTCAGAAGAGAAGTAGGATAATACTGAGAGCTGAGGGGTGCTCCTCACGGCATCACCTAGCTCCCTGGGGGAACATCTCCCTTCTGTTGGTGAGAGAATGTTCTACAGTTAAATATATGCCAGGATGCCACTAGCTTCTTGGTTCATTTGCATTGGAAGGCAATGTGATGTGGATACATACATCAGATCATGGCTGCATTTCTGCCTGCTTGCTCAGGACAATCCTGTGGGCTACCAGTGTGGCTAGAGAAGAACAGGAAGCCAGGCCTTGGGCTCAGGACACCAGGAGGTCAAAGGCAAACATATGCTGCATGTCTGTACATCCCTGGACCCGGCTGGCACAGGTGTGCCCAGGGAGCATCTGCTGGGGCGATAAATAAGAGGGCCACCTACTTTTTGCTCTCTCGTCTTCTTTGGAAGAAGCTTTAGAAGTAAGAAAGGGTGCCATTGGCCAGCTAGGATGGGGAGTAAAGAAGGGAGAGTTGACTCGTGTCAATTTCATCAGTAAATACTTCAGAATTATAAAAAGTGACAGCCATAGTTTTCTAGGTGATGCCTGCCCTAAGCGGGCCATTGGGCGAAGCCTTCTGGAACGGTCAGCTGGTGTGTCCCCTTGTCTGGGCGAGGCTCTGTTCTTCAAGCAGTGACCTAGCTATTGCTGTCTTTAAGTAGAGGAGTCCAGACAAAACAATTGGGCTTCTTGTTTAAGAGCAGAACTGGGGTTTCCCTGAAAGAGAAGGAATTCCACCTGGAGACAGCAGCTTCAGCAGATGCCAGGCAGCTACCCGCCCTGAGCACCCACCCTATGAGTATCAGGCCTTCCAGACAGCCCCAGTCTGTCTGGAATTAATTCCTTGCAATTAATTCCTTGCAACTGGTATTTCAATACCAGTTTCTCCCACTGGTTCTATTTCTTTGGTTGAACCCAACTGATAAACCTTCTGTGGATCCACTTACCTAATCCTCTCTGGAGTGCTGTTAGAGGGCAAGCAGAATCATCAAGCACTGTGGCCAGGATTCAAGCTCCAGCTGTCCTACCCCAGGGAGCTCTCAACAGCAAACCCAGAGAAACTCAGGGAAGGAGCCATGCAGATAGCAGCCACCACCATGCACCTGATGTGCTCGGTGCTGGAACTGGCGGTAGTGTTCCTCACAAAGGTGTGTGTGTGTGTGTGTGTGTGTGTGTGAGTACGTGAGTGTGTATGTGTGCATGTGCACACACATACATTCTTTTGGGTCAGAGGAATTGGGGGGTGGAGGGCAGAAGGAGGGTGACTAATAAAGAGCAGGGACTGCCTATGCACCCCAGTATGAGAAGTAAACTAAAGCCTTGGGAGGAAATGGATCTGAACTCAGGCTACACCTAGGTGTGGCTGGGGGAAAGAGGCTCATCCCAGAGGAAGCAGAAGAGGGACAGTGACTGGCGCCATGATTTACAGAGGTCATTTTGGGGGCTCGAGAACGTTCTTTCTTTCTGTCTCCGCTTCTGCCTGTGTCTTTTTCTCACATGTGCATGCCTGTATGCACTTTTCTGTTTGAAGCAGAAGAGCAATGGGGTGACTCATAGAATCATCTGGAAGAGGAGCACTTAGACTTTCAAAAGGCATAGAGACAAAAGACAGAACCACAGGCAAAAATCACATTCCAGAACCAGGTATGGGGACCCCACTGCTGATGGGGGTCCTGCTGGCCATTCCGGCTGGTTCCTAAATAATCACCCACTGTCCCTGTAGCCAAGCCACTGCTGGCTGCTGGCTGCTGCTCCATTGGAGTCATGGAAGCTTTTGGAAGGCCTGGCTTGTCTCTGCTGGGAGCCAGAGGTGATACAGTCTCCGGCCAGTTAGGTAGGGCCAGATAATAAACTTGGGGTCCTGGTTTGTTGCTGGAAAGAAAGAGACAATTATGGTCAATTCTTATGCTAGCTGGACATAGTATATAGACTAAGAAATTCAAATTCTTATTTTATCTGGGAATACCGGTAATCTCATCCTTAAATTCCCCTAGAAAGAAGGTTGAATGGGGTGGGGGGCAATTAGGGAGACATCTCATTCTCTCTCTAGGTCAGGGGCTCTTGGAAAGTGGAGCTCCTAGTCATGGAGTAGGACAATTGAAAAAGAATCAGACTCAAAGTAGAAAATGGAGATTCTGGAAACTTCCAGCTATAGATCTCCTATTTTTATTTGTTTAATTTGGGCTATTGATTTTATTTTGAAGCTGAAACTTGAACTGCAGGAGTGAGCAGCTGTGGGCCTCAAAAATGGACAACTTTGGTAGCAGAGGGGACCCAGGAAGAGCTCTGCCCTGGGAGGGGGGTGCTGTGACTGTGGCCAGTTAGAACTTGCTTGGCAGGGAAAATGCCAGGTGCTGGTGAGTGTCTCAAAAGAAAAGCCTGAAAAAAAAGCCAGATCCTGAAAGAACAGGTGAGGGTTGGCCTTTGTTTCCCAGACAGTTTCTAGAAAATGACAGAGAAGACCAGCAGGGAATGACCCTGAAAGACATGGCAGGCTGGCAGCTCTCAGAATGAGTGAATTTAATGGGTCCTTCCTCTGTACCAAAACCACGCCTGCCTCTCCTGAGGGTTGAGAGGACTCTGGGCCGGGAGCTGAAACCTGTGGTTTTCCTCAGCGGGGAGAGTTGGCTCTTAGTGGGTAAGGACTGGCCATACCTGGGCTGGGGTGGGGAGAAGGGTGTTTCCAGGGGTGGGATCTTTCCAGAGAGTGTGTGTTTGTGTGTATCTGTGGACACGTGAGCGTGTGTGAATGCTTGCACGTGCACTCACACATGTGTGAACTTGCACACCTGAAAACTTGTGCCCACATGAATTGTGTATAATTGTGTAAGTCTGTGCATGTGTAGATGTGTATTTCCGGGTGTCTAACTGCATGAATGTGGGCACGTGTGTGCATGTGTGAGTGCTTTTGTGAGTGTGTCTGTGCATGGCTATTGATCTGCCTATACGTGAATGTGTATATGTTTGTGAGTGTGTAAATGTACATGTATGCTTATTGAATGAGTTTATTTTATGTGGGTGTGTTGTTTGTGTGTGTGGTGGTGGGGGGGGTTGTGGTTATGGGAGGGGCAGAGAAGAGGCCAACCCTGCTAACTGCCTCGCCTCAATTTACATGCACCAAGGGAGACAGGCCATTCCTCTGGACTCCTGGGGGCTGCAGAATATCAGAGAAGGCACATTTGCCCAGAACAAAGCAAAACCCTCAAAGGTTCTTTCCTGTCTCTGATTCTAGACAATTACCTGCCCTTTCATCTGCTTCTCACACTCACAGTCTGCCCATGTCACGGCCATCTTTCATCTCTTAGCCTTTTGGTTCTCATCCTTTCTCTTTTGTCTCCCAGTCTGTCCAGCTGACTGGCTTCCCTTTGTCTTTTTGGGATCTACAGTCCCTGCCTCTGGCTGTCCCTCCCTCTGCCTTGGCTGGGTCTTCTCCCAGTCTGTCACTTTTTCTTTCTCCTCCTGGCTCGTGTTGAGCAGAGTGGCTGTCAGTCAGGCCCATCTCTCACTGGGGTCGGCCCCCACAGAAAGGCAGTGTTGGGACTGACGAGCGATTTTGGCTCCCTATCCGATTTTCCTCTGGCTTGGCTTTGAACCTCCCTTGCAGCCCGAGGACATCTGGAGGCTGGCAGGGATGCACTGAGCCCTGGGGCTCTGGGCCCCCAGCCTCAGCACCACAGAGCCCCCTTTTTCTGATTGGGAGTCAGCCCTACGTCCTGTCTACAAATTGGGATCTCTCTGCGCATGCAGGCTTTGGTGACAGCCACCAGATGGCAGGGACTGGTTTTTATAGTAACTCATTAACCTCTTGCCATCCTACAATTAAGAAAGCATTTAATTGCTTTTCTCAAGCCATCCTATGAGTGCTTCGGGCAGCTTGTGTTCATCGTGTGAACCAATTTGCAGCTAGAGTCTGAAAGAGTGGGAACAGTGGGGTGTGGCGAGCTCAGACATGGTGAGCTCCCCAGGTGGGTCTGGATTGCTTTGGGGGTCTTTGGGAGGGGGTGAACATTAGCCCATAGATGAGCCCTGATTGTACTTAGAAGTTATCTGACTTCTCTGTCTCATTTCACTATTGATGGGGCTGGGGCCAGAGAGGTCAAGTCACACAAGTGACACAAGTCACCAAGTCACACAGCTAATTAGTGGCAGCACCTGGCCTGCAGCCTGAGTGTGTGGGTTCCACCTGCCATGCTCCAGGTCTACCCATGGCTTTGCCAGTATGACCTGGGGGACAGTCCCCCTGGGCCCCTGATTCCTGCTCCAGGACTGCCTTTAGGTACATATTGCTCCAGCGTGCTTTACTCTGAAAGCAGCTCCCCATTCCATCCAGAGACACAAGGGAGAATCCTCTCATGCCCCTGCCAACCAGTCCACCCAGTACCCTGCAGCTTTGTAGGGCACAACCCACTGACAACCATCAGAACCTCAGCCATTGGGAGGACAGCCTCCAGACCGCCTTTAACTCTCAGCCCCCTGGGAACAGTGTTAGCCACAGAAGCTCCTAACCACACAGGGATATCAGCCTCTCTCCCCCCATGATAACTGACCCATGTGGGAGGATAAAAAGGGGCCAATCTTGGCCAGTGTAGGACTTTCTGATGGCTGGTTTCAGCCCGGAGCTCCTTGGGGTCTGCTGCTGGTCCGGTCCCCTACTAGTTTGCCTTCTTCCCCTTCATGCCCCAGGGTGAAGATCCTAAGACTACTCCTCAGTGAGCAGCCTGCTTATTCGAAATGTGAAATATGGTAGCTCTGTATTTAACATCAGCGGGCAGGAGTGTCAAGATATTTTCCACAGTGGTGGTGCCGCTGAGTTTCCCATGGCAGGTCCTGATCTTCCACCTCCTCACCAGCACACACACATTGTGCTGCACGCACCATCTGGGGAACGGGAGCTGGGACCTGGTGTCTCCTGGGGGTTTGGGTAAGCATTTCCCTAATGGCCAAGGATACAGAGCATCTTTTCGTTTGTTGATTTGTCATCTGTAGATCTCCAGAGAAATGCCTATTCAGATCCTCAGCCATTTTTTTAATTGGGCTGTCTGTACTGTCCAGCTCTAGGGATCCTCTGTTGATTCTGGAGTTAGGCCCTCATTGCATTATAATCTGCAGATATTTTTCTCATTCTGCAGGTTGTCTTTTCACTTTTGAATAGTATTCTTTGACACAAACATTTTCCACTTTGAAGAAATCCAATTTGTCTATTTTCCTCTTGTTGCTTGTACAGTAAGTGTCACACGTCAGAGACTGTTGCTTAATTAAAAATCACAAAGACGACAGCCGTGAATTTTGTAGCTTTAGTTCTCACATGGAGAGCTTTGATTTGTTTTGAGGTCTTTTTGTTGCTCGCGTAAAATAAAGGTCTGAATTCACTCTTCTGCATGCACTATCCAGGTGTCCCTGCACCAGGCATGAGAATGATTATTTCTTTCCTCCTTGGATGGTCTTGGCATCTATTGCAACTAAATTGACCATAGAGGCATGGGCTTATTTCTGGCTTCTTAGTTCTTTTCTATTCATTTATAGGTCAGTCCTATGCCAGCACAAACTGTTCTGATTACTGTAGTTTTACAGTAAGTATTTTAAAAATGTATTTTTCAGTTTTATCGAAATGTAATTGTCAGGCAATATGGTATAAGTTTAAGGTGTACAGTGCAGTGATTTGAAACACATATATTGTGAGGTGTGGGATTATGTGTTATAACAATAGTGTTATTGAACACCTCCATCTCTCACACAATCACCATTTCTTTGTGTGCTTGTTGAGAACATTGGGGATCTATTCTCTTGGCAACTTTCATGTACAGAACTCAGTACTTGAGCTATAATCGTCATGTAGACACCAGCCCAGTCCTACTAATCTTTACTTTTTAAATATTTGTTTTATTTATTTAGTTATGCATACAAGACCTGGGGTAGAGGCCAGAGGTGCAGGGGCTGAGAGGATTCTCCAGAGACAGAGTGGGGAGCAGAACAGGTGGACCTACTGAAACATACTGCTGAGGGGAGTAGTGGGCACGTCAGGAGAGGGCTGCCATGCCATGTGAGTCACTCCCCTGGCCGGGGATCGAACTCATGCTGCAGTGGCTGGCAATAGCTTAATAGCACTGAGATTTTAACCCCTGTGCCACCAGGGAGGCCCGGCCCCACTCATAACTAAAAGCTTAGATCTTGTGACCAACATCACTCCATTTCCCTCACTGTGAAATAAACTTTGAAATCGGAAAGTGTTAAGTTCTAGACTTTGTTTTGTTCTTTTTAAAGATTGTTGTGGCTACTTTAGGTCTGATGCATTTGCAAGTGAATTTTAGGGTCATCTTGCTCATTTTTGCAAAAAAGGCAGTTGGAATTTTGATAGGGATTGCAGTGTGTATCAGTTTGGGGTTTAATTATCATTTTTAACATTATGGAGTCTTTTTTTCTTTCTTAGTATGAAATATTTTTTTTTATTTTACAAAAGTTTATTTTTACATCATTTTGTACATTTTTTTTTCCATCTCAATTGTAATCCCCGCGGGTTTCCCATCACCCAGTCACCTGTGTGCCATCACCATAATCCCGTGCATTATGGAGTCTTCTAATCCAAGAAGCCAAAATGTCTTCCATTTATCTTCTTTAATTTCTTTCAATAATATTTTGTGGGGTTTAGTGTACAAGTCTTACACTATTATGCTTTTTTTTAAATTTACCCCTAAATTTTTTTTTGGATGTTATTGCAAATACAACTATTTCTTAATTTGATCTTGCAGTTGTTCATGGACAGTGCATTTCCATGTGATTTTTGTATATTTATGTTGTATCCTGCAACTCTGCTGAGCTTGTTTAGTATAAGTAATAAGTTATAAAAACTTACTAAAAAACTAGTACTTTTGGTAGATTTCTTAGGAATTCCTATATATAATACTATGCCATCTGCAAATAGAGATAATTTTACTTCTTCCTTTCCAAACTAGTTGTATTTTACATCTTTATTTTGCCTAATTCCCCTGGTTAGAACTCTATTACTATGTTAAATAGAAGTGCAAATAACAGATATGCCCAGGAATTTCTGAACGTCCAGCGCATATTTTGGATATTACCTGCTTGGGTACTGATTTTTGTTACATTCATTTAAATATTGTTTGGCATTGTTTTAGGATTATAGTTCAATTACTTGCAATTGGTTTGATCCTTGTTTAGAAGTTTTCTTAATATGGGTTCAGGGCAGGCTTTGGCCCCTAGGGCTGATTTGGTCTTTCTACCAAGTGATTTTCATCATGCCCTATATACCAGGAGGACTTTCCATTCTAGAAGTTGGAATGAAAGATTACCCAGACTGTGTGTAAGTTCTGAGGCTGCTTCATTTTCTCGTTCCCTACTCACATGCATAGTTAATATACTCAGATTAAGACTCAGTCCAGCTCTTCTTAACCTTCAATCTTACACTTGCCTCAGTGAGACAGATCTCAGCTATGCTTGCTGATCCTCTTCATTTTCTATAGGACTTTCTAGAGACTCATGTGGGCATATGTCTCTGATCTCACCTCCAGGCTAACACTGGTAATCCTGCCCTCTAAGAGTGGGAAAGACTGTTTACTCTCAGACTTGCCTATGCTGATTGCAGTGACTTTCAAAGTTTAGATAAAATCTTATGTAGACTTCCTATACATGGTGGAAATGGGGGTGGACCCCCCCAAACAGGAGCCCATGGCAGAAAAGATGCTGTGAGTACCCCAAGCCTGAGAACTCCTGGCTTTCCTGGGCTGTGTATTTGGGGGCTTGTGCATAAACACATTTTCCACGGTTGTCTCAGTAACACAAGGCACACTCGGGAGTGAAGCTGCTCTGTGTGTGGTGTGGTAGGAGGGGGAGTGCAACCCTCTGGGCTCCCCTTGCACCTGCAGCTCCCAGAAACATCTTGTGGGCACCTCCATCCTCTGAACAGTTTGATAATCACAGCCCTTGTGGGACTTTGTAAGAGTTAGCTTGGTAACTGCCTCGCTTGGGGAGGATGTCACTCTCCTGCCTGTGGACAGATGGGGTTCACCAGCTCCCTAGGACTTCGTCTGTCACGTCTTCCAGCTACTCGCTCTTCTGTGGAGTCGACAGCTGGCCTGGCTGACTCTGTAGAGTGGCAGTCCTTCTGACCGAGCCAAGTCCCTCTCCATGCCATCTTTCCTTGGCGACTTCCTGTGGCTGCAGCAATGGTTAATGCTGGGTGGTTAACAGGACCCCGGATACTTCTGTCCCTTGCTCAGAGGAACAGGTCTCTGCACAGAGTCTAGGCCCGGGGCCTGAGACCTGGGAGGCCAGAGGTCGCAGCCCAAGGTTGCAGGAGCGTGAGCACACAGGCACCCTCCTTCAGTTTCATTCACTCATCCTGCCCTTCCTCCCCTCTCATACTTCAGGAAGACAGAAAACATTCTGTCTCCTTTCCCAGAATCCTTCCCACTCAGGGGTGCCCAGCCGGGGTCCCCAGATACCTCTTGGAATAGCTTAGTGGAATAACACATGACCCTTGACCAGAACTCCATCGCAGACCTGACATTCACTCTTTGGGGGACCTTGGGCAAGTCACTCACCTTCTTGCCACTCCTGTGTCCTCTTCTATAAAACCCTGACAGGGTTGAGGCAACAAAGGAATTAATATGCAACGAAATGTCTGATGACTTGAAAGGAACTGAAATGCTGCAGTTGTGTCTGGTGAAGGCTAGGTTCCCAGGGCAACAAATTCTGCAGCAGAATTTAGTACTTGGGATGGTGACTAGGGAGATCCTGGAGTCACAGTTGTCACAGAAAGGGACAGAAGGAGCAACAGGCAGGACAGGTCTACCTGTGAAGTTGAACTGCCATGTCAGCTAACCCCTGGGGAGCCCTGAGAAGCTTTTGTACACAGGGCTGGGGGTTCAAGGCCATCCCAGTTTCAATGATTTGCCAGGAGGAGTCTGAGGGTTCAGCATATGATCACACTCACCACTATGATTTATTAGACTGAAAGGATGCAAAGCAAAATCAGCAAAGGGAAAGACACCTGGGAGAGGTCTGGAGAAAACCAGGCACAGACTGCCAAGAATCCTCACCAGCAGAGTCACACAGAACATGCTGAATTCCCCTAGCAGCAAATTGTGAGCACATGTGTGCAACATTGTCCTCCAGGGATGTTCATTGAGATCAGTACTAAGGGGATGTTGGGGCACAGAGGGGAAGGCTGGCCACGCAGAGACCCTCTGCTGGCCATGCACCAACATTCCAGACTCACGGCAGGAAAGCATTATCCACTTAGCGTAAATTGTGCTGCTTGGAGAGTTTAGAAAGACTGAGCTGCTGTTACCAGGGGACTGTGGGAACTCTGCCCAAAGCGGGTCTTTTTAAGAAGAAGAGTCTACATGGCTAGATAACTCCTTTCTGCACCTTTTCCTTCTTGATCAGTCATTGGGTGTGGTCTGGGGGGGGCGGGATCTGACCAGTCTTGGGGAGAGGTGTGAGCCTGGGGAAGGCTGGGGAAGCCTGGGGAAGCTGACTAACACTTGGAGAGGCTGATCAGAGGCCTGCCTGCCATGGCTTCCCATGAGCCCTTTGTCCACAGAGGAAATCTATGTGCACATGTCCACAAGAGGATTCAAGTGTGATCCTTGCCCTATGGCTGTGGGGCATGTAAGTGCCCCACTGCTGGAAATCTGGCACCTTGCAGTTGGCCTACCTCACCTTGTGTGGATCCTGGAGTATTATGCCAATGGCCTGCTCTTGGCTTTTCCAATCTGAACCATGGACAGAGCACGCACAGGGCAGACACAGGGAGGGAGGATGTGGTGCCTGGGAGAAGGCTGGCCTGTGAACACAGATAACTGGGATGGAACATAATACACTGAGAATAAAGCCTTATTTGTTGAATTCATGCTACTTGTATCCCCTCTCCCATGTTGAAAGCTGTGGGTCTACAGTCTTTGGGAAGGTTTGGTTTCTGACCTAGGTTGCAGACTGACCAGATATCAGAAAGCTGTGATTTCGAAAGAATAGGGAACAGAGAGTGAGGGTCTGGGCAACTCCTGTGCCTGGCAGAAATGCAGTGAGGAGGGAAGGCTGCCCAGTGGAGGTGATACTCATGCCAGGCACTGAAGGATAGTAGGAGTTAACCAAGTAGATTAAATGGGAAGAAGGGGGTTCCAGGAACACCCAACATAGCAAAGTTAGAGCAACTCAAAAGTCCATGGAATTTTGTGATCCCTGGTGTCTGACTCTTCTAAATGTTTTTTTCTTGATGATGAGAACTTTCTGGAGTCACAAAACCTAGGTTGGAAAGAACCTTAAAAATTCCCTTAGCTGAGTATGTATCTATACTCTAAGTTACTGCTTGCTCTCTGGTGACAGGGAGCTCACTGCCTTAAGAGACCATGCCATCACTCAGTACATTAGCAAGCTTTTGTCCCCTGAGCTAGAATCTATTTCCTTGTTTGTTCCACTTATTAATTCTGACTTTTAGGCTGTTAAAAAGTATAATTGCTGCCAGGTACAGGAATGGTGCCACAGCCCCACTAAGTAAAATTAGACAAACAGCCGGCATGGTTGATGAGGATAGGTTATAGATCATGAATGCAAGTCACCTATTCATTGATACATCTCTCTCTATCTGTCTCTCTCTGTCTCTGTCTGTCTGTCTCTTTCTCCTTTTGCTTTTTCTGCCCTTTCATCCCCCCACCTCTTCCTTAGGCCATCCCAGAAATTCAGGATTCTTTTTTTTCTCTGTTAACTGAGCCATTTTTAGTCTTCCACGAACATTGCTTGGACTGGGACCTGCTACTCTGAACAGAAGCTTGTGCAGGAACAGGCAGAGGTTCTGACAAGCCGGTTCCTTTCTACTCTGACTGATCTTTCACATGGCTGCCACCTCATCTTTCAGTCAAGGTATGGAGACTACACTGTAATTTTTGCTGATATTCCCTGGCCTCCTTTAAAGGTAGATGAAGTTACTGTCTTTCACTTCTTGAAGCAATCTAACATCTTGCCTGCTAACCCTGATATGTCTGCCTGCCTTCTCCCTGGCTCTGCAAATTCTACCTGCTTGCCTTAAGAATGTCTTTAAAAATGATCTCGGAGTTTGCCTCTCCCAGAAGTTTCCCTGAGCAGGTGGTTCAAATCTCCTCAGAGCACTGCTCCCCACTTCAATTTGGTCATTACTTACCTGCTCCCTGGAGTTATTCTGAAAGTCCCAAGTTTTTGTGACTTGTCATTCCAATTAAACTGCCTACCTTAGAGGCCTCAAGGGACTTAAAGCTCCTGCAAGGTGGCCCCGCACCAGAGACAAGGAGTCCAAGAGGCTGGGGTTGACCCAGACTTCCCACCTGCTGGCTACGTGTTTCTGTACCAGTTACTTACCTCTCTGAACACAGTTCTCCCATCTGTCAAAGGATGACAAATGCTTGCATAACTGTGAGAATTTGAGGAGGTCAGGTATATCAAATGTCCCACAGAGGGCAGCAGGAGGGGGTTACTCATTCTAGATTCCTTCCATCCGCAGAATAAGGGAGGGCCATCCAGCTGACCTTGGATGATGTTATTGGGAACAAAAACTGAAGGGAAGATCTACTTACTGAAGGGGGGTGGGGCTTGATCAGAACAAGATGGATCCAGAATGTAGGCTAACACCCAGCTAAGGCTCATTGTTGACCACAGATTGAATCTGGAGGACTCAGAAGCCAAATCCCACTTTATCTCTTTACTGATTGAGGGTCTCACAGTAGACACCTCTCTCCCAATGTCAAGGTCATCTTCAGTGTCCAATACTTATCAAGTGTCCCTCAGTGTCCCCCAAGGTGGACAGCCATTGGTTAAGAGAATAGGCAGACTTGACTTTAAATTCCACTCTGCTTTGGTGTTTAACTCTTCTCTAGCAGTTCAAGTTTTCTGAGCCTCAGTGTCTTCATCTACCTATCCTGTGGGCCTGCGTGGAGACTCTTTCGAGGTGAAAGAACTACCCTTTTGGAGCCTCTGAGTAGTTCTGCCTTAGAGCAGAAGCCGCTGAAAGGCAAAGGAACAGCCACACTGCCTTCAGCTTCTCAGGAAAGCCCTTCTAGGGAAGCTTCGGCTGTTGCTACCTCTCTGTTTTGTGCTGCTCTCGGTGTAGGGACACAACTGCTCCCCCACCAAGTTAAAGCTGTTCCCCTCCAAATTTGGGGGAGCTTGTGTTCCCTACCTGTAAATTATTATTTTGGGGTGTGTACGTCTGTCTGTCTGTGCTTGTCTTTGTTCCTTGGAGAGGGTGCGTGGAGACTGCGAAGCAGGTGGGACACACAAGCCTCACTGTGGAGAGAGCCAACCCTGGTGTGGCTCAGCCCAGTCTCACGGGTTGCTGGCTTCTCTGCAGAGATGCTACGTGGACAGTTTGGGACAATGTACTGGGTGCTCTTGTGAGTGGCTCAGCTGGGGTAAAGCCCTGTGGGGGTATATATTTCAGTCTGAAACAAATTTGGGACTATCCATCATCTTGGGGTGAAGTTACTGCTAAGCTGGGAGTTAGAGACAGCCAAAAGCTAGGCCAGGCAGCACCTGATTGAGGCCTCAGTTTGACTTTGCATCTGTACTACTGAGTTTACAGAGTAGCCACTTCTACTAACAGGCATATGTTCGCCTCTGGGTTGCAATTCCTTTCTTAGCCGAAGCCTTTACTCTGGCAAATGGTAGTGTGGGACAGGAGAGGCTCAGTACTTCCCACTAAAGGGGACTAATGGGGAACATTGGATGCACATTTTGATAATCCCTGGTCTTAAGGAAACAGCTCCTGTTCCTTGGCTTGGAATGCCAGGCCCTCCAGGATTTGGGCTTTCCAGTCTTTTTTTTTTTTTTTTTACCACACTAATGCCTTCTCCCCATCTCTGCTGCCTCTGCTCAGAACCACCCATATTGTGCACAAAGCAGGTTCCTGGGAAATGTGTGTTACTTGGCTGGAACTGAGCATCCATCCCGGACCCTGGGTTCACCTTCTTCCTCTGCACCCACCTAAATCCAGTGCCGGGCTTCCCCCATTCTTCCCCATTGGGGATTTTCCATGTCTCCTTTCACATTCCTCCTAACAGCCTCAGGTGGAGGGCCTGCCTGGACTACTGCAGTAGCCTCCAAGCTGGCTGAATCGTGCTCAGATTCCCTGTGTCTTGTCTGCTTTGCTGATAGTTACCAGAAGATTCTCTTCAGGTCACTGCTTTCCTCCTGTCCATCTCCTGCTCCATGATCTTATTGCTTTCCCACTGAGTATAGGAAACCCCAGACATCCCAGTCTGACCATCCACAATCCAATATGAGCCTATCCTCTACAGCCTGCCGGGGACTGAGAAGCTTCACCAACCCCAAGTCATTCCGCTGCCTCCTCATGTGGGAAATGGCTCCCCTTTATGGAGCAGCTCTAATGCCAGCTCCTTCCCATGGCCTTCCCTGTTTCTCTCAACTCAAGGCACCCCTGCTTCTGAGTCCCATGTGCTCCTGTTTTTGGGCTGCGACCCTGTGAGCACGCTGTCCTTCCTCACACCCATCTATGGATGGGAACTTAGTCACGTGGTCCCCCAGTGCACAAAGCAGAGTTTTGCATGGAATAGGAGCTCAAGAAGTGTTTTTTAAGCAAATCAATACAGAATTCTCATAAAATACCTGGTTTGCTTGCTGCACTCAAATCAACCTCAACAGGAAGTACCTTCACCTTTCTAATATTGTTTCCCTCCTGTTCTTGGTCAGAATGAGAAGTGCTTGGTGGATTAAGACCTGAAATGTCATGTTAACTGGTGGCATTAAGATTCAAGGCTGGGAGTGCGCCCCAGTTTACTGTCCCAGGTCTGAGATGTTGGCTCAGTGCTGTCTGGGCTTCTGCGTGGATTCGTTTGTCCCCCGAGAGTCCTCTCTGACTTCACATACCTCGAGCCCTGGCTCCTCTCTCCTTTGACTTGACCCTTTCCCTTTGGATGTTCTATCCTAGTATTGGTTCCTCTCTTGCTCCCATTCTCCAGCTCTTATCTGCTTGGGAGCTCTGGGTTTGAGCAACGGAAGCCACTGGGACTCTGTCAGCTGAAGAGCATTTCCTGGGCTGCGGTGGCAGGGCTCTGGGAGCGGACAGGAGGGTTGAAAGTCAGCTCAGAGGCTTGGAGACTACAACAGCAGACAGGCTAGGCTACGCGTCTCAGAAACAGGAAATGGGTGAAAGCACAGTCCTTCCAGGCTGCTGTTGCTCCTGCTGCTGTCAGAGAGCACCCAGCCAACGGCTTTCAGTCTGTTGCTCTGGTCCAGACGACACTCCAGGGAGAAGCTGCTGGACCAAGAATGTGCCTTCGTTTGACCTGCACTTCCCTGCCTCCTGGCCCTTTCCCGGTTACTGCCCACCCCCCACAGTTCCATCCTTCAGTCCAGCCCCACCTTGGCCATACAGTATCCCACACAGAATTTTAGAGTTGCATTCTGCAGGGCACCAGAGTTCTGCCTGGTCCAGGTGAGCTAGGAAAAATCCTGAGGAGCAGCAGGACAATTCACCATCAAGGAAGTTGTCCTCCTACTGACCCATCCTGTGGAAAGTAAACTGTTTCCTTATTTAACCAAGAGGCTGGGTCTTCGTGGCAATAACATAAAGCAAATTTGGATTCAGTGAGTCACATTACATTTCACAAGCCTTATATTTTCTTTCCCTTGGTATGAAATGAAGTGGCCAATTCTCAAAAATTGCAAGTGATTTGTTCCTGCAATGTAAGTGCAAACTTGAGGACCATTTGCTAATTAGATAATTGTTCCTCCTTCCTGGGCATTAGCAAAGTGATCTTTAAGCACCACAGACACATTCAAATTGTTGATCCCAGTTGTTACAATACCAACCTAAGCTTCCGGGGAAACAGGTCTGAGCAGAAGTCATAAACATGGGCTTCTTAATTTCTACCCATTGGACTTGTGGGTTTGCTTAATGTTAGCTTTCTCCCTAATGAAAGGCAAGGGAAATATCAGCTAGAAATTTCATAATCAGATGTTTGTCTACTTTGCTATTTTTAAGCGCCCCAGGCTCTGCTTGAAAGGCAGGTTGTGCCAAGGGTGCTGGTGGGTGTAGCCTGAGGTTTCTGCAAAGGTGCACTTGAGAGGACAAAGAGCAGGCGTAAATAATGGATTTTGAGTGCCTCCAATGAGAGTCCATTCCTCCAGCAGCCTCAAAATGAAAGCATGCCGCCGATGACTCATTGGATAATAGTGAATACGACGGGCTCATAAAACCGCTGGTTCCCACCGGGGCTGTTAGCAGCCAGTGTCTGGTCTTGAGCTTGTTATGCTCTGAAGCTACCAATGGAAATCTCCCTTCCCCCAGCAGAGCGGGGCTCCTGGATGGAGAGTTATTTGGGTGATTTGCAAAGTCTGAATGGCACAGAGAGGGGAGGCCCGCCTCCGCCCATGCTCTTCTGCTCCCCCACATGCATCCTGGGCCCGCTGCCAGTTAGTTCTGTGTTGGAGCCCATGGAGACCTGGATGCTATATGGACTTCATTAAGAAGAAGGCGAGACCTTGGCCCCAGGGAGCCCAAAACTGTAAGGAGACGTGGCCTAGACATAAAGTAAGGGTTCGGAATCCAACCTGGGAGATGAATGAAGAACATAAACGTGCCTTCCTGCCACCATGCTAAGCATTCAAGCCAGAGTGCCGGCCAGAAAGAGCGGAAAGCGCGCACAGCTGTGGGAAGGTGGCGGTGATGGCGAACGTGGCTGTATTCAGGGGCAGTCCCGTGGACCAAGGAATGGAGCTGACTCCTGAGGCTGCGGAGCCCTCGTGACCCAGGAAGGGCACAGCAGAAGGGGCCGGGAAAGGTCCCAGTATTGCTGTTATCAGAAAATGTCATTGTGTTTCCTAACCCTAGAGACACTCAGGAAGAACTTGCTCTTTCATTCACTGATTTTTCTTCAGCCAAGCTATTTGTGGAGACCCCAGGCAAAGATCGGAGGTCCAATTGTGAGCATAAAATAGAGAAACTGGGCACAGCTGTCTCTTTGCTGATGGGTTAGATGGACTCAGAGGCTGTTCTTAAATTCCTCAAACTTGGGAGTAACTGAGAAAAGAAGTAATTCACCTCAGCTCTGTTGCCAAACCATAGTGACAAAATGGTACAGGTTGGGAGAGCTGAATGTGTTGAGTTTATACTGCAAGCATTTTGCACAAAAGCTCTGGACTGGGTATAAGGGATTCAGTGACCAGGTCACCTTGGAACAGTCATTTACCTTCTCTAGTCTTCGGTGTCTTTGAGTCAAATGGAAGTAATACCTACCTTCACACCATCTCGGGAGGACAAAATGAATTCATTGGCTAAGTAATTAATTCCTGTGTCCGTTCAACACACACTTCCCCATGACACCTAAATAGGGCATTGTTTTCCACCCAAAGATACCTGTGACCTGTGACCACGCTGACCTCGGTGTGGCTCGCAGGCGAGTGAGGGCTTGATGGACATCCACAAATGGGATGTCATCAGAATGAGACGCGTTTCCAAGAACTTAGGGTGCACTAGGAGGACTCTGTATTTCAGTTTTCCATGTGTGGGGTGATTGAGGAGAAGCATAAACTCAAGCATGTTATTTTATTATTGTCATCAGGACAGATTAGTGGAATGCAGCAGACCCTGCCAGCAAGGGGGTTGTCCTGAGGTCTGTCCAAAGCCTTAGTTATGATATCACTGACCACTGGCTTTGGACTTTTTTCTTGAGTCATTTTTCCCGAAAGGAGGTAAACTCTCAATCCTTTTCCAGCAGTCACCATCTGAGAAGAAAACAAGGAACTGGAGCTGAGAGTGTCCCAGTCCAGGGTCTTGCTCATACCCACTCAGTGGTTTCTCCCTCCCCAGCCCCACCCTCTGCCTGGTAGACCTCAGAGTAAAATGTGTGACTCATTCAAACTGCAACTGATTATAGACCTTGGGATTTAGGGGTTGCCAACAAGCAACCAAAATCAAGAATAGTAAATCAGCAAATGACAAGGGTCAGTTATCTTAAGGATGCATCCACTTGTGGGTTCCTTGGGGGGTGGGGAGGACTGTAGTTTTCTTTTCATCTGCCTCCTGCCCCAAGTGCACACACTGAGGATTCAGGGGGAGACTGGAGCTGTTTGCATCAAGTGGTTACTCTGCTTTACAGCCACCTAGTGGGACTAGCTGGCGCGCTTGATGGTCGATGGGTGGCACCGTGGAGCCTGGAGGGAGGGAGACCTGGGTAAAAGTGGCGCATGTGCACCATGCTAGCTGGAAAACTTAGGAAGAAATCATTCTCCTGCCTCAGTTTTCTTACCTGTAGGATGAGTATAGCAACAATGCTAACGTCACCGGTCAGTGGTGCCCAAGAAGGGCTTTATGATATGTAGCCAATAACTAAGTGCTCAATCAGAACAAACAAAAATATTTTTAACAACAAACAGTGCTCACTAAGTGGTTATTAACAGCAAATCTTATTACTGTCTCCATCTTCATCTTTATCCGCATGACCAGCATCACCACCCTTATCCTTAGCTGGTGGTGCAAAGGGTTAAAGCCAGCACTATGAAGCTATTGGCTGAACCATGAGATCGATCCCAGCCAGGGAGTTGACCCACATGGCACAGCAGACCTCTCCTGTCTCACCCGTGGCTCCACTCAGCAGTGTATTTCAGTCAGTCAGCCTGTTCTGCTCCCTGTTCTGCCTCTGGTGAATCCTCTCACCCCTGTACCTCTGGCCTGTACCCCAGTTCTTGTGTGCATAAATAAATATATCTTAAAAAAACATATTAAGAGGGAGGATGACTAGAGTTCCCCAAAGATCTCCCAATTGTGGGTCTCC
>NW_004567124.1:2684157-2699555 GCF_000260355.1 Condylura cristata
GAGTGGGAACTGAGAAGCTAGGTTATGGATGCCCAGGGGTGGGGTGGACTAGGTTATGCCCAGGTTATGCCCAGGGGTGGGGTGGACTAGGCCTGTGCACATGTGTCCAATAATGAGTGATGAAAGTCAGATGCCACTTGCTGGCTTAAGTGACTCTTCGGGGCTGACTATGCATATGGTTAGGCCAAGGTCAGCCACCAACATGGATTCATGGAAGTCAGGTCACACCAAGATTAGACACTCAAACAAGTACAACAGAGCCTTGGGATCACCTCCAGCTTTTCTTAGTAATGTATTTTAATAAATCCACCTTTTCTACTCTTAAAAAAAATTGTCCTTCTTTTAGAACCATTCATCCAAATTATTGAGTCCCCTCCACCCCCCTTTGCCGGACTCCCTCACTCCAGCCTCCAGGTCCTGTCTCACTCCACAGATGGGGGAGGGGCCTTCAAGGAATCTTCCAGAGCAACTGGGGCCTGAGCTGACCTTGCACCTAGGACTTGGAGTAAGGAAAAGCAGTGGCAGAGAATATGTCCCTGGCTTGTCACTCTAGGCGACTGCAGGCTGCTTCTTGGATCTCTCTGAGCCTTCGTTTCTCCAGTGTAAAATGGGAGTAATTATAGTGCCAGCTTCATAAGGTTGGTGCAAAGGTTAAAGGTCATATTTATAAAAGGCTTAGAATAGTGCCTGACACAGAAGTAGTCAATAAATGTTTGCTGCTGTGATGATGAGGGTGATTAAAATAAACACCGGGCCCTCCTTGGTGGGGCAGCAGGCTAAAGCACAGCACTAAGAAGCTAAAGCCGCTTCCGCATGAGTTCGATCCCCGCCTGCCCCGGAGGAGACCACATGGCGTGGCAGACCTCTCCTGACCCGCCCACTGCTCCCCTCAGCAGTGTACTTCGTCAGTCAGCCTGTTCTGCTCCCCACTTTGTCTCTGGTGAAGCCTCTCACCACCCCTGCACCTCTGGCCTATACCCGAGTTCTGTATGAATAAATAAATAAATCTTAAAAATAAACACCGTCACGCCCCAGCAACTTGCCTACCTGCTTGGTACCTGAATTCCTCTGAGACCAGGGCCTGCCTGGCATCTGGGATTTCCCCTGCAGGAGCTAGCGTCCTGCCTGGGGTGGAGGGTTCCAAAGGAGTCCCACTGTGATCATTACCTGAGTGATGCTCCTGCAGGAAGCCTTCAGGAGTGCCCCCTGCTGTTTCACTTTTGTGCTCTTCCAGGATGTCAGCATCCTCCCTGCCTTGGTGCCCAGTCTACTGGGCAGTGCCCTGGTGCAGCCCCTGCCTCTGGTGGCCTTGCAACCAAGGACTCTACCTGCCTGGCTCAGTGCGCCTGTACTTGTACCTACACATACCCCCAGGAACAGACTGCCCTCGGTTGACCCTGCCGCCACACCCCAGCTCTCCCTCCCAGAAAGCCCACCGTATCCATGCTGTTACCTTTCCTTCCGCAGGCTATCTGTCTTGGGAGAAACTACCAGGGGACCCATCCATCCCTACCCACCCCTCCCTTGCCTTCGGGCAAAGGCCATGCCAAGTCCCTGAGTGCCAGCAACACTGGAGGGCCAATGACTTGCTTTTTGTTTATTGCAAAGAAATTGATATTCAACAGTGAAAACTGGACAAAATACCCAATCCAGATTTTCTGGGTCCATGTGGGTCCCTTCTCTTTCCACCATGTCACGAGAAGAGGACAATCTGGCAGAAAGTTTATCTTAATCCTTGATCTTCATTGTTGGTTTCCAAAGCCGATCCCCCTGTTCACCCCGAATACTACTCGGGAGCAGGCAAATATGTATTATGAAAGCTGAGTTTGGGGAGCAGAGAAATAAATTGTTGCTATTATGGATGAAGCAATTATCATAAATCTATTTTTAATCTCTTTTTCCTTTTAAAATAATCGAGACTGTCTTTTCATAAGAGGAAGACTCCAGGCTTTGATATAAGGGAAGGTGCAAAAAGCTCTCCTTTTTCTAGTTGAAAATGCTAATTGAGCAGCAACTTATTTTTTTTTTAACCTTCATTAACTGCATTAACTTGCATTAACACCTTTTAAAACCTCTTTAAAATTGTGTTCAATTCACTTTCTTTAATCTCTTCTTTTCCGGGAGTGTGAAATGACTTTGATCCTCATCTTCATCTTTTCTTTGATGACAACTTGGGGTTTAATTTGTATTGGAGAATTGAAATGCAAATTAGCAATTACCCACTCTCACATGTACCCACACTCAAGTTCTGCTGGGACCAATGACAGTCATAGATGGGTGGATCCTGATGCTTCTGATGTTGGACAGACTGTCCTCCCAGGTTCCCATCCGTGGCTGGGGAAATACAGTTTACTCCATTTCATAGTCTCTGGGCACCTGAGAAAGTTTTACAAAATGTTCAGTGGTGTGCATGTCCATGGTAAGCCTTCAGCCAGTGGTAGAAACATGTTTGCTTTCCAAATTTCTCTTAGATTCTTACTTTTGAATGTTTTTCTTTGTCTTTTGCGTGCTGCCTCGATGTTGTATAGAAAGCTGTGGAAATGTACAGGAAAAAAGACATATGACTATATTGGTTCCTCATTAAGCATGAAATTACTATCTGAGCCAGCAATTCCACGCCAGGTACTAGTCTCATAAATTAAAAACAGGTGTTGAAGTAAAAACCTGTACTTCCATGTTCAGAACAGCACTATTCATAATAACCAGGTGAAAACAACCGACTTCTATCAACTGAGGAATGGATAAGCAGAAGTGGTATATCCACTTAAGGGAAGATTACTCAGTCATGAAAAGGAAGAAAACACTGGCATATATTCCAACATGGACCGTGAAAACATTATTCTAAGTGAAAAAATCAGTCACAGAAGGACAAATGCTGTATGATTCCACTTCTATGAAATGTCCAGAGTTAGCAAACACATGGCCACAGAAAATGGATGACAGGCTGACCTCATCGTATTGAACTTCACTGTATTGTGCAGTGAAGGGTAATGTGGGTAATGTGTTTTTTAATAGGATCTTCCACCAGCAAAAATATTATGATTGGATGAAGGCTTAGATGATAGCTGTTGGTTTTTAGTAACACTAAAGATGAAAATTAAGATGTGTATATGCATTTTTAGACATAATGCTATGGCACACTTGGTAGACTGTAGCACTATATCGACACTGGGAAACCAGAAAATTTATGTGACTCACTTTATTGTGATCTACACTTTCTTGCAGTGCTCTGCAATGGAAACTGTGATATTTTTGAGTTGTGCCTATAGGTTGCCAGGTTGGGGTAGAGAAAATGAGCAGACTGCCTAATAGGTACAGAGATTCCCTTTAGGATGATAAGAATGTTCCAGAACTAGAAGGGGTGAAAGTTGTACAACACTGTGAACATGTTGAGTATCAAAAAGGAAAAGAAACTTATGTATACTTTACTGCAAAAATAATTAAAAAATATGTTGATTTCTCCAAAGGGAAATGAATTTGACCCTGAGATTATCAGTATCAGACTCACAGGTATTGGGCGGGAAGAATAAAGACAGATGGAGGGGTAGAAAGAGACAGCCAGGGTCGGTCTGTGCACCGCATTCCTTCCTAGTCGTGTGTCTTTGCCCATTCTCCCTGACCCCAGAGCCCAGCCTCAGTTTCCTCTTGTGTAAAACAGGAATGATAACTGCTCCCTGACGTGGTTTTTGAAGAGGATGGAGAGGGACGAGATGCTTCATTTTTCTAGCATGTGTTAGCCAAGGTTATTTTTATTGGAAGCAACTGAAATCACTCTTAGTGGACTTTGGCAAATTAAGACATTTTATTGGAAGACTCCTTGGCATTTCAGAAAGCACAGGAGAATTGCTTGAGGAGGGCAGGAACCAGGCTGTCCCCGGGGCCCTGCAGCCTCCAGCTGGTGAGACTTCCTCAGCACCTGCTTCCCCTGTCTACATTTGTCCCCGGTTCCCTTCCTGCTCTGTCAGGGGAGAGTCTGACTAGCCCATCTTAGGGGGAAGGTGTCACCTTTGCCCAGGGCAGTCTTGGAGTGTAGAACTTTGGAATCCGCCCCTGCATCTGTCAGGGCTGTTCACTGAGAAAGAAACCTGAGGCACCACCCCACTGGTGCTCACTGCACCATCCCTGGCTTGTGGGAGGAGAAACAGGACATACAGAGAAGTAGAGCAGCAGCTTGGATGCATGCCTGGCCTTCTTCTGCTGGGTCTCCTCTTTCCTCTTCTTTTTGTTTTTAAAGATTTACTTATTCATTCATTCATATGGAGTGGTGAGAAGATTCACCAGAGACAGAGTAGGGAGCAGAATAGCAAGACTGACGAAGTACACTGCTGAGGGGAGCAGCAGGTGAGACAGGAGAGGTCTGCCGTGCCATGTGGTCACCTCCAGGGCGGGGATCAAACTTGCACTGAAGGGCTGCGGCCAGCTTGCAGTGCTGTGTCCTAACCCTTGCGTCACCAGGGAGGGCCCTTCTCTTCCTTCTTCTACCTAGAAGATGCCACCCAAGCATCTTCTTAACTCTTGGCTCACATGATTCTGTTTTCCCTTTCATCGCAATGTAAGGCTAATGAAACATCTCATGCTCAAATCTAATTTACCTCCTCCTTGACACCTTCCCCCTGTCCAGCTAAGTGTTATCTCCATTCTTATTTCTATCTCCCTGTATCATGCACATGGCTCTGAGCAGAAGATTGCTCCCCTGTATGGTTAAACTCTGTGTGTGCCTGCGCTCGGTAACTGCTCTGTGTGGGCTCCGGGCTGCACTGCTCATTTGCAGCCTTGCCAGCACCAGCAAGGTGCTTTCAAGGGGTAATCAGGCCTATCCCACATGACACAGGCAAAATATTACTGATGGGAAAGGACCCGGCTGCTGTGAGTCTCCACCTGTCTCAGATAGCACCACAGTGTGAGGTCCAGCCTGCAGAACAGCAGCCTTGGGGCACTGCACACGTTAGCGTGAAGATCAGAAGCCCTCACCCTTGGGGAAAGAGGAGAGAGTTACACACGCGTGACGGTCAGAGAAAATGGGGGATTTTCTGTCCACTGCTTAGCCTCAGAAAAGTCCCGCCAACTGCCTTTGCATCCCTTACTGGCTGTATGGCTAAAATGAGCCTTTAACCTGGTTTCTACTTAACAAAAATGGACACAAAATCACCTATTTTGAAGCATTTTAAAGGTGAATTCCAAACATTTTATACTCTTCACTCATCATTTCTGGTCAGAAATAGAAATGGTTTTAGACTCAGGGCCAGAAGGTATGGTTGGGAACTTCTGAGGTCTGGAGGGGGCCATGCAAGCTGGGGGAGTCCTAAGTCTGGGTCCTCTAGCACCCTGCCTGACACCCAACTTCAGCTGCCTCCTTTGGACATGGGAAACTTCCCCCAGAAGGCAGGGCCTGTGCACTGGAAACCCTGCTTGCCTCCTGCCCCAATCTCTAAATGGAGATGCTTTTGGACAAGATGGCCTTTCCTGCAATACCTGGTGTGTGCTAGCCGTGAGCCCAGCTGGCAAGCTAGGAATAGGGCATGCCTTTCCCCTTCTGCTATGCCTGCAAGTTCAGTGACCTCACCTTGCTTGGTCCTGTTTAGCACTGAGGACCTGTGCTTGTGGAGCTGGTGGTAGAGAGGAAGACTTATTTTCACCACCACTTCTTCACCAAGGCAGATTGCCGGGAACCACACCCAAAGTAGAAGCATGCTCCATCTACCTGGAAGGGTGATTCTGGTGATTTCAATATTGAATCAAACATGTCAGAAGGCAAAATTTTCATGAATATTTTAGATAAGCCCGGAGGACTTTCACAATTAGAAGGGACCTTTCATTTCTCCAGCAGCCAGCAAAAGCAGTTGTTCATTTCCTTTTAAGACCCGCTGAGAAGTCTGGGTGACTGACTTAGGTGTGGGGCCACTCAGCCATAAACTGGGGCACGGACGTTTAGATACCAACACTTCTGTGAGCTCTTGGACCACTTTCAGGGTACAGCTGTGTTATTGCTATGCCTCTAAAGCCTGGATTTCCTGCTGGAAAAATCCAAAAGTCCCTTGCAAACTCCAGCTGCTCGAGTTTGCATCAAGAAGATATTTTTGGTTTTTTTAAAGATGATTCCCTCCCTAATCTGGACAAATGCAGAATGAATGGGTTTCCTTTCCTTTTTCTTCTCTGTCTTGAAACAGTGGGCAGATTGAGGGGGAAATAGAAAGAGGGAGCCAGTGGACAGGGTGGGACCCCGCTAACAATAAGGATGACTTCAAGGCTACATTCTGAATTAGAAAGAGGCCCTCTAGCCCAACTTACTCTCCATGATGGAGAAATTCATCTTCAGAATAGGTGAATAAAGCCCGGGAGAGTCATATGACAAATCTGGAATAGAGAGAGGAACCAGTTGCTCTAACCAACACTCCTCCATCCCTCAGGCTGAAGAAAGATGGAGGGAAATGCATATCATGAGCCTCAGTCAGGAATTCAAAGTCCAAAGAACTTGTCTCAGGTGTGATCTGGAGAAGCAGGTAGATAGTATTATTTATACTACTATTTACCACCACAAGCAAAAGGTCCAGAATTATTTAAAGGAGAGAAAAACAAACAGAAACCATATGGGAACTACATCAATGCACTCTAAAAGGCCTGGTCTTCACAGAACAATGTGCTTCTTCTCCAGCACTTCATACCTAGAGAATGTCCATAAATGCATGTATTCTGACTCTAGCAGTCAAGAGAGAAAAGCTGCATGGCCAGAAATTAAAGAAAGATGAGCAAGAACCACCTTTTACAAATACTGAATAAATTAGAAAGCGCCCTAAAGATAATGACACAGTTGACATGGAGGAAATGACTGGTGGGGAGGAAGGCTTTGATGAGGCAACTGCAAACAAGAGTGGCTTGACTGGAGGTGGAGGGGACCAGGTGCCAGGGACCAAGACTTCAGGTGTGACCTGAACTCAAGGACCCCACAGGATCAAGGAGATGGAGTCAAAGATGTACCTGACAATAGTCCTGAAATGCAGGGAAAAATTCATTGCATAGATCAAAAGAGCACACCAGGAAGTGTGACTATAATACTTGCAGTACATAGCGTAGGTAGGCTACTGATAAAACAGAAAATATCTTCAGATGTCAAGAAAACAAAGGCAAATAATCTTCAAGGTGTGTGTGCATGCACGTGCAGGTGTGTGAGTGTGTGTGTGTGTGTGTGTGTATGTGAAGTTGACTGACCTCACACTTTCTCCACAGCAATCAACATTATAAAATAATGTCTCCAAAGTTCTGGGGCAAATAGACTGTCATTATACACCATCTGAGGGGATTATACACAACCATGCTGTCATTTAGGCATAAAGACACGGCAGACTGATAGTCCCAAGTGTCAGAGACCATAGGAGAACATCAGCCATGAGCCATGAGGTGGGAGCTCCTCAATAAGGAAATACAATAAAAAAAGTCCTAAGTAAAAGTAAATGATTCTGGAATTAAGGACTGATGGTGACTGTGAATCCACTTGAAACTAGTTTCAAAAACCATGGACATTATGGTTATCAAACATAAAACTTGTAAACCTTATTAAAAACAATAATGATAAAAGTGTAAAAATAGAAGGAGGCACAAAAATACAAATGTCGGCCCCCTCCCTGGTAGCACAGCAAGTTAAAGCACAGCACTAAGAGGCTAAAGCCACTGCAGCATGAGTTCAATCCCCACCACTGGAAGTGACCCACATGGCACAGCAGACCTCTCCTGACTGGCCTGCTGCTCCCCTCAGCAGTGTACTTCATCAGCCGCCTGTTCTGCTCCCCACTCTGTCTCTGGCGAGTCCTCTCACAGCCCCTGCAGCTCTGGCCTGTACCCCAGTTCTGTATGCATAAATAAATCTTAAAAAAAATACAAATGTCTAGTAACTTGGTCAATGGACATTTTTTATAATATAAACATGTAATTTTAGAAAATATCATCCTAATAGATCACACTTTTCATAATTTCTTTTAGTTAATCTAAATGGGCTCTTTAAAAATTATTTTTGGTAAAGAAACATTTGTTTGAGGTTCAACAATTCCTTGCATTTCATTTCATTCTTTTTCTTTTGATAAATTCATGTAAAATTAAATTTAATAATTTTTATTAAACTAGCATATATGGTATTATCCCATTTTTATTAAAGAATGTCTAACTTTCTCTCTACATATGTATCCAATTATTTGGCTTTCTCGTCACATGAATCTAGAGAGTTTTCTGCAATGATGTTTACTTAATGTTAACGGCAGTTATTTCTTGGTGATAGTTCACTTTTATTTTGTACTTTTATGCATCACTTGAGTTCTTTGTAATGAATACATATTTTTCAAATAATAACTGTACAATCTTTTTTTAAAAAATATTTATTAGTTATGCATACAGAACTGGGGTATAGGTCAGAGTTGTTGGGGCAGTGAGAGGCTTCACCAGAGACATAGTGGGGAGCAGAACAGGCAGATCAACAAAGTACATTGCTGAGGGGAGCAGCGGGCAAGACAAAAGAGGTCTGCTCTGCCATGTGGGTCACATCCAGGGCCGGGGATCAAACTCTCACTGAAGCAGCTGCGGCCAGCTTGCAGTGCTGTGTCTTCACCTGCTGCAGGGAGGGCCCTTTCTTGCTTTATTTTTTAATTAGAAAACTCTGAAAATAGTTATGCTGAGGAGTTAACAGGGTCCAATTTTGGATGTTGAACACAGGATATTTTTCTAGTTGGTAGTTTTTCTCTATTTTTCAAAAATTTAAAATAAAATTCTAAATTTAACAAATTATCATATGATGCAAAAAAAAAAAAACACAGCAACAAGAAGCAGGTATTTTGTAGAAAGCACTTTGGGAGGCAAGCACAATTCTGAAGTGAACAGGCATGTGGAACTGGTAGGAAGGGAGCTGACGGGGCTGAGGAATCTTCTGGGTCAAGTACCGAATTCAAAGTCTCCCCTGTGAGTGTATGAGTGATTGTAGACAGAGCTTGAAAATTCTTTGATGTAAAATGTGACTATTTCAGCAAAGACTGACATGGGATAATTAGACAGACAGATAGGTAGTAGATGGATAGAGGATGGTTAGATAAAAGAGAGATTACATAGATAATAGATATGCATGGTGGAATGGATGGAGAGAGAGATTCAGAGACTGGCCCAGGATGGAAAAAAGTCAGATGATGAAGAACAAAAGAATCTTGATTGGAATAGTTCTTTTCTCACTACACTGACAAAGGGTTATTAATTCTTCACAAATTTAATGGTATATTTGGTACAGACTGGATTTTAAAATAAAATTAGAGCTGGAAAACTGCCTCTGGGTCTGTAAACACTGAAGCATCCCAGATTGAGACCGAAATCCATCTTGTGAACAGTGCTGGAGGTTAACCCTTTGCTGAGGTCTTTCGTCAGGCAGCAAGCTCCTGGCCACTTTTCCTGAGGAATCCTGAGACAAGAGTGGGTATGCCACAGGCAGAGGCTGTAGCCTGCAAGGTCCAGAATGCACCTCGATTTTGGAGAACTGGTCCTTGGTGTGAGAGATGGCATCTGTGCACCTCCCATCCGCATTCAGGCTCCGGAGTCACTGTATTCTGGTGCTGGGTCGTTTCTCACATTTTCTCCCAGGAGATCTGGAGCCAAGGCTGAACACGGTCAAAGAGGGCTGTGACCTGCTTCCCCTCCCCTCAGGCGGGCGACAGTATATGGTGAATGGCTGGGCAGCTGTTGGCCACCTCACTGAGCAGGGCCACACCGGCGGGGGTAGACTGAATTGGTCAAGTCTGGACCCTAGTGGGCAGAGCACAGATGGGCTTAAGGGCGCTGTCCTGAATGCACAGGACATTGCATGGCATTGCTGGGGAGGGGAGTATTTCACCCTCTCTCTGGGACTAAAAAGAAGGCACTGTGAGGGGTGCAGACTCCTGGAGATGTCTGAGCTTCCTAGAGAGGGCTCTGGCCCCCGCTACGTGGAATCCCGCTGGAAACTGGGTAGACATTGTGAGGTTGGTTTTTGGCCCTGAGCGCCAAGACTAGCTGTTGTGAATTAATCTCTACGATGTGCCTATATTATTTCTAAGGCTGCAGTCAAATTGTGCTAGAATTCAACCAGCTTGGTTTCAGCTGAGTTTCAGGGAGGAGACACTCCTGGTATCCAGGACTGAGATGAAACAATAGGATGGAAGGTGCAAAGAACTTGAGCCTCAAGTTGAGACCGCAGGCAGCACAGCTGTGGCTGGTGGGGGCTGGGCTCAGCTGACAGGGAAGTCAGGCTTCCAGAAGCAAGCCAAGCACCCTGTGGAATATGCTCCTCTTCCACAGGGAGGCTCAGAAGTCCTTGGAGGGGAATCCCAGGAGACACCGGCTTCTGCTGCCGCAGAGAAGATGCTCAGCTGCTGTTAGGGGCTTCTGAAAGGAAAGGTGACCCTTAACTCTAGACAACTGCTGGCATTTGTGTGGCTTGTAAGAAGCTTGAGTAGAGAGAGTGCCCAACCATTCTCATTTGACAGTGAATGCACAGTGAGTCTCTTCTGATGATTTTAGGGGTGGCTCTACAGCTTTGATGTTAAAGTTACTTTCTGACATTGCTAGAGGGAGGGCTTCAAACTGGTTGCAGCTCACAAAGGCAACTGGATTCCAGGAGCAGAGGGGAGGGGGCTCTCCTGGGACAGGGCAGGTTCTAGGAGGAGATGTGTTCTGCCTAAGGAACCCCCAATCCTGTTCATAGGGCAGGGCACTGGAGGAGTGCATTCTGCCTGGGGACACCCCCCCCAAGCCTCTCAGGCTGCACCTCTGCTTTCCATTCTCTATCTCAGCTAATTTGTTGTTGTTGTTGTTAGCAACTTTATTTTATAGACAAAATACTTAAGAGTACTTCTGGGAACCATAGTGTCCCCATTCTCCATTCACTTCACACCTGTCACACAGCTTGTGGAAAATAGGCTTTTTTTTCTTTTCCTATCATTTCTTTTATTTTCTAACATAACTGATATATGCCCACTCTATAACCTTGACCCCTTTAATTTGGGGGACTTTAAACTTTCAGAGCCTGTGAGGTCTTGCACTATGATGCTTTGTCTGTGTCTGGCCCGACAAAGGACCACCGTTGCTGTGTCCAGAAAAAGTCTGGGGACTCTGGCCCAGATGCTCCCCCTTTGATGACAGGAGTACAGAGGTGCCACCGCTGAGGGGCGCTCAATTCTCTGGGTTGCGCTGGCAAGGTGTAGTGGCATGACTTGGCAGGAAGAGGGCGCCGTGGGGTCAAGTAACTGGGCCAAGCCAGTCATTCCTTGCAGGATTCACCTTGGACCCCCTATCTGATTAGCTGCCAATCCTATCCTTGGTCCCAGGGCACCCCCTAGCAAATTCTACTCTCTGCTGAACCTCTATTATGTGCAGGGCCTTAAGGCACCTTACTAGGGCACCTCAAAAACAGGATCACCTTTAATCATCACAAAAACCTTGCATGAGAGATATTATTCGTCCTATTTTATTGGAGGGAACAAACTGAGGCAGAAAAAAGATAAGGAAGTTGATTTAAGTCACGATCTCACTTAGCAAGACGTGGAGCTGAGAGCCCCATCTTACACCACTGACCCCAAACCACCAGTCACTTCTCTGGGTTGTCCCCAGAGCTAAGCTGACAAACCCCACACTTCCCACGGGGAGGGGAAGGCAGCCAGAGCAGCGAGGTCGCAGCCCTGCCCCGCGGTCAGTGCTCAGGCCCTGCCTTTTTCCAGGTGCTGCTCTGGTTTCCGCAGGGCTGTGGCCTGACTTACCGTCACTAGATCTGACTGGGGATGGCGGTGTGCAGGGTGTGGTGTGGGGGTGTGGGGTGCGGCTGCTCACCCTGGGGTTCCTGGGTCAGGTGGCTGTGGTGGGTGGGAGCCGTGCTGAGTCTTGTCGCAGGGAGGAAGGGATGGCAACACCTTTCACGCGTCCAGACACCCGTGAGTTTCCTGCCCCGAGGTACAAAGGAGCAAAGGCTTTCAGTGGGGATGTGGGGTAGGCTGTGGGGTCCTCTGGGAATGGGGAAGCCCTGGCGGGTCTTGTCAATCTAAGCTTCCTGTGATGCCCCATGGCCCACAGAAGCAGCTTCTTGGAACTAGAAGTACAAACCAGATGAGCCAAAAGAGGAACTCAGAGATGGCTTTGTCTGATAGCCTCATTCTGTGGATAAGGAAACCGAGGTTTGAGGGAAGCTGTGACTCATCTAAAATGACAACACCACTGAAAGTCAATGGCAAAAGCTTCGAGCTCTTCACTACACCTCATGTCACAGGCCTGCAGCCATGGGGAGCGTGTTTTTTTTTTTTTTTTCCCCTATCATATCACAGACTAAGCACATCCTGCTCCCCTTCACTCCTTTCCTCAGCTTCTTCTACACCAAACCAGAAATCCCTCTCACTGCCAAAGTTGTTCCAACTCCAGGCCTCTGTCCACGCTGGTCCCGCAGTGGTTCTTGCTTATCCCACTGGTCCTTTCTGGTCCTTCACAGCCTGAACCAGACATCACCTCCTCCAGGAAAACCCCCTACTGAAACAACCCCTTCTTTATTCGTGAACTCATTGTATGGGTTTCTCTATAGGACAAATGATCTGCAGAAAAGTTTACAAAGTGCACATCTTCCTTGGGAATACCGGGAAATGAGGAGGACGATTGTAACTCCCTGTCTGGACATGCGAAATCTAAGGCTCAGGAATGCTAGGTGATTCATGAGTGGTGATGCAGAACGGGCCTCCTGACTCCCACACCACTTGCTGCCTCTGTCTCCCGGAATGGGTTTCCTGGAGTCGTGCAGTGCCCAGCCTTTGCACCCAGCCCAGATCCTAAGTGAGCCAGATGCTCAGTAAACGTGGGTGAACTCAGAGCAATCACAACTAAGAGCTAGCTCTCTATTCCCTTACCTCTCCGCTTCCTTCCAGAATCTGCTTTACCGCCTTTAACGCCCTGCCTTTTCCACTGAATTTTTCATTGGGAAGCAGCACATATAGAGATGTGAACCACATCCTTCACTGGGCTTGAGCTTTGATGAATCTTTGATGCTGAAGCAGGGGAGGCAGATTTTGCAGCAGACTGAGGGGAGAGGGAGGGACAGGGGAGGGGCCAAAGGGTGTAATTTCCTCTCCCCTGCCCCTCCCAGGGGGAGGTCAAACCTCTACAGGCTTGGCAGGCCTCACTATGTGCACCCCGGTGAAGGGTGACCTTGTGTGTTGGGGGGTGTTGCGGTGTGACTGTGTGCCAGCAGGGAGTGGGCAGGGTCAGAACGCGGCTAGGGGCGTGGCCTGGATGGGGCTTCTAGAAGTTCTTTTCCTGATACCGGCCACTCTAACCTCGGTAGCCACTTGCCCTTGCTTCTCTGAGACTTTTGAGGTCATGGCTGTGTGGCTTTGTCAGGTCTCTGAATCTTGGCGTTCAGGGGTAACTAGTTGATTAGAGATGCTAATACCTACCTCCTAAGGCCATTGTGCATAAGCGATTCGTGCCATAGGCTAATCAAGTATCGATCCTCTGGCTGGAAGTTCAGATGGACCTCTCAGAGCCTGGTGAGTGCCTGTAGTGGGCAGTCCCTGCCCGGAGCATGGCCTCTCAGCTCTGTACTGTCTGCACACACAGGACAACCCACATCCAGAGACCCATTCAAGGCAGCTGAGGGCCTCCGCTGAGTTCTGGCCGGACTCAGGGTTGCACATGCGGTTCCAGCTGCCCCTGCAGGGGGAGAGGCCCTGTCCAGTCTAGCAGGCAACTTGACTGGCCAGAGCACCACTCAGCCCTAGATGGTGCATGAGGTGAGGGACGTTTGGGTGTGCTGGCCGTTAGTCCTGGCTTTTGCCCAGTGCAGAGCTTCCCTTGGGATTGTAGGATCATTTCTAGGTGGACAGAGAGGGTGACCTGAAACTTGCTTCACATCATCACTTACAATTTCCCTCTTACTTATACACACAGGTTCTGTTCCGCTTTCAGTAACTGAGTGCACCTCTGGCTCGGCTTGCTCTACTGACACTTCCTTCTTTGTGCTTCCCTGTTGCTTGAGGTCAAGACCAAGGCCAAGTCCGGCAGGGCCATCCCTCTGCATTCTCTGGAGTCCCTCCAAGGCCTGGGAGTCCTCTGCAGTAGGAGACTGCTGGATGATGCTTGAGCTTCGGCCATCAGCACAGCTCTGTGCCACAGAATCCCCCAGCAGTCCGACTAGAGAGTGGCCGAGCCCAGAGCATGGCAGTTCACACACATTTGCATATTCCAAGTGCCACCTGGCTTGTAAGTTCCTTGCAATTCTGCGGGACTGTGATTCTGTGATTAACTTTGCAAAAATGTAATGGGTTGTGGCAGACCCTTCCTGGGCAGAGATGTCAGGCACTCTTGCAAACCCCGGGCTTTCTCTATAACCACCTTCAGGTCTGGTTTCATGAGACCAGTATGGTTGGTCAAGTATCTGGGATTTCCTGCTCTATTTGGGGTGAGCAAGGCCCCTAAAAGTTGCTCTTCCCCGCCTCCCTAACCCCCACAATAATAGTACTATCAGTGTGAATTTGCATGCTCCCATTGCTTTCCATTAGCATGCCACAAGGAGAGTGGATTTTGCTAGTAGGGAAAGTGCCTGCATTAAGCTTGCAGCCCTGGGCAGATTTTGCCTTCTGGAACCGCTCAGCTCTGTAGGTCAGCACAAACTGCAGTGTGTAATGGATGGGAAGGACTGCCTGGGCATCAGACGGCCTTGTTTGAGTAGACGAAAGTGCTCTGGGGACCGCAGGTCTGGGACTGTCCAGCAGGCCCCTGAAGACTGGGAATTAAGGGGTATCCCTCCTAGGAGGCTATCTGGATGAGGTGTAGACCTACATTCACCCACCACTGGCCTGTGCCCATTCCCACCTTACTGTGCAGAAGGCCCTAACTTACCTAAATGAGAGGCGCAAACATCTGCCACCAGCAGGGGTCGCTGTTTGGATGTCTTGGTTTTGAGTTTGAGGAAGACTGGGGTGGGTGTGTCATGGGTTGAAGGGGAGCCCTGGGAAGCAATCTGCAGTCACTGCAGCTAAGTACGATTCCCCACCAGAAGCTGACCCACATGGCACAGCAGACCTCTCCGGTCTCACCCGCTGCTCCCCTCAGCAGTGTATTTCAGCAGAGCTGCTGTTCTGCTTCCTACTCTGTCTCTGGTGGATCCTCTGGAGCCTCTCACTCTCCCCACACCTCTGACCTATACCCCAGTTCTTTTATGCCGAAAAAAAAACAAAACAAAAAAACAAAAAAAAAAAAACTGGGGGAGTTGGAATGTTGATATTAGGAGTGGGGATATTCGCCTCTTGCTAAAAACTCTCTCGCAGTCAGATTAGAGATGAGCTTGATTTTGGTTCCCAAATCTGAGCCCTTGTGACAGAGGCCGTGGATTCCCTGCTGTAGGTATTGGCTACTGTTTTTTT
>NW_004567124.1:2700495-2718443 GCF_000260355.1 Condylura cristata
TACAGAAGTGGGTACAGGCCAGAGGTGCAGGGGCAGTGAGCGGATTCACCAGAAACAGAGTTGGGAACAGAACAGGCAGATCGACAAAGCACACTGCTGAGGGGAGTATTGGGCCAGACAGGAGAGGTCTGCCGCACCATGTGGGCCACCTCTGGGTGGGGATCGAACTTGCACAGAAGCAGCCATGGTTTAGCTTCGCAGTGCGGCGGTTGCTATTGTTGGAAGGAGCACTGGTTTTGGAGACAGAGGGCCAAGGCTCAAGTATCCTACCCATGAAGCTGTGTGAACTTGGACAAACTGTTTTCTGGACCTTTTTTCCTCACCTGAAAAATGGGCTGGCCTAAGTTCCAGGTGATGGGGGTAGCTGATACTAGAGTGAGTCTGTCACTAGCGAGCATTGATATCACACCAGAATATTCTTTTCCCCAAGGAAATATGTTAGGCAGACTCAATAGTAGACTGAAGATGAGGCAGCAGGGAGCGGGGGGGGGGGGGGGTGAAGGCCAGGCTAGCCTGCTGTTGGAATCCAGCCAGGCACCCCAGCTTCGGCCCAGACCCATTTTCTATGATGTAGGCTTCAAGGGGAATAAACAAGCAGAGCTTGGGTGGAGGGGTGGTGTCAAGGAGGGAGGGACCAGCTGGCTTCCAGATGCAGACATGGCTACTGCATGAAGGGACCCGGGGGGCTCATTACTGGCTCGCCTCCACTGCTCCCTGCTTCCGACCTGGGGAGTGCTGGCTTCCTGCAGGGCCATCAAATATTCAGAGCAGAAGATGGGGGAGCTGCCTGGTGAGGGCAAGCACCCCCTCTTGTCCTGCGGGTTAGCTAGCCCTTCTCAGGCTGATGCACAGGCTGGTTCTTGTCCCCCTCCCTCCTTTCATCCCTTTTTCTCTTCTAGACACCCTCCCCCTTCCTGCTTACCAGACTTTTCTTCTTTTCCTTTCGTCCTGGCCTTATGACAGGGCTGTTCTTTCCTCCCTGCGGCCTCGTTTGTTCATTTAGCAGCTAGACTGACCACCTCTCCCTTACTTGACCTGAGTGGGGGGGGGGGAGGTGGAAGTAGGCAGATGACCAGAGCAGTTGATTGAGTGGTTTGTAAGAGCTGTTTTTTTCTCAAGTGAAAGTACCCGTGGGAACCCAATATTTAGAATGGACACAAAAGAGCCACGCTGTTGACCATGGCTCCCTGGGCCCATGAATGTGTCCAAAGGAGGTCCCCAGGGTGGACAAAGAGGTGGGACAGTCCAACCCTTCCCCCTTGATCAGGAGGTGGGTTATTAGGAATAACACTAAATTTCACATATGGACCTCACACCTTATTTCAGGTCCATTCATTGAGATGAAATTCATTTGAAAGTCATTTTATTGTTCTTCTTTTCCTCTCCAGGAAATCAAGGCTTAGAAAAGATAAGTGACTTGCTCAAGATCACACAGTCTGTGGCATAGCTGGAATCTGAAGCCAGTCTCACTTCAGAACCAGGCCCAACTACCCCTTTAGAAAGGTTTAGGGTGGCTCTGGGCCACTTGTTTGGGGCCCACCTCTCTTGAAGTGGCAGAAGGTAGTTAGGATCCCTCTCCTGCCCCTGCCCACCATGGTAACTTGGACTGGCATGTCTAGGGGAGGTTGAGGTGAGATCTTGGCCAAGAAGGCCTAAAGGCAGCACTCAGCCATGTCCTCTGTGGAGACATCGTGTATCCCTGCGTCTGTGCCCCACAGACAACACACTATTTCCTGCACATTTTTGTACAGGCTGCTTGTTTAAGCTCAGAAGCCATGGCTGCACGGCAGGTTCCAGAATGCTGCACGTTGTCACAGGCCATCTAAGGAGGCTGCGCGTGCCTGGGGCACTCTGCAGCTCTAAGCTATTGCCTTGAATTTGGGGAGGGTACCTCCCTTTCTCCTGATACAGTTGAGCTGTAACATTTGATGGGTGTTCTCAGAGTCAGGTACAACCAGGTGTGAGCCCCGCAGTAAGAAAATCCAAGATATTTTCATCTCTCACCCTGGCATCAGGGAAGTGAGGTACCTCCTCTTCCTTGGCAGGTCTGGGACACTTGGGCACCAGGACTGCCTGCTTTTCCAGCCCCAAGTGCCCATCTTAGAGTAGAGGCCAATGTTTTCCTTCTGGTTGGCTCATTAAGCCCAGGCATTTGGAAGTGGGAGAGAGAAATTTCCTCATTTCATAAAAATTTAAACTAGTGTGCAGAGGCAGCCAGGACCTACCTAGTTATTTCCTCTCTCTTGCTCAAAGATTTAGTTCTCTCTCCTGTGAGGGAGTGCATACTGGAAGAAACAGAAGCAGCTGATGAGGGGGTGATCTATTGGGGGTGTTGCCTTTGGGATCTCATGCAAATAACAGGCCCTGAGTAAGCACTATCGATGTGCCAGGCACTTCCTCGTCTTCACTTAATTTTCACAGCAACCCTGTGAACTAAGGATTCTGTTCCCAATGGCCCCAGTGGGGGAAATGATGTTCATAGTGGTGTAGTCATTGACCCAAAGTCACACAGTAGTTGCTGGCAGAACTGGGACTCAGCCTGGACCGTGAAAACCTGGGTTTTGAGGATGGTGGTGTGTGACTTCCTGCAGAAACGGAAGGTGACAGTTTCAAAACTTGCTGGTTCCTGGCCTGCTAGCTAGGGGGCTCAGCCTTTCCTCATTTGGATCTAATTGGGCACCCAGAGGTGGGGCAAATGGAGCTTGCCTAGAAATTGCAAAACCAGATTCCAGCCTGTAAGAAACTTATTTATGCTTTGAAGAAAAAAAGGAGGTGCCCAAGATTTTGGACTGAAACATGGGGCTTTTGGATCTGGGATATTTGATAACGTATCTGCCAGGTTCAAGTAATTTATATTCTTTACACTTCAGGGTCCTTGTTCGTGAAATGGGGCTGATGGCAGCATTCACCGTCTTAGGATCAGGGTCTTTAAATAGCTCAGCCCAGTTCTGGAACATAGGCCTAAAGCATGTAATAATACATTGCCTTCAAGGATGTGGTCACAGAACCTGAAGCACTCAGCAATGGCTGGAGGTGAGAAAGATGGGAGATAGCAGATGCAGCTGTGGCTCTGGGGGGAGGGTCCTAAGTGCCTCACTGTGGAGTTAACAGGGATGGCGAACAAGCTGCATTCATACTGCTACTGTCTGATGATGTACCCAGAGCAGACATCACTAATCAATCACAGAACTCTTCCCTGCTAAGCCAGAATGTGACTTTGGCATCATTGTTGAATTCTCTATTGACTAATTGCATTGACTATAAGTGAATGGCTATTGGCCATCCCTGAAAGGTCTAGCCTCCAGGCCTATCCCCAGTGGGGGTTCTTATCAAACCTTTCCTATCTTTGCTACACTGTAGATTGAGCTGCATCTGGCTGGCAAGCTGTAGCCTTTCTTTCTAGGCCAGCATCTCTGGGTATGTGTCCTAACCACGGACCTAGAGAGCAGCTGGAATAGCCTGCCAAGTGAGGTTTGGCTGGCCCCAGGCTGTTCCACCCCACCTTCCCCACAGCAAGGGCAGTGGCACCACCCAACCGTGGCCAGTGCTTGACTGCATGGGTGGGCAGTTCCCTCTGCTGGAGCTGGCTCCCTCTCCACCTGAAGCAGCTGTGTCCAGCGTCATGACATGGGGCCCCAGCGCCCACTGAAAAGCTGGCCTGAGCTGTTTCCAGTTTGGGCAGAAACTCAAGGTTCCTGTGAGAGAGGGATTGGGCAGACAGGCTCCCTCTAAGGAGGATCGCCACAGCACTGGCCAGGAACAGCCCAGATATCACCACATAGTAGAGGCTCGTTCCACTTGAAGCAGAAATGCAGAACCCAGACCTGCATCTGGGGTCAAATCTTGGCTCTCCCAGTTATTTTCTCTGTGCCTCAGTTTTCCAACCCTTAAAAGGGGGAATAATAATGCCTATGGGCTTTCTAAGGAAGGTTCTTGGTTACCACTCTATATCATTTTTTTTTATGATAAGGAAGGAAGGATAGCAGGTACATCCAAGGCTCGTGAATAAGCTGGGGTGGATCTGAAGATATCTCTGCAGTTGGAAATGCTCCACAGAGCAGTTGTGACCTCAGTGTTCCCAACTGCAAGAAGTTCAGGACTTCCCTTCCCACTCTCAAGGCCCCCAAGCCTGTCCTGTTCTCCTGCACCCTCTGGCTTGTCCCCCACTAAAGCTGAGCTCTCTGCTCCCCAAAGGCATGGAGCTCCTGTGAACTCCCTTCAGGCTACTCCCTCCAGCCTGAAGAGATGGGAAATTAATCTCCCCTTAATCCTTTACTTAATGTACAGGATTCCACTCCCCGGTGAGACAATGAAATTAATCTGTACTAATTTTGTGTTTGCCAACCAGGGTTTCAACATTGTCAACCCTGCTTTTCCAACTGTCTTTAGTCTGGGGAACAAAAGGGAACAAAAAGCTAATCTCTTCTCTGGCCTAGTTTATTATGTGTCTTCAAAAATATGAATCACACTGGCATTTTGCTGGACTGGTTTGGGAAGGAGGGTGGGATGCTTTTCCCCAGCTCACCTGGAAGGCACAGATTCCAGGCCTGTCAGGCAGCCTCGCCCGGCTTACTGGGTGTGAGGGGATTAGGGATTCCATGATCTGTTTGCTTACTCGGACTCTGGCTATAGCAGTCACAGGGATGACTAACAGCTACCTCCTTGGGAACTGGGAGCGATGGGGAGGTCCTGAAGATGGAACACCTGGTTCCAGTGTGAGGCGAGGACTAGGGTGCCTATGTGGTTTGGAGCGGGGGTGGGTCACCGCCTGGTCCCGCCTACCAGTCTAATTTCTGTTCCCAGCACCCTAGGGTCCCACTACTCAGGTGCCACTCTTCTCTGAGCAGGGTCTTCTCAACTGCACCTTCTGCTTGGCCTCCTCTCCCCTGGTCTTCCTCTCCTGGGTTCAGGCCTTGATTTCTCGTGCTTCCATAAGACAGGAATACAGGGCCCAGCCATGGGCTGCATGTGAGAACAACATGAGAACCTCACCTAAAGGACTACCCAACACTTACCCAGCACTCACAGGGCTAGATAAAAGGGATCTGGTATTAGCCTGCACCTGATTAACAGCCCCCAACTCTGCAACGCCTTCCCCAGCTCTCCCCTGGCCCTTTGGCTCAGTTTATACCTGCTTCAGCAGGGGACCCCTCACCTGAGTCTGTGTGCTAACGCTCTTGCTGCGGCTACCTGGCCAGAGAATGTAATCTCTCTACAGGTCACTTCCCTCAACTGCAGAATAGAAAGCATGGCAGGAATGACCTCATAGAGAGAGTCAGATAATGCTGATCAAGGGCAAACTGGGAGTCCACGGTGAATGTAGGGTGTGTTGTTATTGTTAACAATGCCTTCATTGTGAAGTCTGTCCTTCCCCTCCCCGACAGGAGGGACAGGAGGCCCTAAAGGCAGAGAAGGGCTTTGGTTTTCCAGCAAAGCTTCCGTTGGCTCTAGAGAGTGCAGGTGAGGCTGACAAGGTGACAGGAAGTGTACCAAGCTACCTGTACCATGCTCAGTGCCCTGCCCACCCCGTTCTGTGTCCCTCCAGAGCCCTAGCTGAATGAGCTCACATCCCCAGGCCCGAGTCCCTATCACAGAGAAGCTGCACCACTCTATGATGATGGCACTAACCACCTCTCACTCACTGTCCCTTGGCGTCACTGCCCTATCAGCACCCGACCCCTGTCTTAGTGTGTTAGAACTGGAGATCTTTGCATCACCTGGTCTCATCCCTACCCTTAAACAGGAGGAAAGTGACAACCAGAAACATTGTCAGCTGGTCTCAGCTGCACAGCAGGTTGGAGGCAGCACTGGCATTAGAACAGGCTGTTCCCGACACTGTGCTGCCTGTCCTTGCTGCACCAGGACCACCGTCTCACCAGGAGGAGGAGAGACACTTGTTGGCCATCCACTGTGCACCGGCCACTGAGCAGGCTATGCATTCGCCAGGGTTCGAGGTTATGTCACACCCCCACATTACACTTCAAGCCACAGAATTGCCCCCAGGCAGATAGTACTCAGAAGCAGACCTGACTGTGAAGCCCTGCGCCTTCCCTCCTTCCTGCGGCCTCCTGTGCAAAGGCAGGCAGAGCTGGGGCCCTCCTGAGCGATGGTCAGGGGCTATCGCCCTTCATCGCCACCCTTCCTCTGTCAGCTGCTGTTCTCCACGGAGCACACCCGGACAATCCCTCTACTCCACCACAGTGACGGGGGGGGGGGGCCAGAACGGGCCGGCCTGGAGTTTCCACCTTCTGGGCATCGTAGCTGTGACCCCAGGAGGGAGCACTCCAGGAGGGGCAGCGCTCACCAGGCCATGGGCGGAGGGTAGGTTAGCATTGGACTGGGGTGGGCTGGGGTCCGTGAAGCAACAGAGCCATGCAGCCGCCCTGAGTCTCGGGCCAGCGGTGGTGCCAGGAACGGGCAGGAAGTGGTTTGTGGGGAGCAGTGACTCGGCGACTGTGTGCGCTGTGGCTCTGCCTGAGGTTTCTGCTCTGGAAACCTGACTCATGTGGACCTTGGAGACCAGGCCCTCCCCACCGCCCCAGGGGGCAGTGAGAGCAATTATAGTCCCTGCCAGCAAGCAGGGAGGGAGCCCACTGGCCTCAGGAGCCACCAGCTCAGGGCAGAGAGTGAGGAGGAGGGTGAGTCCCGGGCCAGGCTGGTCCGAGCAGAGCAGCAGGGAGGATAAAGCCTTCCAGGAGGGCTCCCCTGAAGTCTGGAGGCCCTCTGAGCCCAGCTTGCCTCTGACTCATCATGGGAACTTGGGCAAGGCCTTTTCTTTCTCCCACTTCACTTTCTTTATCTCTAAAGTGAGGTTTCCACCAGCTCTAAGAATTGGATGACTCTCTCCTGCCCCCACCCAATCAAAGGCGCACACAGACCGCAAGGGAACAGAATAACGAGACAGAAAACCACCGCTCACAAGTCCTAACTGCTGGAGATGCGCTGGGCCCTGCTCAAGTCTCCCTGGTTTCTCTCACCCTCCTACAGCCTGACTGGCCCCTTTCACAGTGGGGGAAGCAGCCAAAACATTCATGGGGATCCACAGATGAGGCACTGGGCTCACCTCCCGCAGAGAGGGGGATTCTGAGCATGAGCTGAGGGTGCTATCCGATGCCGCTTTCCCTGGTGCCACAGACCCGCACGCCCCCTCCTTCCCACGCTGCCTCCCCAATCTGTGGAGTTAAGCCCAGTGGGCATGGAGTTTCTTCCTTTGATCTGGGAAGGATATACTGGCCCTTTTTGCACAGATAGTCTTTTGTTTTCTGAGTTAGCCCTTAGCTTACTAACTCCCTCCTGCACCAACTCAGCTGCAACTGAAGCCAGGACTAGGGAAAGGACTTGGGTGGCACAGTCGGGGTGAGAATGTCTGTGTCCTGATGCTTGGCTTTGTTCCTCTGCAGCATTCGGCGTGCCAGCCCACGTGGCCAGGCAGGAGTTCTGCTCTGAGCAAGGATGGAAGCTCCCAGGCTGTGGGATGGAAATGCCAGCCAGACCTTTTGCATTTTGTTAAGTGGCGTGAAGCCCTGCCCCTCCTCTTACATACCCCCCAGTTTTATTGAGAGTAATTGACATAGAATATTGTGCAAGCTCAAGGTGTCCTGTGGGATGATCTGATACATGTCTACATTGTGAAATGCTTACCACAATAAGGTTAGTTAACACCTGCTTCACCTCTAATTACCATTTTGTTGTTGCTGTTGTTATGGTGAGAAGTTTTCACTCTGCTCATATAGCAACTTTCATGAACACAGTGAGGTATGTTAACGCTAATCACCATGCTCTACATCATATCCCTGGAACTCACTCATCTTCTAACTGAAAGTTTGTACCCTGTGACCAATATCTCCTCCGCCCAGCCCCTGGTAACCGTCCATAGCTGTTTCTAGAGAGTTCAATGTCTTTAAATTCCACATAGAAGCGAGACCATACAGCATTTGTTTTCTCTCTGACTCATTTCACTTAGCATAATGCCCTGAAGGACCATCCATGTGGTCAAAAATGGCAGGATGCCCTTCTTTTTTATGACTGAGTAATATTCTATAGTAGCTTACATTTTTCTTATCCATTCATCCATGATGGACACCAGTTTGCATTTTTCTTTGGGGAAAGAGCAGCAGTGGTAGGCAGAAACAGTTGATCTTCTAGATGAGATAATACCAGCAGTGCATACAACAAGAGCTCAGAATTGCTTGGTGAGGGTGAAATGCTTTTTGCCATCCAGAGTCACCTTCCTGCTGTCTGATCCACAGAGCAGAATCCAAGAGGGAAGACTTTGCTCAAGGCCAGGAAGGGGGACCAGTGTCAGGAACCAGGGCAAGCATTCCCTGCTCTTCATGGATCTTTTGAAACCTGAATATTGTAGGGTATGCTGTTTTGGGAGGAACCAGATGCCAGACCTATGTCTTGTCTGGGGCCTAGTCCCAAAGTGTACCAGCTCCTTACTCTGGACCTAAGTTCTGTGGAAGCATGTCCCAGTGCTGGTTGTTTGGGAAATCACCCAGGCAAAGAATGCTGAGGTCCCAGGCTCAGCTCAGTGTAATTGCTGAAGGTATCATTGGACCACCTGTGTTTCTGACTCTGATACCCAGTGAAGGGTGAGAACCACTGGGCCAGATGGCCAGATGGGGTCCCTGGTGTTTGAAACACAGCCTATTCATGTGGGTTCTCCATAAACTGCCATGGTCTGGGCTCCACCTCAACATGAGAATGTGTGAGCCACAGCACCCAGAGAACACCCCTGCCAGTTGGCAGCTGTCTCCCAGCAGGACAGACATTTCATTTCTTCCATGTAGCTGGTGACCAGGCCCCTGAAGCTTCAGAGAGACTGCCTAGGGATTTTCCTCTAAGGCTGACACCCCAGAAACCTCATTTTTCTCCCCTCAGGGCAGTCTGGGCCTCACTGATAAGAGCACAGCCCCCAGGGAACTCCTATCTCTGATGGAAACTTCCAGCAGCATTTAGGCCTTCCAGAGCCTTGAGACTCTGAGGCCCTAGATGGAGGTCCTGGCAGGAAGCTGGTCCTAGAAAGGCAGTTGGGGGTCCACCTGGGGTCTCCAAAGCCAGACTCCCTGAGTCCTATTTCCTTTCTGCTGCCCCTGGACCTCAGTGATCACACCTGTGAAATGACCGTGGACCCCAAAGGTAATGTGGTGTGAAGGTGCTGCTGGGGTTGCAACAGATAGGCCTTGAGGACAGGGTCAGTCAACACTAGGGTGTCAGGGAAATGGCAGGAGGCGAAAAGAAGCTGAAGGAGCAGGCATCACACATGGAAGCTGGGAAAACTGCTCAGCTTCTTCATTGAGAGTACAAAGCACACCTCACAGACCCATCCATAGTTTTCAAATGTGTACAGGTGAGTATTGCCATCAATGGGCCTCTTAAAAGTCTTAAGAGATTCGACAAGGAGCCCCATTCATAAACCATGCATGAGTAGGCCTGGACTGTGTGTGACTACAGTGGTTCCTGGAGCTGCCCAGCCCCCCACCCCACTCCCACTCCACCTCACAGAGGCCTACTTTGGGAATAAATTTGAAAACCATTGACCTAGTGCAGTTTTCCCATCTCCTGCTGAGCTTCAACACAGGGGAGATTAGTATAAAATGTAGCAGAAAACTGGGGAGTGGAAACTGGGGAGCACTTCCTGACAGGCAGCAGGACTGGCAGGTTCTGAGTGCTAATGGCACCCAGCCTAGGGGGCAGGGCTGAGCAACAGGCTCTTGAGGGCCTCATAGGCTTTCTGCTCCTAGAAGCCTTTCCAGCTCTGGCTCCCTGTTCTGTGCTGAAGGGAGAAGCTTCTCTCAGGAAAACCGGACATCCGCTGCTTGGCTAGATCCTTTGGGAGCGTGGAAGCCTTGAGGTGGTGAAGCGGAGCGTCACAATGACTTCCTTTCCATTTCCCTTGGTGACCCGGTAACAGAAAAGGACCTGAGACTACCTGATTCAATGACAGTGGGGTAAAGAAGATACAGGGATGAGAAAGGGGTGGAGGTCAGAAATGGGTGGAAGCCCAGGTGCATGTGTTTAAGGGAGCCGAGGAGAGAGACTCAAAGGAGGCAGAGTTTGAAGGTGGAGTTCCAGCTGACCCCACCTTTGGCCCATTTCCAGAAGGTACCATTTCTCACACTTCTGCGTGTTCTCCCAAATGCACCCTGCTAACTGCTTCTACACATGCTTGTCAGAATAATCTCTAAGAAAAAACAACTTTCACCTCACTCTCCCTCTAGAGGCTGCAGTGGCTCCCATATTCTTGCCTCGGGCTCCAGCTTTACCTCCTGCTTCTGTTCCTTCTCAACTTAGCAGACTCTTGTTCCTGGAACCCCCCAAAACTAGCTGTCATTCTCTTCCAGCCAACATGGCATCTAATCTAGAATTACCAAGTAAAATGCAGGTCACTCAGTTACACTTGAATTGCAGTTAAACAACAAATATTTTTTCAGTATAACTATGTACCAAAAAGTGCATTCATCACTCATCTGAAATTCAAATGTAACTGCACATTCCGTGTTCTTATTTGCTAAATCTGGCAGCCCTGATCCAATCTATCCCTCCTAGTCCCAATTCTTATCAGACTGACTGTCTTATGCTAATGGGCAGTTGGGAGAAAGTGGAAGCTATCTTGCAAGAATCTTATTTTTAATAAGTTTATAAAAGTAAATTTATTTTAAACAAGTCCTCTAATTTTAAATATATATATTTTAAATACTTTTAAATAAATCCATTTATTTTATGTGGATGCTTTAGAGATCATGTTCTCTCTTTTCATCCATGACCCAGAAGATGGAGATTTTAGGAAAACTGGAGGCAATGGTCTTTTTTTTTTTTTAAGGATTTATTTATTTGTGTATACAGAACTGGGGTACAGGCTAGAGGCTCAGGGGCAATGAGAGGCTTCACCAGAGAGAGTGGGGAGCAGAACAGACAGATCGATGAAGTACACTGCTGAGGGGAGCAGTGAGTGGGTCAGGAGAGGTCTGCCGCACCATGTGGGTCACCTCCGGGGTGGGCAGGGATCGAACTCATGCTGAAGTGGCTTTAGCTTCTTAGTGCTATGCTTTAACCTGCTGTGCCACCAGGGAGGGCCGGCACTGGTCTTTTAAGTTAAAAAAAATCTGTGTTCAAGTGTAGGCTCGGTCACTTTCATTGCTCTGGTTCAGTTCATTCATCTGTAGAAAGGGTCCAAGACTCTCTTTGCCTCCTGGGGGTGTGGATTCATGATGCACACCCCATGAGCTGACCACGCGAGGGGTTTAGTTTTTGAGCCCCTTCTGCCTGGAGTTCCAGAGCCACATGGATTGGAGGACTGGGAGAGGTGCCCCACCCACAAACACTGTGGGCGAGAGTTACATCTCAAGCCAAAACCAAACAAACCAAACCTCAAGGTGGGGACAGGGATTGGAAAGAACTTGGCTTAGCCTGATGCAGCCTTAAGGGCAAAACTTCACCTCTTGGGCCAGGTTGGTCATCCATGCAGTTCAAGGTTATGGTCACCAGGGGTCAGGCTTGCACATTCTGGCAAGAAAGGCCTTTGTTGCTCCCCGCCTCCAGCAGGTGAGCAGGAGGGACAGCGAGCATGCAGGTGGTTCACATCTTCCTGCAGATCTGGAAATTGTATCTCACATCTGTACTGTATTTGATACTTCCTGGAAGGCTCCTCATCTTTGGTCCTCACCAGGAGGCCCCATGCCAGAAGCTGGGTTCTAGAGAGAATTCTAGGCAGGGAGATGAAGACAGCCTGGGTCCTTTACCCATGCCTGCCTCTCATAGTATGTTCAAGGGTTCTATAGCCTCCTGAGCCTTGCTTTCTTCTTCAGCAGAGTGTTGTAAAAATGCTACTCTTTTAGGGATGTGTCATGATCTGGCATGCTGGGGTGTGGTCAAGGGGCAGGGCTGAGATGTCTGGGTCAACCCAGCCCCTGTGCAGAATGATTTATGTTCAAGGTGGAGACATGATTGAAACACAGAAAAAGGACAGTGCGCAAGGGTGTCATGAGGCACTATGTGGTACCTGGACAAGTCAGGGAGCTCACCAAGGAAGGAAGGGGTGCTGGAGCCTAGTGGGAGTCCAGTGGCTTGAGCTGTGTTAGCTAAGGGGGCAAGTGCCAGCTCATGTGCAGGTGGCTGAGCTGGGCTCCAGGACTTCAGGAGATGGGCAGAGGAGGCGTGAAGACAGGTGTACCAGATGGTCACAGCGCGTCCATTGTGGAGTGCCTGGAATGTCAGCTCTGCTCAGTCTACTTCGAGGGCAGCAGCTCACACCGTGCAGATTATGCTCTCTAGGCTGATGCAGATGTTCCCATGCACTGGTTCTCAGGGTGGCACCAACTTTTGTGTAGGCACTTTTCTTACTGGGGTTCCCCTGTCTGCTCCAAGAATCTCCTACAGCCACCTCCATATCACACAGGGAGAAGGCTGGATCACCCGGGGGCTTTCTAGGGGACTTAATGTCTTTGAGTTGGACCCACCCTTGCCAATGTCTCTGCTTCCTTCCCAGCCCCAGCACTTCTGCATCTCATGTCAGCAGAGGGACAGTTGGGCACTGGATTCTGCTCTCTGGTTCTGAAATCTCATATGACTGGGCTGCTCCCAGTTGCACCCTTTTACGGGGTGGGTCACGATGGCCATGATGAATAGCCCTCTCACCCCCATCAGGTGGCTGTGGTTTCCTCATCAGCAGAAATGACTCCTCACCCACAGTTGCATCAGTCTTTCCACAGATGGAGTGAATCACTTTGCAAGACGTGGTTAGGGACTGCGCTCTGTGCTCTGGTTAGAGGCTGGGCTGAGCTGAGAGCTGGGGCCGGGACTGACCGTGCTTTGACTTGGACTTGGGAGAGCAAAGCCAAGCCAGGAGGAGAATGCCGGGGGTGGGGTGAAGTAGATGTGAGCAGCCAGGAACTCATCCACCAGGCAGAGCAGGGGCCTGCAGCCAGTGTCCAGCACCAACTGCAGCCATGCCGGGGAAATACGGCTCGCTCCACCCCTGCCCCCCACAACCACCAGTAGGAAAATAAATGGAGAGAACGAGCTGATTTGTCCCTGCTACAAATGGGAAGATGGGTTGGCTCCATTGCTTCCTCTTTCTCTATTTTGAACTCCATGTCTCTCTTCCCCTTCAGCTGACACATTGTGGGCTGAGGGCTTCTAAGTTCAAAACCAATTTCTCTCCTCTCTACTTTGCAGACACAGCCTGATAGCTGCTCTTGGTGGGGACTGTCTTTGGGGAGAAATGAATCCAGCTGCTCTTGGCTTTTGTTGTCCTTTGCAATAGCAGCAACAGGCTTCCCTCTCCCTTTCTGGGGCTGCCAAAATTATTCTGCCTATTTTTCAGGTGGATCAATGAGGCCCCTGAAGGGAACTTGGCAACTAACTTGCTTCCACTCCCCTTGTTCCAAACCCACGTTCAGCTTAGCTATGGCATCTAACTCTCGGAATTCATCTGCAACTGCAGAATTCATCCTGTTTAGTGGACAGGCATGGGTGACAGGATCACCTCTTCAGGACAGGAAAGCCCCTGTGCAATGGAGGTGACCCAGGAAGGGTTCTGAAATAGGCATTGGGTTTCAGCCTCACCAACTCAAGCAGAAGGGACTTAGGCGATGAGGCATGGAGTTGCCATGTGCACGGACCAATCTGAAACACAGCGTTGGCAGAGGGGAGATGGCACCGGACAGACAGCCCCGAATGGCAGATACACTTGCGTAGGTTAGCAATCAGGCTTTTCACACCGCTGGCCTCTGCGGCTCTCACCTGTGGCCTTGATTGTGCTGGTGCAGGAGGCACTTGGGAGCGTGGACATCAGGCACGTGTGCCTGATTGTGGACACCTGGAGCATGGTGTGGGCTGAGTAGGGCTGAGTGAGTGTATACACCTGAGCCCAGAGGCCAGGGATCTATCCTCCTGTAGCCACAGGAGGACGGGTGGCATGACTACAGACGAGGCGCAACCACGACAGAACGCCAGAGCGAGCCCAGAGAAAGAGCATAGTCACGGGGGAGTGGGAGTCTCGGTTGCCAGCCTTCCTCCCAGCAACCCCTCTGCCTGGCCCAGGCCCGCCTCCATGCATGGCAGCCTCCCAGCCTGGTGCGCTGTCTACCTGGATCCCTGACAGAGCCCTACAGCCTGAAAAAATCCAGCAAGGCCTCCAGGACTCTCCTTTATCCATCTGCCCGAATCGATAAGAAAGCTGCCCTGTCTGTGCCTCCTGGCACTAGACTTGTATAAACCACTGAAACATGGGGCTGTCTGTTACCACAGCATCATTTACCTCGTCCACTAAACAAATGTCAGGGTAAGAGCTCGACCTTGATCCTGAAAGCCATGGAAGTAAATAAAGTCAGAACAGCAGTACTGCTCCCACTCACGGCCCAGGGAAGATCTGTCTCTCCTCTGCTTTTAAAGTTTATGGGCACAGCAATTCAACTTTTTTTTTTTCCTAGCTGTGAGCATACAGGGTCTGGAGCAGCATGTGGTAGACAATTGGTGCTCTGTAGGAACTTGTTCCTCCTTTCTGCCTCTCGCTTCCCTCCTCTCCAGTTCCTCCTCACAACGCCAGTCACTCTCTCCCCCCTGCCTTCATTTCACCCTCAGATGTGCCCCAAGCATCTGTATGTCCCGGGCACTGTGCCTTGCCTGTACCATCTCACATTCATAGTAACCTTGGCAGAGAGATACTTGCCCCATTGTACAGATGAGGAGGGCAAGTGCTAGGGTCTCCCCCTTCCTTTCCATTTGCATCCTTCTTTCTTTTCATCTTTATTGAGTATCCACTGGGAGGGCAGATACAGCAAGATATGAAAAGGCACAGCTCTGCTCTCAAGGGAACTCTGGTTGGTGGGGTCACGGTTATGTCATCAGACAGATACCGCGCAGCCGGGGCCCACAGAAATACACACACGGTGCAGGGGCATATGGAGAACATCTGAGCTTGGGCGTATGCTTTATATCTGAAAGGACCAGTTTACAAGTGAGGTGGAGAGTGCGATATTTGGAGGGGAAAGCTGAAGTAAAGAGGGGTGAAGAGGACTGAGTCTAGTCAGGGAATGGTAACTAGGTCAGTATAGCTGGAAGAGAAAAGGAGTAGGAAAATCTGCTGGGAGGTAAGGTTGGAAGAATAAATAGGGGCTAAACTGTGACATTTAAAGACATTTAGATGGCTAAAAATAGCAAAAATAGTTTATCTTAAAGGCAACGATGATTTGGCGGCTTGGACCTCTGCGTTAAGATGAGTCTTTTAGGAAAGACTACTGACTAATTAGTGACACTTCCAGAGATTGTGGAGAAAGGAGTGACAACATGCCTGTCATGTGCTTTTCAGTCTTGTTAGAACATGGGGCGATTTTGAGGAGGAGGGATGATAAAACCTGGAATATAGCTTAAGAGATCATTCATATTTGCCTAACATCATAGAGCAAATAGAGCCACACATTATTTAATGAGTAGGATACGTTTTGAGGAACGTGTCATTGGGCGGTTTCTTCACGGTGTGAATATCAGAGTGTACTTACATACACACTAGCCCATGCACATTTAGGCTCTGGGGCATGAGCTGAGACCACCATCTTATGTGTGGTCTCCTGCTGACCAAAACATCATTATGTGGCCTCTAAGTGAGGCCATAACGGAACTCAGGTCTCCCTGAACAGAGTCTACATACCTACAACTTGCCCGCCTCTGAGACGATGGTCGCTTTCTTGGTCAGAGAAAACATGTTCAACATGGGAGATCCTACTTATTTTTAATGGTCTTCTCTTATCAACTCCTCCCTTGTGAACATCTGCATCCTCTTAAGCCCTGACAATCTCTGCTGTACCCTGTTCCAGCAAGGGCTCCAGCCTACCAGCTGGGAACACTTCTTGGCCAGGAGGCTGAACTGCAACCAAGTGTAAAGCTGACTTATTATTGTGTTGCAAATATTCAGGGGATGTCTGCAGATAGAAGGTGAGCTATGGTAGCAGTTATAAATGTAATTGCAAAGGAAGGCAGGACGCTATGTTCATCATGGCCCCTCTGGGTGCTGGCTGAGAACTGCCACCTTCAAGACACACAGCATTCCCAAATCTGGCTGGTCCTGCACCAGCCGGGAGACAGCTCTAGAACACTTCAGACCTACTTAGCTTAGAAGTAATGGCCATTTAGCTCTGCTCGCAACTCATTGACCAGAAAAGTCATGTGGCCTCAACGCCTACCAGAAGTAGGAGCACTCCTCCTGGGAACCACTGGATACTGAAACCAGCAGAGCCTGGAGACTAGATGGCAGGCAGTTTTGATGCAGATGGTGTCCCGCCCACCCAGTCTGTTCCAAACAGCTCTTACTAAGGCACTGCTGAGCTCCATGATGCTCTGCATAGTGGACACCTTTCAGTCCTCACCTCCCTTGACCTTGCACGTAGTGCTGTGGCTTCCTTCTTGATACAGGTCTCTTGGCTTCAGGACACAACACATAATCTAATTTTCTTCCTATTTCTTGGGTCACAACTTCCCTGCTCCTTCGCAGCTTTCCCCTGTTTTTCCCAGCCTGGGATCCTTAGGACATGGGCCTCTTTTCTTCTCCCTAAACTCTTTCTCAGTTGACCTTGTGACCCCACTCTTGGCTTGAACTATCCCCTGAGCTTTCACCCACTTGCCTGCCTTTGGAGCTCCCCACTGTCCTGATACCTTCTCAAGAGTGTCTCAATTTCACCTCAAATTTATGATGTTGAAAGCCCCCCACCCCTGGTCCCTATTGCTGGTCCTACTGCCAAGGATGAGGCCACACCATCCAGCTGCTTGTACGATCCAGAACCCCAAAGGTTATCCTTGGCTCTTTCTTCTCTCTCCCACACCCTTTCACTTTAAAACCCAGACCAAGCCCTCCCAATTTTACTTCTTCACTAGCTGTCTACTGCATGACTCTCATCTCTATCACTAGTCTGAGTGCTGCAAGGTCCCCCTAGGCCTCCATGCCCATTCTAGCTACACTCACAGGCGCTTTACTTAGCAAGCACAGCAGGCCTTTCAAAATGCAAATCTGATTGCATACCCCACCCCCTTCAAATGCTTCAGTGCCTGACATTACTTTTGAACTAAAGATAAAACAGCAAAATCACCAAGGCATGCACGGTGAGGTCTCTGTTTCTCCTCTGACTCTGGTTACATGCCTGGTCGGCACGCAGTAAATATTTTTTTTGAATGAAGATATGGTATAGAAGCCGGCAATCAGTTCTGCTGCATCAGTCAGGTTATTCTGACATTGCAGAAACGACCCAGGGTAACCTGGGAAGTCTTTCCAGCATATGAGGCTGGTCAGGGGCAGCCCTTTGTGTGTGGCCATTGTGAATTCTGAGCAGCAGATGCCTGACCTGGAGGTGGAGGGGGCAGTCCCATTCATGGCTGTGCTCTCTGTCCAGGATCGGAACCCAGGCAGTCTAAGCTGAGAACCAAGTTCTCTGGGTCTACTCTGCTCTGCCTGCCCACTTTGCCACACAGAGGGCCATTTGAATTAGCCTTAGTCTGCCTGAGAAGTAGTCAGTGAAAGAGGGGAGACAGACTGCTTGCTGGGGTAGCTGCATAGACCCCTTTCATGGTCACCCTCTTCTTAGCTTGTGAGCCCTCGGGGCTGGGTGCGGGGACCCACAGTCTGGTCAGAGACAACCTCTATTTCTAGGGGCTGGGGATAAGGTAGCCATCTCCCTGTGGTCTGAGCTGTTATTAGGAACCCTGGCAGTCATTTTTCTGTTTCTGGCTTTGAGGTCAGGGACAGACAGAGGACACCGCCTCCCGAGACACCCCTGGTCAGCTATGGAAAGAATTCAGCCCATTCAGGACCAGAGGGAGCTGGACGGCCTCTGAGAAGCAGAGCCCATGATTCCCATGGGCTATATGATGAGGAGCGGAACGAGGATTTTTTTTTTTAAAGATTTATTTATTCATACAGAACTGGGGTACAGGCCAGAGATGTGGAGGGTGAGAGG
>NW_004567124.1:2719213-2732643 GCF_000260355.1 Condylura cristata
GGCGGGTCAGGAGAGGTCTGCCACGCCATGTGGTCACCTCCGGGGCAGGCGGGGATCCAACTCATGCGGAAGCGACTTTAGATTCTCAGTGCAGTGCTTTAACCCGCTGCGCCACCAGGGAGGGCCGAGAATCAGTTATTTTTAAAGAGGAAGTTTATTAGAGAGAGATGGGAGAGGGGAAGACACTTGGTTAGGTGCAAGTGGGTGGGAAGAGCAGCCCCGAAAGGGACAGACAGGTTTGCAGGGGAAAAGACCTGCATGGTTGCTGCCCTGCAGAGGGAGAGTGGGTGGACAGAAGCACCTGCATAGGCAGAGGTGGGCAGGGGACCGACTGCCCCATGCTGGTGGAGACTGTCCAGATACAGGCAGCTCCTCTCTGGGAGGGGCTCACTCCTTGTGAGCCCACGTTTGTTGACTTTGAATAGAATCTGACGTCCTTGTCTTTACCTGGGCGCCAGGCATCCTGGCTTTGGTGCCCTGATTTTATGGCTGTGCCAACTGCTGCACTAGCCCCTCTTCCCATCCCTTTGTGTGACTCAGTCTTGTGATGCCTGTCCTGCTTTCTTTCCTCCATCAGTTAAAGTGAGGGAACTGAATAGAGGGGCTTCTCACCAAGGGGTGAAGGAAGAAATGAGGGGTGTGAGGGCAACCGGCAAAGGAGCCTGGGGAGGATGTGACCCTAAAGGTCAGCTTCCTGGGAAGGTGAGTGGAAAGGGAAGGGCAAATGGAGACCAGCCCCAGAGGGACCCAAGGGAGGCGGGGTGCTTGGTGGTTGGGATGGGACCCAAACATAAGGAGGGGAGTGTGGTCACAGCACCTCCTTTTTGTTCCTGCCCGCCTCAAGCAGGGCAACAGGCCCACCCCAAGCAGGGCAACAGGCCACCCCAAGCAGGGCGACAGGCCCACCCTGGCAGTGCAGGTCCCCACCGCCTCCTTCTTGGCTCTTTCTGGGTCTCCTTGACTGGTGCTGCCCCGAGATCGAGCAGTACCCTGGGCTGAAACAGGCCTTCTCAAAGAAGAGTTCTTAACCCCTTCTTTTCAATCATGCCGTCTCTCCCCATGGAGGCTCATGACAGTAAAGTAGGAAGGGAGGCTTCACAAGGCCAGAAACTGGGGGCAGGGCAGAAATGATTCACCTCATTGCTAAAGCAGCTATGAAAATGCCCCTCTTAGGGGCAGAATGCTACAGGCGATCTGAGCATGGCCTGGTGTAACAATGGGGATTGTCAGTCCACACAGGAACGATGCCCACACCCACACATCTAAAAGAACACAATATGAGAACAACACCTGCCCGGGCAAGACGCAGTTTTCTCCAGGTTACCCATCTGTGTCTACGTAGGCACCCACTTCTCACTTTTCTTTCTTTAATAAACCTGCCCTTCGGAATACAACCTTCGCCCACCTGTGTCTGTGCAGATATCTTCTTTCAGCCATGTGTCACTGAAAGGGGAACTCTGACAAAATTTTCTCGGAGGTAACCCACAGATCCTGGCTGCTCACTGAACCCTAACACCTCATCTGAACTTCATCACCCACCCCGCTTTTCTTCTCTCCCCACATCTGGGGTTGACAGCCTGCCCACTCCTAGTTTTCCCTCTGACTGAGCAGGCAAGCTGGTCTGGTAGCCATCTTGAGGACAAACAGCCTTCTGGGTCAAAGACACTTCAGGGCTCAATGACAAGCATCCCCCGACAGCCAGGCCAGGAAGCAAAACCACCTGCTCAGCGCTTGGCTGGAGGAGGGGAGACTGCAGGAGAATCTGGCCTCTTCCCTCCCGGGCAATTAACTGCCTCTCAAGCGCCCGTTGCTCTGGCTGCTCTGTGGTGGGGGCATTAAATATTTATGAATTAGTGGAGTTCTCCATGTTTTCTGAGCAATAAGTTTTCATGATGTGTGTTTGGTGAGCGAGGCGGCTGCCTCACTAGGGCCCCCTGGCACATTAATCCTGCTTGTCGTCCCTCCCACCACACTGTTATAAATAACATAGCCCTGGTGGTCAGGAGGTAGAGAGGCCTGGTCTGAGCCCGCCAAGGTGATGGCTGGGAGGAAGGCTGAGGAGGACCTGCAGGGACAAGCAAAGGAGATGGCCGACGAAAAGTTTGCAAAGGCCCTGTGGACGGTCAACTAAATCTGACCCCAATCATCTTCTCAAATGGAGGTTCTCGGGGGCAAGGGCCCTGCAGTCCTGAGAGTGGGGTGCGGCCGACTGTGAGAGTGGGGGTAAGCATGACAGACCCTCTAGTATGCAGATCGTGGCCACACAGGCTGCTGTGGCATGGGATGTGGCACTGGGCACACGGCTTGTTTCCCTCTGCCAGGCCCCCATAGGGCTGACTGATGGGTGAGTCAGTCACCACGGGATGGGGATGGGGATGCAGCCCTTCAGGGCTCCTGACTTCCTGGCCCATCAGAGCCAGGAAGCAATATCAGAAGCAGGCTCGGCTTCAGCTGCTTCTTCCCACTGAGCAATATGGGTGACCCCATACTTCCTCATCTGCAGAATGGGGGTTAGAGACTGTTGGGAGATGACAGTACTCTGAGGATGACATTCAGTTAAGTAGCCCCAGGGACACTGAAGCTCACCCTTCCCCATGGCCCCCTGAGTAAAGGAGCAGAATAGTCAAAGGGATATTACAGAGTTGAAGAGTTGGTGCTGAGCAGTGCTAGGCTCTGGAAATTTCTGTCCCTTTACTATATTAGGGCCCAGCCTTGAGCCTTGTTCTGTCCTGTAAGGTGGTAGGAATAGTGGAAGAAGGGACAGGCAGAGGGCAGGAGAGGGCATTTGTCCCAAGTCTAATGTCCCAGCTTATTTCAGGCCTTCTAGGGTAGCACAAATAGTCCTGTGTCCAGGGCTGTGGAGGGGAGGAAGGGAGGAACTCCACCCTGAGCAGGTGAAGCGAATGTTTTGCCCTTGACATCCTTGGGAAGGAGTGAGGGGTGAGAGGGAATGGGGCTGGGGCAGATGGGAGAAGGCTCCCTGGGCTCTGACCTCTCCAAATCTCCAATGATAAATCACCAGATGGAAAATGTGGGGTAGGGCAAGGCACTTGTGGAGAGGGGGCTGAAGGCACCAAGCTAGGGAGGCGGGAACATAGGGAATTTTTCGATATTGGTGAAATCTGGTTAGGCAGCTTTCAAAGGCCACCTTGAGGGGACCCAGGGGGTTGCTGAAAGAGTGACTTACAATAGTGTGAAGACACGCGGGAGAAAGAAAGGGGTGCGGCCTTTGCAGTGAATCCAGGCTCGGCCCAGTCAAGCTGAACGCATATCTTGGCTCTTCCAGGACAGTGGTGTGGGACTGGCCAGGCCTGGCATGGAGGCAGGCTGGGGCGCAGCCAGAACCAAGGGCCACATTGGCTGTGTGGCCCAGGGAGCCACTCTGGCCTTCCCAGCAGTACTTCCATGTCTCTGAAGTGTGTCCTTAATCGTGAGATTCCCTTAATTCCCATAGGCACATTTTTGCGGTGAGGTGAGGTGGTTGGGGAGAGAAGGAACAGCCCATGTGCTCAGTTAGAAATGAAACCATAAATCACTTTGCCTCCGACCTCAGTAAAATTTTCCTCACCCACTCCTGCTCCTCTGCTCTTCTGTTCACAAAACAACCAAGAAGCCTTTCAAAACCCCCAGTTCTGACCATACCATTGCACCGATGGTTACCCCTTAAAATTAGGATAAAGCCTCAGTGTGTCGTTTAAGGCCCTGTGAAGTTCCTCACCCACCGGACCCCTGTGTTCTCGACTCCCTGACTGTCTGTCACTCCCCAGCACACCTCATCCTGGCTAAGGTCTTTGTTCTGCCCTGCCACCCCCTCTGCTGTTCGTGTTTTGCCCACTTATTTCCTATTCAGACCTCTTAGGCCAAGTCAGGGCCTGTGTCCCTGCTAGGGCCACCCAGTGTCCCTCCTAGGCATTGACAGTGAAAGGGTCAATTGTTGAATCAGTCTTGACTGTGCTTCCCAAGCTTAAACGTCAGCCTGCGGGGAGGGGAGGTGAAAGAAGGGGGAAGTAGGACCATGCCCGTGTTAATCATGCCGTGAGTACCCCACTTAGTGCACTGCAGACACTAACTAATTATGTACTGATGGGTCTGGGAATGAGAAGAATATTGGAATCAGACTTATCTGGGTTCAGATGACAATTCCACCACTTACTATGTGTGGGGTGTGGGGTCTGAGAAACCCTTATTTTCTAAATCTATAAATTGAGGCTAAGCTTCCTTACATGCCTCTTGAGAGGATAAAGCAAGTCACAGCTATGTGAGTGTCCCTGGCTGCTTATGTGACCCACAGGCACATCTCTCGGCAGCCCTGACTGGGACCAGGCTCACGGGCTGCGAGGTGCTTCTCTGGTTGATGGCAACGTGAACCTGCTGAGAGACGATGCTGTGGGGGGAGACCTAATCCCCCCCCACCTTCTCACCCTCCCATCTTTTCACCCACCCATCTCCTCTAGCTGTTGTGGGAACAGAGCTGCTGGAGGAGAGAGGTATGTGGTTTCATTTTCATAGTTTTCAAATAAGAAGACAAAAAAAGGAAAAATGAAACCATCCGGAAAGTGGCAGGGGCACATTTTGTCTGCAACCTGATGTGTTTTGCTCAGCAGGCACAGTCGGCCTGGAGTATTTATTTATTTTTATAAGTAACTGACTCATGAGTCAGTCGGTTGGCTTGGTGGTAAAACGCAACCCACTATCAAGGAAATAGCTGCTGAACAGCACGCCGTGGGGGCTGTGCCAACACACCACTCCCGACTTCTGAAAATCTCCTGTTGGCTCGGCCAGCACGAGCCAACTGGAGCTGTGGTTCCTCGTGTTGCTCTCCAGGACCGAATGCCAAGTGCATTCGAGATCCTTCAACAATTGCCTTGCGATCGCTGTTCACCGCCAAGCCGTGTTTGCTGTAATTATACAGTGTCTAAAGGAGAAGCACAAAAGACTTGTTGATTTTGGATGAGGGCCGCCCCGGCAAGGCGGGCCCGACCTGGGCTGCTGGCAGAGTGTGGGAAGGCAGGCCGGCCGGCCGGCCCGCCCGGTGAGGACGTGACCAGCTGGAGCAAGTGCGGAACCAGGGCCGGTGCGCGCCAGAACCCCGCCTTGGGCTGGCTCTCCTGCCAGCTGACTCCAGCCGGCTTACTTTGGAGAATAACCCCAGGAGAACAAAACGAGGAACTGGAGTTCCTATAAAAAGCAGCTCACTGCTTCCTCCAGCCAAGGCCCTGAACGATAGTCATCTCAGAGGCCGGCTGCCCCGCCTTCCGAAGTCACTAGCTGTGGACATTGCCTCTCTCTTGTCTTTGCAAGGAAACATCTTGGCTTCAGAGAGGTCTTTCCATGGTGGCCAGTGGCTGGGGAGCTGCGGCCATCCAAGCCTTACTTCCTGCTTCCTCCAGACAGGCTGTGCTGGGCCGTCAAGAGGTCGGCCAGAATGTGCTGGAAAGGAGAGCGCTGGCTTGGTGTTAGGAACCCTGGCCCAAGTTCAAGTGCAGCAGCTAATGTTCTTTGTGATGTCGACAAATTAGTTACCCTGGTGGAGGTTTGTTTCTCCATCTGTTATTTGAAGGAGCAGTCTAAAGCCATGGTTTCTAAATGTACCTCTTCTGAATTTTTAAAAATCAGGAAGGAGTTCTGTCCATGGAAACTTCACGAGGAGTCCATGGCAACTCAACCAGGAGAGCAGAACTACTTGAGTGAGTGGGGGCTGCCCCCTTCACCCAACAACGCCAGCCCCACCCACCCCAGTGACCCCCTAGAAGCCTGGAGGCACCCTTGGGTACTTGTGGAACACAGTTCGCAAACTCTGGCTCTGCTCTCAAAGGCCCTGCAGCCTTCACGTTAGGCGAGGACTCTGCCTGTGAGGTAGAATCCCAGGGGCTGCCTTTGGCTGTCTCAAGTGAACTTGCCTCTCTCCCGGGATAGAAGGATAAATTCCACAAGAAGATGACAGCCCCTAGTAACGACAACAACAACAAAAACGATTTTGCTCCCACTGAAGTTTCTTGAGCAACTGGCAGACCGCCACGAATGTACTTAGGCAGAAAATCACCAGAAAAAAATGATATAATCTGACAGATTTTTCACAGGCTTAAATATTCATGAATTAAAGGAATTGGCAGAATTTTCTACATTATTAGCTTTCATCATGGCTGCAGGAGCAGTTGGTACACTGGCTGCTTTTCAAGATCCATTAATCTCGTCCATCATAAGAGCAGCCATTTTAAAATTAGCTGTTTTTACTGAGTGATGGTGTACAGGGAGATGCGGAAATTGAAAAGCTATTCCAGTTTAAAGGTCCTCCCCCTCCTCACTTCAGAACCAGCAGGGAAAGCCAAACGGCCTCTCAGCAGGAAGGGCCGGTGTGACTCCAGACGCCTGGCCGCTCCTAGTTCCTTCACGGGCAGTGAACCTTCTGCCTGCCGAGCCTGAACTCTGGGCCAGGGATGACAGGGAGGTTAAGACAACTCTCTGGGAGGCTGAGCAAGAGACGCAACAGGGGCTTTCGGGTCAGGAAGACATTTAGGCTAGGTAGCAGTTTCTCTTGGAGTGCAGGTAGTTAGGGTGCAGGACTGCAGACTGTTCAAGCAACAATGTTTATTATTTGTGGGGTGTGTGCTCTGAGCTGGGTACTGTGCTATGTAGGCATCGGCTCATATTAGCATCAACGAAATTGGAAGGTATATATATATATATATATATGTAAGTGTGTACACAGATATGTGTAGAGCTATATATGGAAGAGTTTTATATAGTTTATGTACATATATACATTACATTAACACATTTTCATATATACATTATATAGCTAGATAAGTATAGTCTATATAAATAATAGTCGAGGAAATAAGTCGAGAACTCAAGTCAGTTATCTGAGGTCTCAGTCAGTGAGTGGCAGGCCGTGATCAGGGGCCCAATCTGTCTGTCCCCAGAGGTAACACGAACACCCTGATCACTGATGGTCTGTGACCCTGGCAAGGGGAAGCCTCCAAACACATCCAGAAGCCCAGGAAGAAGTTGTTTATTTCTAACTATAAAGCAAAATTGTGGACTCAATTCCTGTCCTCCCTTTCTTTTACCTTTCCTTTGCTCCTTATTCTTTCCCTTGCTCTCTCTCTCACCCCATGTCTTCAAATGCAAGTTTTATTATTATTGAGGATTGGAGGGGCCAACAGAGGAGATGATTGCCATTCCAAAGAGTTTATTACTCTTGGGCCCTCCCTGGTGGCGCAGCGGGTTAAAGCACAGCACTGAGAAGCTAAAGCCACTGCAGCATGAGTTCGATCCCCGCCCTCCCTGAAGGTGACCCACATGGCGCCGCCCACTGACCCGCCCACTGCTCCCCTCAGCAATGTACTTTGTCAGTCAGCCTGTTCTGCTTCCCGCTCTGTCTATGGTGAATCCTCTCGCTGCCCCTGTGCCTCTGGCCTATACTTTAGTTCTGTATGTACAAATAAATAAATATTTTTAAAAAAGAGTTTATTCCTCCGTTGCCAAGAGGAGGGTGCACCCCTAGAAGGGCCATAGGGGAAGTCTCAAGTTCTGTCGAGGCAGAGGCAGCAGGGGAGTGTGGCCAGAGCCTTAGTTGTGTTTCCCAAGGAAAGGATGCATGGCATGGTGTAAACGACATTCAGGTGGATTAGTTTGAATAGTCCCAACAGGCTCTGGGGCACTGGGCTGTCCCTGGTTACTTGGCACTTGGGCTTGCGTCATGAGGGCAGGAGAGAGCCTTACTCTGACTCTGATCAAAGAGACAGTTGGGAGAGTTTAGTCTCTGGCTTGCTTATGTAAGTAGTACTTTCCGGCTTGTTTTTTTTTTTTGCGAGATCAAGAATCCCCTTGGGTAGGGAGTCTCCGCAGGATCAGCAAAGCCCCAGATGTCAAAGCATCAGAAATACAGGAAATAAAAAGGCATGATTAAGAGACTTTCCATCTATCCACGCATCCATGTGAATCCATGTGCATCCACCCATGTATCTATGCACCCATGCATCCATCCATCCATGCACACATGCTTCTATGCAACCATGAATGCATGCATTTATCCATCCATGGGCTCCTAATGATCTGGGCCTTGATGTCTCTGTAGGCCTTGCCATGAGTTATGTTTCAGGATGGTGTTGAGGTTTGTATGCTCAGCAAAACTACTCTTACCTTTATCACAGGGAAAAGGTTTGGGGATCTGAACTGGGGTTTCCTCTGGTCACTTTCTATGCCAGGTTCTGCATATGAGCGAGGATATAAGGAATTGCAAAAGGGTGCTCTGTTAATATAATATTCAAAACATCTAACAAGCCAGAAGCAGAGGTGCTAAGCAGCTTTAGGGTTTAAGCAACTGAAACCCAGGTGGGGTGCTTTTGGGAGACTACCACCTCCCTGCCCTGGAGAGACCCTTGTGGTGCTGCTTGGGGGACAGTGCTCCCTGTTTGCCTTCTTGGCAGCAATAATTTTTCTGGGTTTTGGAATGTTTCTCCATGACTGAGGAGTGATGACTATCTGCAGACAGATTGAGTGGGGGAGCTGGCGTTTGGGTAGCAGTTCTCACGTTTATCATCAACAATAATGATGATTAGTCATCATAATAATTAATAATTATTTACACTTGTATGGTGCTTATTTGTGCAGTAGCTACTCCATGCCAAGTGCTTTATAACAGCTTATAATTATAACCAACGTTTACTCTGCTCTGCTGTGCTTATGTTTGTCCGGACATTACCTTGTTTAGTCCATGAGTCATCCTTGTAAAGGACAGAAGTAATAATGTTCCTTGTACAGATGAGGAAGGAGGGTAAATCTCAGAGGGGTCAAGTAACCCACCCAGGGCCACTCAGTGATTCCAGTTGTGCCTGCTTCCCACTTCAGTTCTCTCCTATACCCAGCCTGACCCTCAGGCCTACAGATCCCAGTTCCCAGGAGGTCAGGGAGAGGATCATGGCCTGGGGCCTTGGCCAGAGGTGCTCAGGTGGTAGAGAATTCTACAACCAGCTCCTGGAGCTCTGGGTGAGGAACAGAGACAGTTCTGCAAGGGCGGTTCTGTCCCAGGTAGGGGGAAACATCAGAAGGACAGGTTTTCTGACCATAAACTCAGGGGAGGTTTTGTGCAAAGTGCCATGTCATAACCTGACAGAGTCAGGATCTCCGCTCTTGGCACCCTGGCACCTAACAAAGCCACCACAGTTAAGACAAATCCACTGGCTGCTCTTTCATGGAATTGCCCTGTGGATTTATGACTGGTGTCCAGGTTACCCAGCCTCCCCCTTGAGCTTCCCGCCATGCATGGCCGGAGCCTGCTTGGAGACACAGAAGCTCACAGGAAACCCTGGGGTTCACTATGTGGGTGCTGAGAAAACCCACTGGGCCAGTTTTTACTAGAAATTTCAGTGCAGCTGAGGAATCAGCCAGGTAGACTCAGGGGCTGTTGAGACAGGAGTAGAAACAACCGATGGTTTTCCCAGAATGCTGGGTTCCTAAAGGAAGAGGGTGCTAGGGGTGAAAGCCCAGCTGACATGAGTCTTGGAGTGGGTTAACCTGGGAAGGATTGCAGAGGTTTGGGGAGGTGTCCCCGGGAGCTGAGGAAGTGCAGGAGGGGGGAGATGTGCCCAGTTCAGGACCCCTTCCAGAGACTGGCCCAGCACCTCCCCAGGACACCACTCTGAGCCTGAGCTTTGGGGCAGTATTGGGCCCTCTGTCCCACTCTGTAGCCTCTAGGGCTGAGCCCGGACTCCAAGGGGGGCCTAGATGGGCCAGAAGTTTCACCAGCTGGCCCTGGGCCTCCTCTCTGGTGCTGTATCTCAGACTCCCATGGGGCTCTGGTGCCTGCCTTCCCACCCTGGATGCTCCCCACATGTTAGCAACTCTGCCTACTCTGCCTCCCTCCCCTTTGTGCTTTGACACAGCTCGGCCCTTGGGAATGCCCCATCCCTGTGTCCCTGCCTGCCCCTCACTGTCACCCACATGTCAGGTGATTTATTACACATTCATCCTCTGCTGGATAGAGGGCCTGACACGCTGAATCATCTATGAACAGGAAGCACAGGGACCAAGTTTGATGTGTATGGCACTGACCCTGCTCTGGGAGGGCAGGGGTGGGCTTGTAGGGTGCACAGATTTGAGGGGATAGGTCTGGTGGGTGGTAGCCCCATCAGAGCTGGGGAAAGAGCCACGGGGTGCCTAGGGAGATTGGAGGCCCATGGGGAGCCACCTTCAGTCAGCCTAGAGGAAGAAAGCACTTTGGCTCCTGAGCTTAGTGGGTGGGGATCCCTGGCCAGCTGCGTGGGCAGGTGGAAACCTTTCACCCAGCACTGTCTTTTGCTCTGGCTCACATCCAAGAGCCAGCAACCCCAGCCCTTCCTCATGATGGAAACCCCCAGCCTGGGCTCTAATCTCCATGAGACACCAACTTGCCGGTTGACCCCGAACCCATGGTTTCTCCCCTGAATTAGGTTTATAATCTCTGACCTACTTATGTTCAGATGGTGTGAAAAGAACTGGGGTGTTTGGGTGTAAGTGCTCAGCACACTGCTGCAGGTCTGGCAGACTGGGTAGCTGAGTAGACGGGGTAACTGGAGGTAGACTAGGTAGCTGGGGGTGTAGACTGAGTAAGTGGGTGTGTAGGGTATAGACTGGTAAGTGGGGATGTAGACTGGGTAAGTAGGGGTATAGACAGGGTAAGTGGGGGTGTAGACTGAGTAAGTGGAGGTATAGACTGAGTAAGTGGGGGTATAGACTTGGTAGCTGGGGTGTAGACTGGGTAAGTGGGGGTGTAGACAGGTAAGTGGGGGTATAGACTGGGTAAGTGGGGGTGTAAACTGGGTAAGTGGGGGTATAGACTGGGTGGCTGGAGTGCCGGGGACGGTCCCCAAGATAGGCCTGCCTCGCATGCTCGATGCCTGGGACAGACTTTGCCTTTGTCTCTAGGCCTGGATGGACCCTGGGCCCCTGTGGCTGCGGTGCTCCTGCCTGGCTTTCCCATTATGCCCCAGACCCCTCTCCCACCTGGTTGTCTCACTTCTCTCACAGTCTCTCTGTTGCTGCACAGACTGACTTTTGTAGGTCTGTCTCTCTCTGCCTGTCTCCTCATTTTCCATTGTTCGTCTCCTATTTATCCTCCCACTTGCTTGTCTCGTCCTCATTCACTGCTAAATCTGGCTCACCCCCCAACTCAGGACTTTCCCCAACTATGCCCTGCGTCTCTGAAACAACCTACTCCTGATTTCTGGGAACCTGGGAAAATAACAACAGCCTACACGAGCTCCTGTACTTCCAACTTGTGAGCAGAAGTTAAGTTCCCGCTGCTTCCAGAAAGGGACCTGCTCCAGGGAGAAGGCAAGGCAGGCCCAGGACCACTTTCTTCTTCTGGAACATGCAGCATTTTCTGCTTCCTAGGCTCCTACTTCCCCATGACAGCTCTGTAGTAAAAAAGGAAAGTCTGAGGCTGCAGTGGCTGAGTGGGAATGACAAGGGTGGTACCCCTCATCTGCAAAATAAGGATAGTCACACTGCCTAGTGGTTTTTGAGCAAGGCTTACCGAGTCAGTGTATCATCCAGAACACGCATGCGCTAACTACATGCTGACTAGCTGTGCCACATTGGCATTAGTGCTATCAGTCTCATCGCTGCTTTGTGTTCCAGCTGCATGACTGTGGTTTCCCTTTCCAAGCCTGTTACAGATACACCTCCGTGGGGGAGGAACCCTCCCCCCCCCCCACCCCGTGCTTGCAGGCCCTACACCAGGCGCAGGGACTTCCTGAGTGAGGGAGCTGCTGGGCACTCAGGGGGCATCAACTAGCTGTGCTTCACATATAACCAAACACGTGCCGGCTGGAGCCCTCCCTTGCTCCCACGGTCCTACGTGCACCCTGGTACTGTGGGGAAGGAGACTTAGAGGACGCACATGGAGGAGAGACAGAGGGAGACGCTCGGAAGAGACACGTGGGTGAGTGACACGTGGGGAGGCTGTTCTCGTCCTCGGCAGAGGCAATGGCAGCTGTTGTCCTGACTTTATGATGGGTTATCTGGTATATTTTGAATTTTGAACCTCTCCTGTCCCAGCTCCCTGGGACCCACCTAGCCCTTTTCTTGTGGCTCTCTGCCAGAAGATACCTTAGAATTCTGGCACGTGGCCCTCAGAGGTCCCACTCTAGGTCAATCTTATTTGGATGGATGGACTTTTACCCCAAGGAAGGGACAATTTTTGGAATCGTATAGGCTATCCTTTCTTCTTTCTCTCTCTCCCTGCACTCGATTCTATTAGAAACCAATCACAGGTAGAGTCCACTTCCTTTGCCTTTGTCTGCCCAGATGGCCAAATTCCTTTCAGAGCATGTCCTCTTTGATAGTTTAGGGTTCCTGGGTACCCCTCCTTTATAAAAGGAGGTATAATTCCTGTTCCCTGGGGCCTTGGAAGGTATTTTACATGGAGTATTTTTCTCTGTGCCTGACTCTCAGGAGGTGCACAGTTAACCTCCATTTCTTCCTGTATCCCCTCCATTCTGCCCATATGTCATTGGGCACTGAGACCTGGGGAGGTGGCTGCTGAGGCTGGCACAACCACCCAGTAGCAAATCTAGAAATAAATGCAGAGTGAGGGACTTCTCTTTACTCTTGGGCTGGCCTGGTCCCTTGACAGACAGCACCCAGTTCAGCAACTTGGTCTGTTTCTGTCTGGGACCAGAGATCTCAGCTCTCCAGATTGCTCATCTATCCGTGCTGAGCCTACTGATCACTTGGCGGAGAAAAGCCCCCTATTGTTCTAAAGCCTGAAGACACTTCCTGGCTTCATGGGTTTCCTCTGCCTGAATTATGGACCAATCATTAAAGTCTTTAGCAGGGCCTACCTGGTGGTGGAGGGGTGAAGATATCAGTTATCTGGACGATGGTGATGGCACATGGGTGATTTGGTGATGGGAAGCCCACGGGGATTACAACTGAGATGAAAAAATGCACAAAATGATGTAAAAATAAACTACTACATTATTAAAAAAAAAAGTTATCAGTTATCCATAGCCACTGTGCCATGAGTTCAATCTTGTGCCAGAGAGCTGACCTACATGGCACAACAGACCTCTCTTGTCTCGCCTGCTGCTCTTTTCAGCCTTGTATTCACTAGATCTGCCTGTTCTGCTCTCTGGTGAAACCCCTCACTGCCCGCCACCCCCCCCCCGACACACACCTCTGGCCTACACCCCAGCCCTTGTATGCATAAATAAATTTAAAAAATAAAATAAATTGGGAGTCATAGTATCCATGTCAAAGAATTACTTTAAGATTAAATTAGGAATTACTTCTCAAGGTGAAGCATACCCTAAAGGTAAATCTACAGTAAAAGTCCCCTTGGCCAAACAGGCATATGAAAAAATGTTCAACATCACTCGTAATAAGGGAGATGCAAATTAAAACCACAATGAGATACCACCTCACCCCAGTGAGAATGGCACATC
>NW_004567124.1:2733463-2764528 GCF_000260355.1 Condylura cristata
CTCTGGGGCAGGCGGGGATCGAACTCATGCGGAAGTGGCTTTAGCTTGTTAGTGCTGTGCTTTAACCCGCTGCGCCACCAGGGAGGGTCCTCCTCTGGGAGATTTTTCAGCAACAATTATGGGTCTGTCATAACCCCTGGTAGCTAACTCCACAGTGTCCTCAAGGCTGACCAAGATACTCTGTCTTGACTCTTGAGGGTGCAGCATCTTTGAAAAGTAGGGAGTGGGACTAGATGAGTCTGGACATGGGCCCTGGTAATGGAAGCTTAGAGTGGAACAATGTAGGATAGAAGGTCTCATAAGGACAAACACCAGAGGCAGGGGGAGGGATGGTGGAAGAAGCTTAAACTAAACTTGCTATGGATGTTTCCAGGGCTCTGAGGTGGGTTCAGAGAGATTACCAGCCAGAGCTGGGGGCAGAGAGGACAATCAATCATAGAAGATCAACCTGACCCCGAGGTGATAGATTCCACAGTAATTTCATCAAAGAACACCCCTGCCCTGGCATTGCACAGCTCTCTTCCCGCCCGTGTTTATGCAGATGTCTTTTTCTCTTTTCCTTACTAATTTTGCTGTGTGCTCATGACAGGGAATGCCTGCTGAATTCTTTCTCAGAGGGACCCAAGGACTCCACGCACCAGACCCCGACACCTGAACCTCAGGATGAGCATTGCTGTTCTCTAGCTGTGTGACCTTGGACAGGTCATTGCCCTTCTCTGAACCTTATTTCCTCAACAGTAAAATGAAGGTAAAAAAAAAATCACAATGAATCAATCCTAATATTTCACTTTCTATGGATCAGACATTAGTCTAAGAGGAGGGAAACTTTACATAAATTGTCTCATTTAATTCTTACAACAGCGTGTGAAAAGACGAATATTTTAAATCCTACATGTTAGATGAGTAGACTGTGATTACACAGCCAGCTGGTGGTAGAGTCGGGAGGCGCACATAGTGATAAACGCTGATTCCTTTACCGGATAAGGAATAGTGATCTTGTATGTGCCCAGCACTAAGCTTGGCATGTGATAGATGCGCATGAAAGCCCATCTTCCTTGTCCTCGCCTGGATTCTCCCACCCATTTCCTTCTAGGACCCCACACAAGAACTCGCTGTGGCTAGAGAAAAGGTGCTAGCGGGCTAGGCTAGAGGCAGCTGCTGGAATAAGCATGGCTCTCTCACTTCCTTCTCTCCCCCCACGTCTGGGGCCCAGCACACCAGTGGACACAGGTCCAGTGTCCCCTGGAGCTGTCTACCCCTGTTTCCCAAGTCAGGAGAGTGAGAGAGGGTAGCACTTGCTACCCACTGGAGGCTATAAGTAGACCTGGGGTCATAGGTTACCTCCCATCTGCTCTGGGAATGTTGCCTGGCTACATTTACAACCATTTCCTCATGCACATCCTGGGGGTCAGAGGTTACATGGCCGGGCTTCTGGGCCAGGGGAGAGCTGACAAGGAACAGGCCAGTGTGTAGGACCCACTGTCACGTTTCCAATCCTGGCACACCAAGACAGATACTCGACGCCTGTAGAGCTCACACTTTCCTAAGCTCTGTCTGTTGGCTTCTCCATTCCTCACCCTGTTAACCCCAACAGGCAGCCAGTGACAGTTCCCCACAGACCCCCCCCCACCCCCGATGGAATGCTGGGGAAGTTTCAGAACAAGTTTGACCACAAAACCCAGAAGCAGATCTGCTAGGCACTCTCTGGAAAGCGTGGTCATGGTGACTGGCGAACGAGGATCCAAATTAGTCACAGGAGGAACAGGAGCCAGGCCGGGGGTGGAAACATGTCCCAGTGGCTGTGCTCCAGGGCCTGCGAGCCGGCTTGGGCAGGAGCTGAGACCATGTTGCAATTTCGCTCACATCAACTGGGCCATCTCTTTTGGGTGGCATGTGCAGGGCTCACAGTCTCAGGCTTTTTCATAGATGTGGAGCTGGGGCCACTCAGCTGCCTTTAGCATCAGGTTGTGACAGGAGACTGGAGGGAAGACATCCGCTCGGTGTCTTGGTGAAGCCCATGACTCTGGAGGCAGGGTGGAGGAGTGCAGGGAGATCAATGTTCAGACAAGTTGGAGGCAACTGTTGGAGGAACCTTGAGTCAGAGGTCATGCCCCCTCCCCACCCTCAGCTGCGTTTGTTCTCGGGAGAGGAGGGAAACATTTGCTCCTGTCCCCCAGGAGCATAACTGCTGTCTGCAACACACCGTAACCATCAGCCTGGCCACCCCTCCTGTCTAGGGTGCAGGGAGCCATAAACGTCTATGCCATGTAGTGGGCAGCGTGTTGACTTTGGAATCTGACCAACTTGAAATTCCATCTCAACTTTGCCCTGAATCACTGGGTGATCTTGGTAAGTCACCTTACCCATCCACTTCTGAAATGAAGAAGTTACAGCTTTGCAGAGTTGTGAGAGGGATGCTGTAGGCGGAGGGTTGTGATGCCGTAGGAACTCAAGAAAGGCAAGCACACTTCTCTCTCCGCTCACCTCACTCCAATCCATCCTCTTCATCTTGGCTATTGACTGAGTCATCATTCACCTGTACCCCTGCCTTGGTCAGCAAATATCTTAGGCTTTGCAGGCCACTGGGTGTCTCTTTTCTGTAGTAGTGCAAAACCAGTTTTGGATGATATGTAAATGAATGAGCATGGCTGCATGCCAATAAAACTTTATTTATGAAAACAATTGGCAAACCAGATGTGGCCTGCAGGTGGCAGTTTGCTAACCCCTGGCCTGAAGTTTCAAGTCTAAACACATCAACTTATCTCTCAAGGGACTTCCCCAGGCTGGTTTCACCTTATCCATCCAATCAAGTTTGTGATTGGGCTCTTAAATGTTCCCCAAGCTGATCAAACAGGCTCCCTTTTAAAAGTCCTTTGCTCATGAAGTATTTATGCTTGCCTCTAGGCCTTGGTCTGCTCTTCTCCAGCTCAGAACACCTCCCGTTTCCTCTCTGCCCTTCTAAACTCCACACCATTAACCTCCCAGGTTGCCCTGGGAGGTTAAATGATGGTTCAGATCAAGGTCTATTGATTCAACTTTGGAGGAGCCCATCCGCCCAGACTTCACTCAGGCAACCACCCACAGTGATCCACAGTGATGACTTCCTGTTGCAGCCCCCACCCCAGTCCATGCCAGCTGGGCCGTCCATGGTGCCCTGGATTGACTTGTTGCTATGGTCGCAGTGATGAACATGTGAGGCTCAGTCCTCAGCTTCCCTGTGTTCAACACACAGCAATCTGCACTTTCTTCCTGCTTGGTTATCATTTAGATTTCCTGCATACACGGATCTGAGGATGCCTCAGATATTAGCTCTTCCAATACTGTCTCTAGCTCATTCTTTGCATTCTTTCCTCCTGCAGATCTGATTAATTGTTTCTTAGCTTCTCATCATATCTTCCTTGATTTTAAACTCACTATCACATTTCTTTCTTGCCCCTGTTTTATTTTTTTAATCTTTGCATATATTTGGAGTAAATTTCAAATTTCTCTTCTAATTTATTAATTCTTTATCTATTTTAACACATTTGTTGAATTTCAAAGATTAAATACTTCATTTCTGAAAATATTATTTGACCCTTTATAAACATTTGCTTATAAATTTCAGTGGTCTTTTTTTTTCTTCTTAATTTTTTTTTTCTCTTCTGCCTTTTATTCCTTTAAACATTTCATATGTGGTCATTTTATAACCTATCCAATTATTCTAATATTTGACTTTGGGTAGTTTTCAGCTGTGGACAATTTTCCTTTTGGGAACAAGTCTAGAGATAATTTTAGTTTTCAAAGCTGGTATTGTGTGTGTGTGCCCCTGTATATGTTTATGTACAGTTGCATAAAGAGGGTAGAAACCATGCATGCATGTTACTAAATCTGCAGAGAGCAGGCCCCACGGTAAAAAAATTGCCTTGGTCAAAATGTTGATTGGGAGAACTGGTTAATATCTGTTGCTTGTTGTCCCTATTTACTCTTGTTCATGGTGAATCATTATTTTGAGAGTGGGTGATTTTATAGTTCTTCTGTGACAAGCCAGCTAGAGCATGCTTTTCTCCAGTGAGGTTTTGTCTTTGCTTCGTCAAGCCACCAGGGGGCGTCACCAACCGACCGGTCACCCCTCTTCCCCCCCACCCCCCATTAAGAGTGTTCCTCATTACATGGGTGTCATAAATTTGAACCTCAGACTCCCATAAGAACTGACAGCATGAATTTTTATTCATTAGGCTTGGATGACCTGGAGCTGATATTCATGTGCTGACTTTGTATTTCTCCACATCAAATAATAAAGGAAAATCAGAACCTGACATGAAAGAGTATGGTTTCAACTAGACTTCTGTTTCCAAAGCCCACCCTGCATCCTGTGTGCTTGTATGGGACTGTGCTGTAGTAATTTGTCCTGTACTGATTGCTAGAAGTAAGCAGAATATGGAACAGCGCAAAAGTGGGTGTAGGAACAGCTCCTGATCTGAATTCAACTGGACAGAGCTGGAAGTTATTGGTGTACCTGAGGCTGGTCTGGTTCTATCCCTCCTTTAACCCCATCATCATCCCACCTTGTGCTCAGGTATGAGAAACTAGGTTGATATGAGAGAGCTTTCACAGCACACTGGCATTATATCTCAGAACAGCATTCAAAAGGCCTGGTCTAGTTAGGGATCATCTTGCAATACATTCCCCTATCAACAATTCCAAAATCCAAAAAGATCTCAAACCTCAAAAGTCAATTTTTGTACCAACTCATTTGGCAGCAGAACCTGACTTGAGCTGACTTGTGGCTCAAAGACTTAATATATGCTATGATTATTCATGTATTTCAAACACTGTGTGTTTGACTAAGTCGCTACCCAGACTCTGCTAGGTGTATGTACAACACAGATTTTTTAAAACAGCATCGAATAAAATAATAAAATTTTCAATTTTCAAAACACATTTGACTCCCAGGGCTCTGGGTAAGGAGTTATTAACTTGTATGATTAAGTTTCAGGGAAAGGACTCCTCTCTCTTCCACCCTCATCCCCACCACACGCTTAAGAAACATTTGAACGCTCCGGCTTCAGCTGTCAAATGTGTTCACGGGCATGTTGAACAAATGCGTTCAAGGATGACAGTAGGGACTGCATTTAGCGTGATTGGCATCTTGTGATCAGCATGAGGTGAATGCAAAGGGACTTGAGTACAAGGGACACATTTCTTTGGGTTCCGCTTCTTTTTGTGCGCTGCAGGAGAGTTATTAAGTGCTAAGTATACACAGTCAATGATTCCTTAACAAACCCTTCATTAGCATCAGAGAGGTTTTCGAAAGCCTTGGATATTTGTTTTTAAAATTATACTGAGAATATAGGAATACATTCATTCTAAAAACAATACTAAAAATATCCAGTGCGATACTGTAAACTTCTCCTTTACTAAACACTCCTGCTCCCCTCCCCTGAAATAACTGTGTTAGCACTTAAGAAAAATGTTTCCTGCCCTGGCGTTGGGCATTTATATGCATATGCATGTGGTTATGCATAGCGATGTTTTTTACATAAATGGGATTATGCTACACTATATTGTTCTGTATTTAGCTCTTGTTTACTCATTTCAATGTCTTTTTATATTGGTAAATACAGATCTACTCCATTTTGTGGTATACAAATACCACCGTCTAAATAGCCCCTCTTTTGTACTGATTTCCAGAATCTGTAGTTCCAGATCAAAGGGCATGTATAACTTGACTTTTGATAGGCACTGCCAAATTGCCATTGAGTGCCCTCTACGGATTTATATACATGAGTATTACCCTGTTTTCTTTTTTGTCAATGTATAATATTATTAATCTTTTTAACTTTTCCCAACCTGATGGACAAAAGTAAAATCTTATTATTCCAACATGCATTTCCTAACCTACTTTGAAACCTCTCCTTTCTTCACATTTGTTGAATGTGCTTATTTCTTTAATAATGAATCATTTGTAGTGTCTTCCCATTATTTTGTGGTACCTATCTGTAGTGATTTTTAGGAACTCTTTATATATATCTTATATTTAACTCACTGTTTTTTAAAATTGAGATCTAGTCTACATTATTGTTCAATATACAGATCTTAAGCATAGAGTCTGAAAAATTCTGGCAAAGTACACATTCATGCAATCACTGCCCAAATTACAATGTAAAATATCTCCAGAACTCCCAATCTTCCCTCAGGATCTGTCCTCATCTATAACCTGAGCGTGACCATTGTTCTGAATTTGTCACTAGTGATTAGATTAGTCTCCCCCTGACATCTACAATGGAATCTTACAAAAAGGTTCCTTATGTCAACCATCTTTTGATCAACATTTGTTCTTTTTATTTTTCTTTTTAAGATTTATTTATTTATGCATACACAACTGGGGTACAGGCCAGAGGCTCAGGGGCTGCGAGAGGCTTCACCAGAGACAGAGTGGGGAGCAGAACAAGCCGACTGATGAAGTACACTGCTGAGGGGAGCAGCAGGCAGATCAGGAGAAGTCTGCTGCGCCGTGTGGATCACCTCCTGGGCAGGTATAGAACTCATGCTGAAGTGGCTTTAGCTTCTTAGTGCTGTGCTTTAACCCACTGCACCACCAGGGAGGGTCCAACATTTGTTCGTAAGAACCATCTTTGCTATGACATGTACTTCAGTTGCACCCCGGTCTGGGTGGACCACACATGCTCACCCCTTGTCTTACTGATGAGCAACTATGAATAAAGCTATTGTGAACATCTTTATGAAAGTTTTTGTGTGGGCACATGTTCTCAATCCTCTTGGGTAAACACCCAGGAGTGGAATAGCTGGTCACAGGGTGGGCATATATTTACACTTTATTAGAAGCTGCCAAACAGTTCTTTCAAATGATTGTACCTGATGTATTTTAAAAACATTGCAAACACTTCCACCTTGTCTGTCTGTTATTTGTGTTTCAGTATTGGTTAGGGTGTCCTTTGTCAGAGTTGATTTGTTTTTTAATGAAGTCACTTCAGTCTTTCTCTTACGAATCCAAGGGCTCGTTTTTTGCGTAAGAAGTTTTAAAATTAAAATACAAAAATTAATTTCATTCCAATGTGTTTTTATGTTTTGATTCTTACTCCGTCTAAAATAAAACATTTTATGTTACATCAAGAAGACCTAGCCCTACCCCAAACAATGCAAGGTAGGATTCTTACCTCACATCTTAAGTAAGGAGACTGAAAAGCGATGTGGCTAGTATAAGGCCCAAGTGGCCTGGGCAAGGTGGGGGGCGGGAACCTTTAATCTGGGACTGTTACTGTCTGCATGCCTGGAGCCTCCTAACCTTGAGCCTCCTAAAGTCTGGGAACTGCCTGCATTCTGGGAATCAATTCTGCATGGCTGAAATACAGAATAGCAATGCTGATTGTCTTGGAGAAAAGCAAAGCTTCCCTACCCCATTAAAACTTACCTGTACTCCTCAGCGGGCTTGACTTCCCTGACCTCTCCTCTGTCATTGGGGTCTGCGAACCTCGCCCGGGAGTGCAAAAAAGTTCCTACTTGTTAGAAACTTGGCCTGACCTTGCATCCTTTAACTGCACTGAGCCTACCGAGTGACTTTCAACTAGTTCAAGTCACACACTGGCAATGAGTGGATCTGAGAGTCAAAAGCCAATATTAAAATTGCTTTTTCTCCAGGACTCTAGGCTTTTAGCTATACCCTTGACATAGATTGTGTAAGAAAGAAAGGAATAATATGGATGAATGTACACATACACACATGTACATGCATGTAAAGAAACACAGGAAGAACAAAGAGGAAACTAATGGAGGAGGTTGGGAACAGGGCAGAGAGTACTGACATGGCGTAAAACTCTACAAATAGGATTTTTTTTTAAAAAAAGATTTATTTATTTGATCCTCCCTGGTGGCACAGCGGGTTAAAGCACAGCACTAAGAAGCTAAAGTCACTTCAGCATGAGTTCTATCCCAGCCCTGGATGTGATCCACATGGCACGGCAGACCTCTCCTGACCTGCCCGCTGCTCCCCTCAACAGTGTACTTCATTGATCTGCCTGTCCTGCTCCCTTCTCTGTCTCTGGTGAAGCTTCTCACTGCTCCCCACACCTCTGGTTTACACCCCAGTTCTGTATGCATAAGTAAATAAATCTTTTAGTGGGTAGGTCAGGAGAAGAGGTCTGCCGTGCCATGTGGTCACCTCCGGGGAGGCGATCAAACTCATGCTGAAGTGGCTTTAGCTTCTTAGTGCTGCTTTAATCCACTGTGCCATCAGGGAGGGCCCCCAAATAGGATTTTAAATATAGTTCTGTGGTTTTAACCATGCAGATGACTTTAGTTATTCAACAACATATGTAGCATTCCATACAAGATAGGAATAAAGAAAACCCCCAAATTGTACATAAGTGGAAACAAATGAACCTAACTATACATTTATTTGGGAGTCTACCTGTACAGCAAAAAAAAAAAAAAAATGATTTCAGATAACCCAAAGAAAATATCCTGACCAGACACATCTGCTGTGGGGAAAATGCCAGAGACAAAAAAGGTGCCAGGTGGGTTATGACAGGAGTCGGGTGATGGGGCATGGACAGTCACATGCCCCTGGTGTATTTGCATACACCCCCTCAGACACCCCACGCTGGAACCTGTACCTCTCCTCTCTCAGATAGTGTGCCAGCTTACCTGCTCCAAGTCTTCGCTCCCCCTGTTGGTAACTGGGCCACGTGCAGGCTGCGCAGAGTGGGCTTGAGTCCCTTCTACCCTCTAGGCACACCTGGGTCCAGGTGGGACAGCCACAGGGAAATGCTCTTCTGTTCTGGGAACTCGGTGCTACTTTCCCTGACTTGACCTAGGAGTAGGGTCCTGGTGGGTGACACTCTGGTGTCAAGTGTCCCACAGGTGATGCTGATTTGGTCAGAAAGTGTGACTGCTGAAACAGCTTCTGAGGGCCCCAGCCTCAGGCCCAGTGTGCTGGTGTTCTGTGGTACTGATCCTAAATTAAGACATGGTCCTTCGTCATTCTCACAACCTGGGAGACTCAGGAACACAAATGGTTTCAATGGAGGCCAGTGACATAGTGGAACTCGTAGAGCAACGGAAGATGACTTCTGCCCTGGGGATCAGGAAGTCTCCACGGAAGAGAAAATGCTTGAGCAGTTTCCTAAAGGCCCAGCTGAACAGGAAGGAAACGGAAGAGCATTTGGGGCAGTGGAACCAGCAGCTGTAAAGGCACCGAGGCATCAGAAGGGGGTGTGTGTGGCTGACAAACAGTCTGGTGAACGACATGTCGATGGGGCCAGTGGAAAGCGGTCATGCTGAAAAAGTGGGCTGACCCAAAGTGAGGCAGCCTCGAACGCCGTGCAAAGGAGGGAAGGTGGCCCCTCAGCCTTGGAATGCGGATGGCTAGGATGAGGGCAGGGACAGAAACACAGCCCTGCATCCGTCAGTGGCTCTGTCTGCATTTTGAATATGTCTACGCCCCTGGCCTAGTCTCTGCCTACCGTCCCTCCCAGGTGCATGTTCCTGGGTTGTCTATCCTGCCTTGCTGTTGCCCAGGCCAGGGTCCTGTCCACACAGAGATTAAGGAGGTGGCGAGATGGCCTACTGTATGTGCAAGAGCTGGCTTGCGAGGAGGCAGTCTGTGGTCTGAGCAAGGGTGGCCTCTCAGAGCAGGCACCACTTGCCAGGAGGGAAGCCCTCTCTGTTCTCACCACAGCCTCACGCCAGCCCCGACAGGTGAGTTCTCCCGAGGGGATGCCCTGTCTCTGCTCAGAGGTTGCTCCACATGTGCTGCCTTGCCAAAGGGGTGCAGGCCTGTGTTTCTGTCCCTGCCCTCATTCTCACCGCTGCTCAACTTCTAGGCATGCAGCCACGCTGTCAGCTCTGGCTTGTGCTGTTATTACAAAACCTTCAGAAATTCTCCGAATTGGCTCGTCGGTTATCGCGCTGCCCACAGCCCGCTGCACAAAGCTGTGGGCCTGAACCACAAGGCCACCACACCGCGTCAGCGCCCTGTGCTCGGAGTGCGCCTGGGGCCTCTTCCCCTCCGCTCTCCAACCCAGGCTGGGCTCGCCTAACTTCCCTTTCTCTTTCTTTTTCTTCTTTGAAACTGAAGTGAAACAGGCAAGGCCTTGCTGGTGACAGAAAAGTCCAGAGGGGCAGCAGGGACCAAGGTCAGGGCAGTCCTGAGGGGCTCTGTGCTGCAGAAGGCTGGGCTAGGGGCTGGGGTGGGCCTGAGGTGGTCTGCTCTAAATCTGTTCTCCTCGTTTAGCTCCCTCTGGCTTCCAGAAAGCACACCCTAACAAAGGGGCCTCTGGGGAGAGACAGCAGCGGGATTCATGCAGGCATGGGTGTGTGTGATTGCTCCAGGGACTCAGCATGACAGCAACTCAGCATGACATAAGCAGAAGCATTAATGTGAGTGAGAAGATGAGACCATGGATCTAGATTTTTCCTTACCCTCCTCTGACTTCCCTATTCCCAGTGATGGTCATTGAACTGCTTTGGATGAACTGCTCAGGAAAGGGTTAGTGAATGAGCAAATACATCCTACTGCTGAGAGAGATATTAGACCCAGCTGGTGTGTTAGGGGTTTAGGGACCCCTCACCCCTGCTCCCCTCCAGGGTTTGACCAGTGAAGCTCATCCATGGGGGTCACAGCTCCAGGAAGGCCCAGTTTCCACTGTTAAAGGCCAGGGAAGCCCTCAGCTTCCACAGAACATGGGCTGCCCCCTGATCTATAGCGCATGTGGGAACAACCCTTCCCCACCTGAAACTAGCCCAGGACAGCAGGACTTGCTGCTCTGGTTCGTGATTCTTCAGGAAGCTCCCTTCCCAGAAACTTTCCTATGAGCATTGGGGAAAGGGAGAGCAGGAAATTCCTTCTTGGACAACTTCATCTTTTGAAACCCTAGAGCTCCTCCTTCAATGGTGAGACTTGGCCTCACCCCTGCTTAAGAGAAACAAATGCAATTAGATGAGTACTCATCACCTAGTTGAGATATAACAATGTGGACAAGCAAAATGACGACAACAGCCATCTGGCTCTTTACAGTTACTTTCCCATCGGGTCACACAGGAGTGGCACCCCAACCCCATGGAGCAGGCTGTCTCTTCTTGGTCTTTCTGGGGAGGAACCAAGCTGCCTGAGGGCCACATGGTGTGGCCACATGAGCATCAGCTCTTGTCAGACTCCCAACCCAAGTGGGAGACAAGTTCTGGGCCAAGAAATGGGTGAGGAGGTGGAGGGGAGCGATCAGCATGAGGCATGTAGGATGAAGATGGTTCACTCTCCCACAGGTTTCAGAAAAAGGCACCTGTAGGGCCCTCCCCGTGGTGCAAAGGTTTGAAGCACAGCACCATGCAGCTAGCCACAGCCACTGCAGTGCGAGTTCGATCCCCAGCCAGGGAGCTGACCCACATGGCGCGGCAGACCTCTCCCGACCCACGCGCTGCTCCCCTCAGGGATGTATTTCAGTCAACCAGCCTGTTCTGCTCCTCACTCTGTCTCTGGTGGATCCTCTCACCACCCCTGCACTCCAGAACTGTACTCCAGTTCTGTTGCATAAGTAAATAAATCTTAAATAAAAAAGAAAAGAAAAAGGCACATGTAGGTCTATGCAAAGTCGTGGTGTGCGCAGAGGTGCTGGGGACCCAGGGAGAGGGGCTCAGGCAGGGGAGAAGACAGTGTGGAAGTTTCCTACCTTCCAGGTGAAAATCTTCACTCATTTGAGGGTGAAAACCATTTCTAAGAAATGGGATTTCCCTTCCCAAGCCCACCATAGAACCCCTGGAATTCTGGAACATCCTCCTTCTCTTAACAATTTGTTCTCAGCACCTATTTTCTGCCACGCGGTGAGTGGCCATGGCACTCCCGGCAATGCCTGGTGAAGCTAAATCAAAGCAGCCACCTGCAGTCTGTCATCAGGGAGGCAACAGCTATAAACACTATCGTAATGTAAAACTCTTCTTCAAGTCCTATAAAATAGACATAAATGTTTACTTCATCCTATGATGATAAGAAGGTCCCCGGTTTGCTATAAAATCTAGACAGACAACAAAATGCCCACCTCTGCTGTGTCATAAATTCAACCTAAACTAACACACTGCCCTTAATAGGCATTAATTAAATTTTTTTTATCATATTACAATTTGGAAGCACTTTCCAAGGCAATTTTATTGAGAAGGCCAATATCTGAGATGAGAAAATACAGTTGGAGGACGGGTCCCCTTTTTCTCTTAGATGTGTTTCTATGCAAACAGGCCCATCCCGCCTTCTCTGACGCTGCATTGAGAGCTGTGGGGGAAAAGCAGTGACGTCACAGCAGCAGAGACAGGACTTTGGCCTGCACCAGCCATAACCTTGCGGAGGGACCTCTTCTACCCGGGCTGCCCAGGCAGGATCCTGGGGGTGCCCAGAGGTTCAGAAAGCTACTTTACAGGTGAAGACGCTGGGGCTCAGTAAGGAGAAGATGGCGAAGGATACTCAGGCAGAGGTGGTTGTGCTTGAGCTGGGAGCAGCAATGTTAGGTTCCATCAGCTTCTGGAGGCTCAAGAGATGTAGTGCCATGTGGGCTGTGGGCAGCCTACTTTTCACACCATCTGACTGACCCTCCCACCTCAGCTTTCATCATACTGCCCTTGAGAAAGACCAGTAATTACACCTTCCCAGAAACCCAGCTACCTCAGAGTCTTTCAGCACTGAGGGCGCCAGGGTAAAGGTAGACCTGTTTGTTCTTGCTGCTGGTGCAGTTGCCTGAATCTGGGTCTGCAGCACTCTCTCCTCCCTTTTCTTTCCACGTCTTCCCTCTTTTCTGTAATGTTCTTTTTCAGGAACTTAGATGCAAAATAGCACACTTCCTGTCTTCATTATCTTCCTTGCCCTTTGTGTCTCTGAATCCTCAGATCACATGTTACACCAGCCAGTTTAGCATAAGAAATTAAATTAATTTTCATGCTCCAACTTCAGATGTAAATGCCTTTATTAATAATGTAAAGCACATTTATTTATGCAGTTTGATATTTTTCAGGTTCAGGGAAGCAATTAAGTTTTGCCTAAGTTACTGATCACAGAGTCTTCTTTTCCTTCCCCCCTTCAGAGGGGCTGGGGTGAGAGAATCAAGAGGTGATGTCCTTCCTCATCCTCTGAACCCCTGCTCACCTTCCTCACCCCTCTAAAGCCCTTCCTCACCCCTCTACTTCCTGCACACCCCACCTCACCCCTTCTCACCGCTCAGCTCCCCTTCCCTCCCCTCCCCATCTCTCCTCATGCCTATTCACCCTCCTCACCTTGCCTCACCCCTCCCTTCCCCTGCTCTTTACGCTCCTCACCCCTCCTTACTCCTCCTCACCCTCTCTGCTCCTCAGGCCTGCTGATGCCTCTGTGAACTAAGGCTTCTGAAATTGAGGAGAGCACATTTATTTGCTCAGGCCCATCTCAAGAAAGACCATTTCTTTCTCAGAATTGCCCGAATTATTAAACTTGAAGAGCATCAGAGGTCCTAGCCACTGAAAGTCCTTCCTCTCAACCAGTTCCTAGGAAAATGGTCATCATCAAAAAGCACTTTTAAGTTTGAGCCCAGGAAGCCATTTCTCACATATTACAGTCTCGTTTATCTGTGGGTGAGGAGTGACGGCTTGATCAAAGGTGAGTATGGGTAATACATCCCACTTCTGTCCATCTCCATCTCCTTACCTGAAAATGAGAAATTATATTTACTTTGTTGGGGCTGCTGAGGAGATGGAGTAGCAAGATAACAGGGGAAGACTGGAGCCAACTGAGCTCCTGCAGGTCGCCTTCCCTGCCCTCCTCAGGCCTCTGTGCCCTTTCTTCTCGTCTCCAATCTCAACTCCACCCCATGCTTTGTAACAGAAGTCCTTACATGCACTTGTGATTTGGTGCTAGCCAAAGAACTTTTGCACGCAAGATATTATGTTATTGTCAGTAATGATAATTTAAACAGAGGTAGAATTCTAGCTCCTAGAAAGTAGAGAATCGTCCTAGGGACAGGTTAAATTCAGAAATGCTCTCGGTATCTCTGACTAACCATCCTCAGCCCTATTTGTGATGTTATGGGTGGGGTGTGGGCACACCATGATGACCTGATTCCTCTCCAGCAACCCAAGGTCAAGCAGGACAATGGGAAAGCAGTCCCCCAGCACCCCATTCTTTATTATGAGCTGTGTTTTAAGACATAGACCAAGTGTCCAGGGTTGAGCCTGGCTGAGAGATCTTGGTCACACTTCACCAGTCTGGACCTCAGATTCCACGGTCAGACCTTCCCTGTTCATGATCACCCAGAGGATGGATTCTGGAACCATCCTTGACTTCTGTCTCCTTTGTCGCAGCCTACAATGCATCCTCAGTCCACCTAGTTTTCAATTTCTGGAATAATCCCACTTCTTGCTGTTATCAGTCTCCTTTGAAGTATCATCTGAAAGGATTATTACCTTCAAACAGATCTCCCTGCTACTTCCTCTGGCCCTTCTAAGCCAGGCTCCCCCTAGCTAGCCCTGGCAAGCTTAGACAGACCTGACTGCCCCCTCCTCATGCAGACCTGCCAAAAGTTCTTCATTGCCTCAGGATCAAAGCCAAATACTTTGATACTCCACAATTCATAGCTCAGCCTAACTCCCAACAACCCAGGTACTTCCTACCATTTCTTTGTCAAAGCCATCCCAGCCATACTGACGCTTCTCATTTCCAGAAGGCACCACGTTCCCAACTCACCATGTACTGTTTCTCTGCTGTAGCTCTCCTCTCGGGCTGTTTAATGCCAGACCATTGTTCCTTCCTCGGGTACCCTCAGCACTCATCCCTCAGTTCCCACCTACTATCAACTGTTCTCTTGCCTTTCACAGTCCTTAGCACAGCTGAGATTCCACATCTCTCCACGTTCCCATGTTGCTGGAGCAATGGCTGCACAGCGTGTGGCCTGCACGAGGACATGTGTCTTCTCTGCCTCCCTCTCTGTGCCAGCGCCCAAGGGGTCAACAGCACTTGGACACCATACACCTGTGTGTGACTAGAGAGGGAGCAGTGAGATGTATGCACCCCGTGAGGTACTGGACTAGGTGAGTTCCATGTTCATGGCAGATCATGAACTTCTTACCTGAGACCATTTAGCATCCAGGCCACTCTAGAAGCAGATGACAATGCTTGGCTTTCTTCCCAGGAGGTAGCCCTTTGGTGGGACTGGATGGTGCCCAGTGGCTGAGGGTAGACTGGGGGGAGGGAGCTTGGGGGGACAAGGGGTGGCACAGTGGGGGGACAGTTAAAGTCTCAGAGGTTTCCTGGGAGGTTGTGTGATTTGGAAATAAGCCTGGATTGGAAGTCCTGAGAAATAAGGTCAAATACAGACTACGGGGTTCTCGTGTCTTTGAGTCACCCTCCTACGCCTCCTGAGGCCTCGAGTTTACCATGTATAACTGGGTGCCACTGCTACCGTCCCAGTGAGTATGAACGTCTAACACCATGCCACACTCAAGGGGGCCTGGCCTGCTCTTTGCCTACATAATCGTCCCTCCCCTGCTGTGCACGCTCATGCTTGCTCCCAAGGCCAAGTGAGGGGTCAGTTTGTCTGAACTTTGTGCAGGATGGCTCACTCCATTCTGTGAACCTCTTCCTGCGGGATCACACTCAGAGGTGGTCTTACTATTTGTTCATGAATTTGCCTTCCCCACCGAGTGTAAACTCAGAGCAGGGGCTCTTGTCTCAGCCCATGACCTCACTGCTCTCTCCAGCATCAACTTTGTCCCTGGCTTACCATAGGCCTGCAATACAAACATTCTGGACATGAAAATGGAAAGAGAGGCTGCTGGAAGCCCTGGAGGAGTAGAGGTACAGGAAGAGAGGATGATGTGGCAGGGTGGGAGGGGCTTCTGGGCTGGGGAGGGGCCCAGGGTCCTGGCCCCCACAGGCAGAGAAGGACCGAGGACAGGCATGGCAGGGTCTGGGAGAAGAGAAGAGCCGGGGATGCTTCATGCAATGGGTCTGGTCTAGACAACAGCGACAGGGGTGTAGGACGTGGTGGAAACCCAGGCTCTGGTGACAGTCCAGGCTCAGCTCTTGCTCCTGCCTTCTCCCCAGGCCCTCTGGGTGTTGGCCAAACTCTGAGCAACGATGTGCCCCTGTGAAGGCCAAAAAACCTGAAATTGTGTTGGTCCATTTGAGGTCCTGTTTCTCCTCCCTTCTAGAAAAGCCTTTTGAAGGAAGGACCAGGTGCTAGGGTGGGTGCGGTGAGTCTCTGGGCCCTGGATCCAGGAAAACAAAGCCTGTTTTTGCTCTGCTAACCTTAGGCCTATAGGGCATAGTCTAATAGGGCGCTCCACTGGAGGGTGGTCTCATCATCTTACCTGCCCCCCATCTATCCAGGACATCACATGAATGGGTACCCCAGCCAGGCTGTCTCAAGGCCCCCTGGAATGAACCACTTAACTCTCCCAAGTTCTCATCTCCTTGCAACGTGCTCTAGACACTGCTCAATCTGGGGCCCCAATGCACCCTAAGTTGGGTGAGGAGGGGTGGACCCCACTGTTTACATGTGAAAATTGGGTGGTGAGCAAGTACATGGGAGGAACGTTCTTCCTAGATTTATTCCGATGGTGGTGCTCAGTGCTTTTGGCTATCATCCTCAAGGTCTCTGCCTTGATGGACAGTGACCCATGGGCACTTCACCTAGTGGCCTCTGGAAAAATGGTCAATAGTTTCTTTGTGGAGTTATTATAAAGAGCACATGAGACAAATTGCAGTTTTCAGTAAGCAGAAAGTCAGGAAAAAATATTGCCTGTCCCCCTTTTACCTTGAACCCCTAAAGGCTGCAGGAGGTGGGGGTTACCAGGCAGCTTGGGCCCCTCCTGGGCTGGGGCTTCATCATTGCAGGCTGGCTCAGCAGGCCCAGACACCCCCAGCCCTCGCCCTGCCTCAACCTCCAGGAATAGCAGCCTCTAAGTGTTGATGTGCGTCTGACATCCTTCCACTCAAGGAAGCTGTGACGGAGGCGGCTCAGGATGGGTGCCGAGCGTCCCTCTCATCTCTCAGTCGTCACTCAGGGCCCGGCTCACGCAGACAGCACTGTGAGTGCTGTCAGCCAGCTGGGTGGACTCCAGGGAGCGGTCCCTCCTCCACCAGAATGAAAGACTGCCTTGCATGGGGCTGGGCAGGAAGATTCAGGGGCCCACACCCGGGGCTGGGCCTGAGCCCTGTGTGTAAAAACCCTGACTCTCTCAGTCCTCTCTGAGTGTGGACATGTGGCTTAAGTGACCTAGAAACACAAGCTGACACTGCAGCTGGGGGTGGAAGGGACATCACTGAGTTCATAAAGCTGAGGCACCTCGTCATTTGTATGGGGAAACTGAGGCCCAGAGAGCAGGGCCCTGTCTGAGGTGGATAGCACAGAGGGTTAGAACTCAGACCTGTCTCTTCAATAGACCCAAGTCAGAGTGACCTGCAAATTGGGCACAGTGTGGTCTCCTGGATTGCCCCTTGGCTGGAGGAACGTGGTTCCAGATCTTTTCTTGTCAAGACTTCATGCAGGCGATGGCTGGGATGACCAGCCAGTCTTGACTTCATGGCTGAGTCTGTCAGTTTTCTGAGGACCCCCCACTTCAGCCCCAGTACCCAGCACAAAGCTGGAAGAGCAGGCCAGGCAGGGCAGGGCAGCAAATCCAAGGATCAGGGACTCACTGGAGCATTGCCCAGGCCTGCCTCTTGTTCTCCGCTCTGTCACTTGCAATCTCCTTGAAAAGCACAGATAGTGCTTGAGGGAACTGGCTCGACCCCTCTGACCTCGCCTGTAAGCTGATGATCACTGCTCCTTGGGCTGGTTTAACAATCCACCTTGCATTTTCCAAGATGTGAAATGCTGGGCTCATTTATTGAGTCACTTAAGCCTCTCCTTTGTGAAAGATTTGGAGATTTGAGGAGGCCTGGGGCTATTTGACATCCCCTCATTCTTGTTAGGCAGGGCTTGTTCCCTGGCACACAGGTGGGGCTGGGTTCTTCCATGAAATCAGTGTTGCAGCGGCTCTTACACTCACATGGGGCCCAGGGGCCAGGGCTGCTGACACCCACAGTGCAGCAGGGGAAGGATGAGTAGGTGCTGGGTGGCCTTTCTGCTTTTACTGTTCTTCCAGGAACAGATTATCTAGACAGAAGCTCCTGACATGAGCAGAGCACTGTGCTGGGCACTTGGGACCCAACAGATTAAGACTGACCTCAAGAGTTGACTCTTAGGGGGGAGAGGATGCTTATTCTCCCCAGCCAGAGAGCAATCTGAGCCGTGGAAGCCCAAGTGTTCCAGGCACACTTGAGGGCTGGAGACGATCCTGGAGACCAGGACACAGCCTGGAACCTGTTCTAAGGAGTTTGTCTTTAGTCAGGCAATGGCATTTCCAGATTTATTTTATTGTGTTTCCTTTGAAAGCATACACTCTATTTTTTTTTTTCTAAAAACTATGTATGCACAATATAAAAACAAATCAAGCATTGAGTTAAAGTATGAATCTATGCCTTTTTCAACATTAGGTAAACATCTTCCAATCTATCTCTATACATCTGCACACACCAAAAGTTGCACATAATAGTGGCATTCGCAACACAAAAACTAAAGAAAAGGGAAAAAGGGGTCATAAAAATTAACTAGTCTCTCTGCTTCCACTGGATGTTGTGAGGACTGCGTGTGATGTTTGGAGATGCAGCGGCCCCCATGCAACCAATAGGAAAATTTGCCCCAGGCAGCAGACACAGAGTGGGAAAATGGACAGAATATGAGCTTTGATAGTGTAGCTGAGTTCCTGTAAAAGAGCTACAGACTGTCCTGTGCCAACTCAAGTTTTCATGCATGCCAGGTTTGCCTATCTACCTATATCTGAATTCGGAAAACTGAAAACTAGGTCAGAATGAAGCAAGTCAGAGTAAAGTGTTCAAGATTTCCAGCTTGGGAATCAGACAAACCAGTATTTCAATTATAGTTCCATGTGGTGGAATTGCTTCATCTTTTAGAGTCTCAGTGTTCTCATCCCTAAAGTAGTACAATAAGCCTGCTTTCAGCATTGCATAGACAACCTGTGTGTCTACAGCAACGCCTGAGACAGAGGCACTCAGGAAATGACTGGGACATATATGAAGGAGCTTGAGGAAATACTGAACATTCCACAAGGTGGGGAAAACACTGGGCTAGATTTTTCCAGGCTTTTTAGCAAATACTGAGCTGGCCATGAGATGTAGAGGTTCTACTCCGACACAGGTAAAGCAATTTCAAACAGGTTTCTTTGTTTCTTCAGTTATAAGCTGCCTCAGCTGTAACACAGAGACATTAAATAGAGGCGTCAACAAGGTTACTGCCTGTAGCACTTGGAACATGGTCAACTAGCAATAAACACATTCCCTTTCTTCTTGTCCCTCCCCTCCACAATACACAGCTTGAGTTCATACATACACGTCTGCATGCACAGTCACACAACATTTTTGGCCCCAGGGTCTTTTGGGAAGTTTATTGTGAATGTGAGTTTGAGGATGCTCTTCTGATGTCTGTCCGTAAGGTCAGTCTGACCACTGACTGTGTCCTGGGTTTTTTGTCTTTCTCTGGGTTTAATTCCAATGCCAGGATCTTCATACAGTGTTGCCTAAAGAGAACTATTTTCTGAGGAAATTACTTGAAATTCTAATTAGGAGGCAGATATTTAGTAAATAATCTAGTACACAGTTAGGAGAGTTTTGAATGTAAAATAGTACCCTTCTATGGATGGGATAGAGAGGTTTTTGGCAGTCAAAAGGAGTCAAGAGAAAGAAGTGAAAAAGGAAACCAAGTCTTTCCTTTCCATTTTCCTGGGGTACCTGGGCCTGGCTGCAGGGCTTGGGGCCAGGAGTGCTACATGACAGGCCTGGCCGGGACACAGATGAAGAGCACAGATGAGAACAGCTGAGAGGGGCCAGTTGAAACTCCATGTGGGACAGAGCCGTCGCCTTTCCTGTCCCTCCCCAGCCTCGCCCTCTCAGACCTCTTCTCTGGTCTCCCTGGACCGTGGCATTAGACTCCGTGTCTAGCTCCATGCCTCTTCCTCTGACCCATTCTATGTAACATCCTAAGAAGTTTGTGCCCTGAAATGTCATTTTTCTCATGTCACGCTCCTGCTCCAACACATACCTGCACTCATCCTCCATGGCTCACTTTGCTTGCTTGACTTCTCAGGGAAACCAAACCATCTCTTGGTATAGTGTTCCAGTCACACAGTGGCTCAGCTTCCAGCCCACCCACAGTCACCCCATCCTAAACCACTGGGGAACCCCAGGCCGTGGAACTGGAGCCTCACACCAGACCAAGTCTGTGCATCTGCTCAGTGCTAGGTCAGCCTGTGCCCACTTTGCACGCCTCTTCCAGCCTTTCCTTTCTCTTTCACAGTCTTATTTCAACTTCCCTGCCATCCTGGACTGGATCCTCAGCCCTGCTTACCTGTCTTTGCCCTTTGACTTTCCTGAGAGCAGATGGTTTGAAGTTTCAGTCTGGCCAAGCATTCATTCCTTTATTCGCTGAACATAGAGGGAGCACTTCCAGGGGGCAGGTGCAGGCGGTGCACAGGGAGGCTTGCAGAGTCCCTGTGATCTGGAAGGAGAAGCCATTAGGCAATTCACTGAGACCTCATATCCTGTGGGGAAGTGGGGGGGGGGCGGAGAACGGGAGGTGGAGTGCAGTAAACTTGCACAGGGGAATAAAACGTTGTCCTTGAACTCTGGCAACTAGCCAGAGGCCAGTCAATGGTATTTTATCCTTAATTGATTTATCAGATTAGCTTTAATGGAACCCAGAGGAAACTGGAACAAGCCAGGAAGTGATCATAATAGAAAAGATTGTATAGTCAAGGCCCCCTTTGATCTTCAAACAAACCTGACAGGAGGGGTTGTCCCCATTTTCCAGCCCCGGGAGGAAGGGTCAGAGTGGGTGGCTGGCTCTCCTGAGGTCACCCAGCTAGCAGGGGGAGGTTGCAGGCCTCCAGCAGACCTGACAACCTTCACTGCTGTGGACAAGGCCTCAGAGCATCTGTGGTCACCTTGCATCCTGCACGGACCTCTGCGAGCTCTCAGGCCCAATCTGTTGGTTCCATCTCTGGAGCAGGCTAAAGCCTCACTTTGGCATGGACACCTTTCCTTCCCTCCTGCGTGCTTCTCTGCCTTGGCTGGGGGCAGACGCAAATCTGCAGAGTCGTAACCTGAGCACAGTCCAGGGCAGCACAGGGCATTGATTTATGATCAAAAAACAAAGGAGAGTGCCAGGGAAGAAGCAGAGCAGCGACGTGGGTGATGAGAAACAGCATCAATGAGAAAAAAAAGGAACCCTGAAGCCTTGAATCAGAGCCTGCTGTCTGATTCCCAGGTAGGTGTGGGCTGAGCCTCTTTCCTGGAAGACTGAAATGGAATCAGAAACGAGGAGAGTCACCTGGGGCCCGGGTACGCCTTATTGGACTGAATTACATTAAAAAAGTTATTGATTCCCCCCATTGATTAACAGGCCCAGCATGGGAGGGAGGGCGCAGGGGTAAGCAGCGTGGCTCTCTGTCCCTGCCCAGCAGCATCCCTCTGCTGCAGTCCACGTCACCTCTGAGCCCTGGCAATTTTATAATTGGCCCGATGGGTTATGGTTTGAAACCAGACGAGCCAATTAGCAGGAGTCTCCTCTGACCTCCCGTTTGGGGTAGTAGGAGATGCGGTAATGACTTGAGACAGAGGGAAGAAAAAGAAAACAAAACTAAACATAAAACTAGAAAATATCAAGAGCAAAGACCTAAATCTTTTTGGCTTCCTGATTAATAACCCTGTCATGCCGATCACAAGCTCTAAACAGCAATGCTGGTTGCAGCTGAATTTTTTATACTTTCTATTAATCTTTAATGATAGCTTGGTCACCTAGTCTCTTTTATCTTGTCAGATAAATGTATGGTTAACAGGATAATGAGATTTCCAAAGCTCCATTCCAGCTCCCAGCTATCTAGTGCCTGCGGTGACCTCTGACCCTTGGCAGACAGCGGCACCAGGGTGCTCGTAATTGGTAGGTGTGCTGGGAATGTATTGGAAGCTGACGGATGGTTTAAACTTTGATTTGAGGTCAGCAAGGTCATGGAGCTCTGGAAGACCAGCCCGGTTTTATTACCAGCTGCCTCTGATGGGGATATAATTAGATTTAGCTATTGCTTTATTAATAAGTAATCGCTTCCCCCATCACTGTGGGTGGGCAAATGTATTCCTTAGATAATTTGAGGACACTAGTCTGGCCTTATTAATAAGAATATATCATGTGCATTTGGCCAGGAGTGGATGCCCATCTGGATTTCTGGGACTTTGGGGAAACTTTATCATTTTTATTCATTTGCAGAATTGAATAAGTCAGCTGTGTCTTGTGACATCTACCCTTGCTTCAGTGTCTTCCGACTCTCTGTTGTCATAGGGGACCTCTGCTTTGGCCTGTTTGTCCGTGTCTTAAGAATAAAGATATGCAAGTACGTTCATCCACTCACCTATCCATCCAACCATGACCCCTTCATCTACTCACTCATTTGTTAAATACCACTTACAGTCCTGGGTAAAGAGAGATGGGGTCCCCAGGAAGTTAGACATCTAATCCCTGCCTTAAGAGATTTGCAGACAAGCAACAGAAATTCTGAAATTCAAGGAAGGATGAGTTCCGATCCATAAGAAAAATATTAACAAATAGACCATGCATGGAAAATGTTGAGCATGAAAACTGACACCCGCAAAATGTTCATGTCTTGGTAACAGTTATTAACATTCTTATTTTTATTTTTTAAGAGAAAGACTGGGGCACAAGAGGGAGGTAGATTTAGTGAAAGCATTGAGGGATTTCCTTAAATATTAAACATTTTTGAGAGCTTCTCTTGTGCATCCGCATGATAAGTTAATAAAGAATACGAGAAGGAAAAGGGAGAAAAACAAAATCTAAGAGAAAGAGAATTAAATCAAGATTGTTCATTAGTTCTAGACGTCAGTGAATTCAACACCTACTGATTGAGCACCTACTGCATATAAACCATGTCCCAGCCATTTTCCCCATTAACCCAAAGATAACCCCAAAATAAAGGTTGCAGCTCTGATGCTCAGTATTCCAGTATCTTATGGGTTATTTAGTCTGCAATGTCGCAACCTTGATATTTTTGTTGGTTAAATACCATCATTTAGGTATTTTTCAAATATCTAATTTACGATGTTAGGCAACTTGCTTCCACAGGGTGACTCAGTGATTCAGGACCTACTATCTTAGTATGTACCTAGACATGGAAACATTGCATTAAAACCTCCAGGCTGACAAGGGCGTGTTCTCTTGGAAAGGACCCTGACCGCATCTCTACTGTGTCTTCTCTAATCTGAGACAGACCATTATGTTATGGACCGTGAAAAAGAAAAAGCATCTTAATATGTTCTGCTAATTGTACTGTGATATATTACTGGCTGTAAAAGGTATTCTGGTTTCAAAAATGTCAGAAAGAAATGGATGTTACCACTGATGAAATCTTCTGCTCAAACATTGTTTTCATTTCCATCTCTCGGGTTCCTTGAGAGAGGGCACATATTTGCTCATGTCTCTTGGGCATTGGTCTGAGCCTATTAGGCTTGGCCCTTCTTCCCAAAGCCTCTGGTGACATTCCTTTAAAGAAAAGATCGGGTTGGGAGGAGCTGTGGAGGTGGGGGCTCCCAGGAAGAGATCCCATGTCTGACGGCCCACCCTGTCTGATTAGACCCCACCATCTCTCTTACTTGAGAGGCAGAGTCCCCCTGCTCTCCTCTCCTTCCTCTGGCCACTTCCACTCGCCTGGGCTCTGACTCTCTCTCTGAGAATCACTCATCTTCACTAGAAGAGCCTCAAGGACAGCAGGAAAATACCAGCTGGCGCCCAGAAAGGACCCGGGAACCACAGTCCTGCTCTTTGCCCTCTCTGAGAGGGAACAGGGCCTCGTGGCAAACAGTAGAAGACACCAGGAAGTGGTATCAAGTTATTTTTTCCTGCTTGTTACAACCACTGTCAATTCTTAACTTTCACTCCTTTCATGAAAGGAAGGTGGCTCTAGAAGGATGATTCTATTCACCCAGAGAAATGGTTCCTTCCAGTTATTACATTTCTATAGCGAACAAGGTACTTTACATAATTGCATAATTCCTTATACCAGACAGGCAGTGGGTACCACCTTTCCAGCTATGTTGATCCAGGTAGGCTAGGTTTTGCCGTGGTAACAAGCTCCAAATTCTCAGTGCTATAACCCAAAGACAGTTCATTCTCAGTGCTACAACCCCAAAGCTAGGTCCAGCATGGGTATCGCTGTCCAGAGGCAGCTCAGGGCTTTTAGTGCTTTTTTGAACTGGGTTTTGGTTTTGCTAACCCCTGGGGTCTAGTTATCTTCTTGGGCCTCAGTGTCTCCAAGTCCTCCGTGGGATCTTCTGTATCTGGCCAGCCAAAGAGCAAAGATATGAATATGATATGAAATGAATGATGAATATCACTCATGATATTCATGATATCCATGATATGAAAATGGATATGAAATGGGGAGCATGTGGGAGCATTCAGGCCAAGTCCACCCATGGCATATCTTGCTCCCATGCAGTCCACTACCAGAGCAGTCCTGTGCCCTAAACGGTGGCTATGCCAAGGTAGAACGTGAAATGGTTTGGGTCTTGTTCAGGTCTAGCTCTCACACCAAAAATAAAGCCATCAACTGGCAAAGAGAATAAAGACACAATCTCAGGATGATGCTCTCTTTCTTACTGTACCAGAGGCTTTTATTTTGCTGTAGGGTCAAAATAAATAACCATGCAACCACTACAATAATATAACTCCAAGAGAAATACTCACACATGTATACACACAAACACACACACTCATGCACACAGGAAATAGCAAGTCACTCTTGCTTTGTTACTCCTTGGTGGTACCAGCTTCCCAAAAGATGAGGTAGAGCTTGCAAAAGGGGACAACAAGCTCATCTGAAAGCCGAAGTCCTGGGTGTGTGTTCTACCTTGCAGCCTTGAGCCTCTGATTATGACAAGTTACTTCCTTTCTCTGAACTTCAAGATTCTCCTCAGTGCTAAGACTACATAAATAGCAAAGCAGTTTCCTGACCCTACACCACTGCAGCATGGCCATATTCTGGACACTAGTTTTGCAATCAAGATCAAACTAGAAGATTGGGTGGTGGAGGAATGCATCAGTTTCCTTTTGATGCTGTAACAAATTATCACTCATTTAGTGACTTAAGCACTATAGTTCTGAAGGTCAGAATTTTGAAATGAGTCTTTTGAAGCTAACATCTAGGTGTCTGAGGACTGGTTCCTTGGAGCGGATGCTATGTAGGGGTGAGGGCGCTGGACTAGGGCAGAATCTGTTCCTCGCCTCCTCCAGTGGAGAAGGCTGCTGGCTCTCCTCACACCTGGTTGTGCAGTTCCAGTCTCTGCTTTCTTCTCTTCTATCATCAGTCTCCCTTTTATCACTTGTGGCATCTTTAGGATCCACCCATGTAATCCAGGACTATCTCCCCATCTTCAACCCCTCATGCTAATCATATCTGCAAAGGTCCCTTTTGCTTCCAAGATGACACTAACAGGTCCTGTGGATTGGGGTAGACATCTTTGGAAGCCACTAGTTAGCTATGCCAGAGGCTGCCTGAGGCTTCCAGATTTTTCCCCTCTGATCAGAATTTCCTTAGATGCTTTTTTAGAGTGGAGACTGGGAGCAGGGAGCCCAGCATGATATAACTAGTATGGGCTCCACTTTGAAGTCTTTGAGAGGAGACACAGCAGGGAGAGTCGAAGACAAGGTTTTGGGGGTCACCTGCTCTGGGCTTATCTTTCTGTTCTTCCTTTCTCCCAAAGTGTGACCTTGGGCAGGTTGGTTGACTTTCCTGGATCTGTTTCCTTATTTTTAAATGGAGAAAATACACTTCACTGTCCTGCTACTATGAAGCATGACAAGTGATGAGCTGTGAAAAGCGTTTGGCACAACGCTCCAAGCGTAACAATGCACAGTGACAGAAGCTTGATCATCATCTTCCTAGCTGCTCCCTCTGCGAGTGTATTCGTTAGCTCAAGCTGCTGTAACCAAATACCACAGGCTGGTGGCTTAAACAACTGACCTTTATTCCTCAGAGCTCTGGAGGCTGGAAGCCCAAGATCAAAGGGCCCGTAGGTTGGATCCCAATGAGAACTCTTCTTGTCTTCTAGGCAGCCATCTTCCTCAGTGACCTCACATGGAGAGAGATCATGCCAGTCTCTTTGCCAGTCTCTCTGCCTTTTCCTAAGAGGTGTCGATGCCACTAGGGAGCCCCACCCTCCAGACCCCATCTAAAACCTAATTACATTCCAAAGGCCTAAGCTCCACACACTGTCATGGTGGGGGTTAGTGCTTCAGCATGTGAATCTGGGAGAACGTATTTAGTGATGTGAATGGCAGCACCATCAGGAAGGTAGAGGGGAGATCCCAGCAGGCCCCACAGGAGACAGGCTGGGCGCATAGCTTTCCTATTCTTTCTCGTCTGAGACAGAACAGAGCTGCGGAGGCAGACCCTGTAAACAGGAGGCATTTTCAGAGAATGCAATGACACAGAAGAGCCTGAAAAAATCTTGCCTTTGGGGAGCAGTGTTCCAAAGCCAACTCCACTCTGACTTTGTTCTCAAGAAACCAAAGTCAGATGGCAAGGCAAGGACCCAGTGCCGGGGCCTATTTTCATGGTCTATAAAATGCCCTCACTATTCACCTCTTGGTGTATCCTTGCTAGCATCTAGGTCTTTCTTAAGCTGAGAACCTATCTCCAGCAGAGGGGAGAAGAGCGTGGGCCAGTCTGCTGGCATTTAGTGGATGTTGTACCACTCCCTGGCCCTGTAACCTGGGAAAACTGCCAAGTGTCCCCACATGTGACTGGAGATAACAGTGGCCAACACCCGCAGGATTTTGTCAGGGGCCAGTGAGTTAACACTGTCAGTGGGAAGGGCATTTTAACGCCCTGTGACTCCCTGTATGACAGGCTCTCAACACCCCCATTACCCTCAACCCACATCAACCTCAGAAGAGATGACTGAGTCAGAGGCAAGCTTCCGCCTAAATAAACCAACTTCCAGATCAGTTTATTACCAAAACACAGTATAAATGTTGTTTTTATGCTCAATAAACAGTTCCTCCGCTCCGCAAAATGAAATATTCCTTTCATTATGAAACTGAGAAGCCATTTATCCCGTGTCTTAAGTGGTATAAATAGACTGTGGCAGTCAGCGGAGGGATAATGACACTGTTTATTCTCACTAGCTCGGGACGGGCTGACACAGCGGGAACCCGGGGAGCGAGCGCAGTTCCTAGAAGGGGACCCGCAAATCCATCATCCTCGCCAACAACAAGGTGCTGGGCATCTGTTCTCAGACTCTGTGTGCCAGGCCCAGGCAGGCGGGGGAAATGCTGGGATTCCACCTGGCACCTTGAGGAGCCAACTCCGAGCTTTAGTTGGAGAAGGGCCCCCGTGGGGAGGGGCTGATGGACCAGAGACCCCACGATACCTCCCGCCCAGGTAAACGGGAATACAGGCACTTAGGTAACAAGCTTGTACATGACTTCATAGCTTAGAAAGCTGCCTTGTCCAGGTCAGTGTGGCCAGACTAGAGTCAGATCCTGAGAATCTGGGTGCAAGCTCTGGCTCTGGCTCTGCTGAGAGTGGGGTCCAGGGCAGGTCCCTAAAGCCTGGACTCCATTCTCTCCTTTCTGAAGTGGCAGCCCATGGGAGGGGCAAACTTTGTGGAGATGCCACTTTGCATAAACATGTGCCCTGATTTTTCTGGAAAACCAGAATTTCAGAGAGAGTGTGGCTCATGGAAGATTCCAGAGCAGACCCAGGTCTCCTGATCCCCACCATGCACTCTTTCAACCAAGGTGTTCCTTTTGGTTAAACATTGTCTGTGGATAGGCAAGGCCCCAGTGGGTGTGTGGATTGCAAGAGTGGTGGGCAGAGGGGGGCTGCTCCCCTGGGCACCAACACAAATGTCACCCACCTGGAGTGCCAGATGGGCCCCTGGCACCCAGCTGACAGCCGCAGAAAGGGCACCCGAGCATCTAAGGAACACAGCCATACTGGCCTTTGGCACTTTGGGGTAGATTCACCTTTTATCTTCTTGCTAGCAAATAGCCATCAACAGAGGTGGACACAAGGATGTTGTGTTGAATTGAGGACTCAGGATTGAAAAAGTCCAGGACAGAGGACCCATCCAGAGTTGAGGGCTCTGTGTAGCTCAGGACTGTTGAGCCCATAAACAACTGAAATGGGGGAGAAGATAAGCACTCCGAGAAGAAGGGGTGAGTGCTGGTCTCAGATGGGAACCTTTCCCAGAAGAAAGCCTGCGCAAGCCCCTTCGTCTCTGAGACTCACATCTCTTTCTGTACATTAGGCATAGTAATGCCTGGCCTTGGTGAAGAATGGGGGCTAGACTGGAAGAATACTCAGGGCTGCTGCAGCACCTGAGTCACCTCTGTACTGTGTTGAGCTGGCGGCAGAAACCATTCCCTGCTTTTTCTTGTCCAAAGGGTGGAGGGAGCTCCTGACAGGCGTGGAGAACAGGTGAGCTGCGGGCTGCCAGGCAGGATCTGAGGGGCAGGAAATAGGACAGAGTGGCTGGGCCCCTTTACAGACAGGAAAGCCAAGTGCACACAGAGGCCCAAATCAGGGTCTGATCTGAGGGTGAGGTGGTGTGGGAGGTGTCTGGGTAGCTCAACCAGAGAGGCTGGGCTAGGTGAGCGAAAGATGCAGGGAATGAGTGCGAGCCCTCCCCACGTGGCTCTTCTGGCGCCCTTGGCTTCTATCCGTGTCCAGGTAAAATCTGGAATCACTCGAGATGTTTCATGCATGTAAGCAAGGAATCAATGACTAGGAGGCTGAACGGTCAGAGGATAAAAGGAAATGAAGCTGCTTAACATCTTGACCAGGACGCTGTCTTCTAATGGCCACTGTGCCCCCAGCCCTCATGCAACCCAGCCACCCCTCTTTCCCCATGTGCTGTCACCCAATGGGAACTGGGGTTCTGCTCCTCTGCACATGCTGCCAGAAATCCCTCGGATGCTACTTGAGCCCCCGTGACCACAGCTGCCAGGAGCAGACAAGTGCCTCCTGCCGCCTTCGTGCATTTCAGTATTTCCTGTTGGCTGAAGTTAATGGGAACCAGCAGGCAAGGGAGCCTGGGAAATGTAGTTTGCAGTGACAGTCCTGGGGAGGGAATCTCACGTGGAGAGTGTGGCTGGCAGTCAATGCACGCGCTTCGTGGCTCATGCACCTACTGTGTTCAGGGTGACAGAAATGATTGGCTCCTTTACTGTAAAACTGAACTCTGGACGCTTCCCACCGCTTTTTGACCAGGCTAGTATCATGTGCACTTGTGTCTGACGCTCAGTGAGGTGACCTTAAAATGCCCAGTGTCACACGGCTATCAAGTAACGGCTGGGATTTGAGCCCTAAGCATTCACGCCTTTACACTTGGGGGATGTGCTGGTCTGTGTTTATCTGGGGTGAAGTTTAGAACAGGTGGCTCATCCCAGAAGCAGCCAGAGATTTGGGCAGAAGCCAGGGGAGCCTTGCGAAGTGGGAGTTATGGGGTGGTGTCTATAGCCACGTGCCCCCGGGGCTGGCTCCCCAACAGGCTGCTGGTCATAAGAGAACCAGACATGCCCACTTCCTTCCTGGGGTTGGAAAGGCAGTGCCGTCACTCTCTTGTGCCAGGGGGTGTCTTGGCACTCAGAGTGTGGCCAGGGAAGACAAGATTGTCTACTGCCTGCTTTTGAGGGGCTGTGTGACTGTGGAAAGCTGCCCAGGTAGTCATGGGTCAGGGTGTCCTTTGCCCTTCCCATGTGGGGTGGAATCAAGATCCGGGACCAATCCCACCTGGATGGAGAGAGTGACCTGATGTGGGACGTCCTGGAGCTGGGGCCACAGAGTCCCACCCTAGGAATCACAGGTGGCAGCGGTGGCAGGACAATCAGCTGGGTAGAGAGGATGGTGGACCAAGACCTTTAGATCTGGGCTGGAATTTCAGTTCTGCTACTCTCTTACGGCGTGACTTTAGGCCAATCAAAGTCACTTTTTGTTGGGGGTCTCTGGGACTCTGCTGGGACAGTGTTGGGTGACACCCAGGGGGAAGGCCGTGTCCAGCTGGGGGCAGCACTGAGCCCCCTTTCTTCCTAGTTTAAGCCAATGTTTCCTTTCTCTGCAGCTTTTCCAGTCACCCATTTCCACCTCTGTTCACCCCATTTCTCTGAATCCCAGCTTGGCCTTCTTTGCTTCCTCATTGATTGACTTGGCCTATTGGAAGTTCTGAAGGGGACTTGGTACTTAAGTCCACCCCTTTGATAACAGATAGGGAGTCTGGGCACAGACGGGAGTGAGTCTTGCTTCAGGTCACAACATTGAGATTGACATTTGTATGTTGGAGCCCGGAAATCAAGACTCTTTCAACCAGAGAAAGTGGGACAAACTTTCATTGGCCACCCTTGGCTGGGAAGCCTGGGTGATGCGGTCCTTAGCTGTACATATCACCACCCTGTATAAATTAGAGTTCTGCTAGTAAGAAAGAAGGGGAAAATGGATGTGTGATAGGGAACAAGAAGTCTTGGCCAGAGTTGGGTTCACAGGAGGCATTCATTAAAAGCACATTTGTTCCGATAGCTACATACACCACATGGATGAGTCTCTCAGACGTAAAAGTGAGTGAATGAGGCCAGAGCTGTAAGATTCCAGGCAAAACTAATCAATGATAAGACAAAATAGGGGTTACTCTGGGGGCACCAGGGACTGGAAGGAGGCTTTCTGGGGAGTTAAATATTCTGGTTCGTGATGTGGTTGGCAGTTATGAGCTGGATACCGATATAAGAATTTATTTATTTATTTAAACATTATTGGTTCTTTAATTTTCTTTAGATTTGTTTTTATTTACTTATGCATACAAGAACTGGGATGCAGCCCAGAGGTGTGGGGTGGGGAATATGGGAGCCTTCTGTGTCAGAACATCATTGACTTTGCTGTATACCGACCTTTTCCTAAGTCTCAGCTTCAGCCTTCTCTCCAGCAAAATGATCAACCTCC
>NW_004567124.1:2766163-2814845 GCF_000260355.1 Condylura cristata
CACAGTAAAGCACAGTAATGCCTGGAAGCCCATCAGGCTGCATGGGTCTGGGGCAGGGAAGGTGAAGGGCAGAATATGCTTAGGAAGAGTAATCAAGAGGCACTCCTGGAGGAGGGAAGTGCATCCCTAGATGGGGAGCTCTGGGCAAGAGTGAAAGTATCCAGGCTGCTGTCAATCCTCTTTGCCCATACCTTGTGAGACCCAAAGACTTCCAAGATCATATTCACTGATGAATTACTGTTTGATCAGACGACCTCAGAAGTCACCTCAGAATCCTCTTTAGCACTGCATCCTCAACACAATATTCCAACTGACTGGAATTAGAGCCAGAGTGAATCTATCAGTCATCCAATCTCAGAATATATATTTACAGACGGCTGGATGGATAGATAGAACATAGATAGATAGAACATAGATAGGTAGGTAGATAGATAGACAGAAGATAGGTAGCTAGCTGGCTAGCTAAATAGATAGGTAGGTAGAAAAATGGATGGAGAGGTGGGTAGGTTTGATTTTAGGATCACCCAGCCTCCCTATCCTGTACCCTTTTTACATGTAGTCCCCCCAACTTTTTCCCAATGGGCATTACATTTACCTAAGGATCCAAGGTTTATGAGATGAGATTCTAAGGTGGAAATTCAAGAGTGCCTTAGAGAAGTAGAGCTGTGTGCTACTCTAGTTATCGAAATAACATGTGAGGAAGAGAAATTAGCACATCTTTAATAATGCAATGTCAAGCATGCATGTTTTGTTTAATCTTTATATGAATTCTCCTGGTAGGCCAATTTATTCACTGGGACGTATGTCAGTGCAACCCCAAATATGTATTCTTTTTACCCTGGCAGGCTGAGGAGGACCATACATACCACTAAGGCTCCTGTGGGTTAGTCCCCTCAGATTAGTGCAGGAGAACTCAGTAAAGAAAACAGTGTGTTCTCTGCATGTTGAACTTCCCAGCTGCCTGGGTGGAGAGAGTGTGAAGAAAACAAGGCAGAGGGGTGGGAGAGGAGGGAACAGCCAATAGAATCTATGCCTGATTCAGTGATGTATGAGCACCTACTGTGTACCCAGCAGAAACCCAGAATGCATGGACCCCTCCTGACAGAGAATTCTGTTCTCATCACATTAAGTGGGAGCTTTATGCAGCTGTTGGAGGGGAGAGCCCAGGGCAGACCCCTTGATGCAGATCTTCACTCTGATGGGCACATCTGTCCGGATCTCTCAGTTCACAGGGCCCAGTAAGCTGGAGACCAACCTGTCTGACAGGGATCTCTTCATACCACCAGCCCCACTACTCCCAACTCCACCTCTCACCAGGTGCTTGGGGAAGAGAGAGGTTTGTTATCAGATAGGAGAGCCAGCATAAGGCCTCTGGCCTCTTCCAGCTGTTCCCAGCTCTGGGAGCTGCATTTATTCCCAGGACAGGGCTTCTTGTTTAAACCCATACCGGTCTGTGCCTCCTCACACCATCAGCTCTTTGATAGCTGAGCTCCATCTCCCTCCTCGCTCTTTCTCTCTCAAAACTCTTGGACTTGATATAGTTAAACTCTCAAAAAAAATGAAGGCAATACGTGATTGTGCCAAACCAACACTAAATATAGCACAGAGCATCTTTAGCTAAAACTGCATTTTTGTTCTGAAAAAAGTTTGTATTTGTTTCTCTCCTCTCTATGTGATTGTGTGCATACATTCATTGTCTGAGGAGAGGCATTTGGTGTCAGTTAGGTTTTGCTTGAGAAATTCGAAACCACACACATCGTCCTACTTTACAAGGTCATGGTCAGGCTCAGATATAAGTGTCACAGGCTTGCAACTCAGCTTGTCTGTTAAGACAGAGGGCTGAGCAGGCTGCCTCCTTCCCACACCCACACAGACTGCCTCTTAATGGTCTCCCCCTGGCTCTCAGGGAGGCCCCCTTTCCTGCCCCTTATCAACATTCCCAGTTCAGGTACCAAGGGCTATGGCACTCAGGTGTGCCATCTCGTTGATACCTCACTCCACTGGAAAAGGAGGGACCCTTAGAGACCCTGTTTTCCAGGAACTGAGGTAGCAGAAAGCGTGTGTGTGGCGTCACCCATCAATCTCCTTCCCAGGTAACGATGATGCACTCTGGGGGCAGCCAGACATAGCCCTGTAGCTAGACTGGTGGCCCTGAATTCTTGCTCGGTCTACCAGTAGGCTCCTTGGCAGAGATGACCAGCTGTCTACCAGAAAGTCAGGCTTTGTGTAGACCATTGCTCAGGCACGAGCAGCCTGTCCCTGTCTCCCCATCACACCACGGTGCCACACGCTTCTCTGTCAATGAACACAAAGGACTCAGAGGCCCTAGAGGGTAGAGCCTGGTTCCCAGGACCACACATGGAGGCCAGCTGTCCTTCAACAGAAATACCCTCAGGCACCAAGACTAAAGCTTACTTTGTGTGAAATCCTTGGTAATTAAAAGTTTCTTAGCTATATTAGCCAGTCCCAACCTGACCTCTGGCCAAGAGAGAGTGTTGCAAACCCACTGAGCGGTGCGCTGACCACTACGTTCGAGCTCATCGCTCCAATGAAAAAGACTCGGAGACGCGAAAAACTGAAGCAGGAGCCTAGGGCCTGAAGTCCAAAGTCTATTTATTAGGATTTCCCATGGGTATGTAGAGGATCTTTAGGTGCAGGGAAAAACAGGAAATGTGCCCGACGCAAAGGGTGGGGTGCATGTTTGTATCAGACCTGGGGCTTCTTGTAGTTTCTACGTGAAACAAAGTAGTGGGCTGCAGCTATTTACAGGACAGAGTGCACTGTGCTCTGCTGACTTGTTTGTTGGCCTTACTGGGGAGTGTGCTCACCCATGCACAACATTAGCCAGGGCGGACAGGTGCACTTGAGGTCCTGTAGAGTTAGCCACAAGAGAGTCCGCTTTTCCAGAGGCATTCGTCTTTACCTGCATGGGCCCAGGCCACACTGCCCAAGAAAAGCGTCCTCAGCATCTCAGAACTACCCACGGGCTCAGCACGTCAGGCCTTGGAGGGCCTACCTGCGACCTCTGTTGTAGAAGAGAGCAACCTGCCTGCTGCTGAGCCCCCGCTGAGTGCTGTCCATGTAAAGGCAGATGGGCATGCAGCACACACACACGTATGTGCGTGCACACACACGGCCCGTTCTCACGCATGCATGTGACACACGCTGCGTTGGAACAGAGAGGAAAGGATGTGCGTCTTTACACAACTCAAGGCCTGTGTGCGAACACTTTCCCCCCCGGCCGAGTCCCTCTGGTTCCCTCTCCTGACCCCTCCTGAAGGGCCGGGAGGGGCTGCGGCTGCTGCAGTTGGGGGTTGAGGGACAGGGGGCTCAGCCACCAGTGCTGCAGGTAGCACTGAGCAGCCACCGGCCTGGGGAAAACCCCAGACTCCGAGACATAAAGACAGAAAGCACAATGTTTTATTAGTGCTCGAGACGTTTATTTCCCGAGTTAACAACAATAATAAACTCGTTTACGGCTGTGAGTTTCATGGCCTTCCCCGGTGGGGCTCCCACCTGCTGCCGCTCTTCAGATCCTGTGTGGCTCTCGGCCTGCCAGGGAGGCCGGGCTGGCAGCTGGCACGGGCACACACTGCCTCCTGGCAGCTGGGAGCCCCAGGCAGGGTCCCTGGGGAGCAGGGCCACCAAAATGGATCCCGCCTGCCTCCATGCAGGGAGACTCACTCCTCACCGCAGACCATTGCAGACAGGTGTTAGCAGAAGAGTCTGGGCACTCACCTGTCTGTTGTGCAGGTGTCTTACTCCAATTAAAGAACAAAATTATGGTTCCGACTCAGGTGATTTATTTGGGGGAAGTTAACTTTGTAATGTCAACGTATAGGTTGGCCTTCACAGAAGGCACAGCCAGAGTAAGAAGAAGGAGTCGCACATGATACAGACTTTTCAGAAGGTTTTGCAAGGGTCTCCTTAAGTTTTGCCTCCCCCCGCAACCTCCCAGACACCTGGCTTGCCTTCCCCAGTCCTGGCTTCACGCTCTGTCCACCGACCAGTATCTGGGGACTTTTTTCTCTCCCACTCTTGCTTGAAAAAGAGATCAGTCTTTCTTTTGCGTTCCTAGATCTCCCCATGGTGACTGATGTCCGCCAGAGCTGCCACCCCCTCTTACAATTTCAGGATCCATGGCAGGACTAGATCCTGAGGGGTTCCAAAAGAAAAGGGGAAGCAGGAGAGGGATCTCATGAGTTGATGAAGCTATGACTCACCTTCTGTTGTTGTTGTTTTTAAAAAATTCACTCAAAATAACTAGCCTCCTGTTGATGCTAACTTCCTCACTGATGCTAATTGCTCCTCTGCGCCTCATCCTTTCAGCTCACAGATTTACTTTGCCTGATACTTCTTTGTGTGAATCTTTTAAAAGTTCTCAAGTTTTGTCTGAGCCCTGCCCTGCCAGGCTCAGGTGGGGACAAAAGGGAGGTTTTAAGTGTCTAACTACCTCTCCCCACACCATCGCTTTCTGACTGGGCATCAGAATCCCCTGAAAGACAAGGAGATTGCACCCAAAATTTCACACAGTAGGTCTGGGGTGGAGCCAGAGAATCTGTATTTCCAGGGATGCTGATTTTGGCTGGGCCACATCTCAAGACCCACGGTCTAAGGTTTTCAGGTAGAAATGATCTGGAATGATGTTAGAACTTAGTTCAAATCTGACTCTGCCATTGATTAGCTGTGTGACCTTGAGCAAATCCATTCCAAACCCTCTGAGCTCATAACAATAGTGTAAATGTATTGGTCCTATGCCAGGAACTAGGCCACTTTCACGTGGCAGCGTCTTCTTAAAGACTGTGCAAGTATTAGCGACAGGATTTAAGTGAGGTCTGACTGTCTGGCAGGCAGAGACGCAACAGTGATAGCACATTACTAGAGCAGTAATGAGGATGATGTAGGAAGACTTGTAAAGTAGCAAGTGAAGGGCCTGGTGCAGGATGCCAGCTTGTGAAGAGAGAGAGTCCCCGCTTTCTAAGGAAAGACACTTGCAGAAACTGGAAGGGCAGGAGGATAGGGCCGAGTCGGCTGACATTTCAGGCTCCAGGTAAACCCAGCCAAGGGGAGGAAAAACATAAGAAATACATTTGACTCTTGAAGAGGTACAGCTGGTGTTAGGGGCACCCAACTCCCTTGTAGCTGAAAATCTGTATATAATTTATAGCAGCCCCTCATTATCTGTGGGTTCTGCAGCCAAGCAGCCAAGCAGCCATGGATGTCAGAGAATAAATTCATAAATGCAGAGCCTACAGATAGAAAAGAAATCCATGTGTAAGGGGACCCGTGAGTTGCTCAAAGGTCAGCTGTAGTGGACCCAGTGTCTAGGGGTAATATGGAAAGAAGTGGACATACCTGTTGGTTTCCCAGGGAGCAGGTGGGGGCCAGGTCTGTTCTGGCACATGGAGGAGAGAGCAGCTTACCCCAGAGCAGGGTCCCAGCATCTCCGGGTGCCCTTTGCAAACTTCCAGGGGAGATATAGGCCCTAAGGGGCACAGTCTCTAAAGCATTTTTCATATCAATCCTGAGAACCAGTCTGGAGGTAGAGGTGGAGGCTCATCATTTTTGCAAGCTGTTCTCCTATTTTACTCTGCAAAGGCATAATTACTATCATGTTTACTGCAGGTATTTATTGCTCCCATGACCATGCTCAGGGAGCATCCTCATCTCCGCACCTCTGCTGCCATGCAGGGTAATTTAAAAAGGGGTGTTCTGGGGTGCAACTTCCAAGCAGAGAAGTAGCACTTTGCTCCCAAACCTGGAACACAAATTGGCGTTCATAGGACACATTTAGGCCAGTTCACACAGTTTAGACTATAGGAGCCATGGGAAGACTCCGGCTTCCCTAATGCTCCCCTGGGGTACAGGAAAGGGACTTCCGAAGAGCTAGCCAGCCTCAGGAAGAAGAGGCCTGTTTGTCCCGGACTGAGTCTACCTGCTGAACTGCCACCTTGGACAAGTCCCCGAGTACCTGGATTTGTTCTCCTTGTTCACCAGCATGTCCCCGAGATGCTGCCATTTTCTCCTGAAACCACTCCCTCCTTTAACTCCACAAAGCCTTCTTTACTAGCCACCTTGTACGGAGCAACGACTGGCAGCTTCTTCACAAAGGGAAGCTGTCAGAAAAGACCCCTGGCTCGGGCTGCGTTTCCGTCTGTCCTCCACACTCCGCGGAACCCTCGGGGAGCAGCTGGGAGCAGGCCCCTAGCTTATCCCGTCTTCCTGAGTCTGCTGCTTTTCACACCGTGGCTTTCCTCCTCCTGACATTCCCATACAGTGTCCAGCAGGCATTGGTCATCAGAAGAAATTTAAAATGTGTTGGTTTGAAAATGCCACTGCCTTTTGGATGCCATGAGGGTCAAGGCAGTGTCACTAATGGGGGAGAAAGGCTGCGTGATGTGTGAAGAGCAATGGAAGGAAGATGTGTCAGGGAGTCACCTTGAGCCGTAGGTCTTACCCGACTGTGTGACTTTCAGTGGGTCACTCGCATCATTTCCCATCTGTGAGAATGAGAGGCCCCATCTTCCCATGGGAGCCCCCAAGAAGATGCTGTACATATGATAAAGACCCCATGTTGAGTAGCTGCTTGGGCAGTGCTAGTGGAGAGAATGAACACCTGTAATCATTAGCTCCCGTGTTTAAGAAGGGCTTGGCAGTTTTGAGCAGTTTCAAATAGGTAGTAGGGCTAATGAGTGTGGATGATGGGCAGCTGTGTAAACGAGAGTGACCACACGGCTGCTCTGTGCTTCTCTAGGGAGCTCAGGGTGGGAGTGTCCGGCCTCTGCTTGAAATGGTTCCAACCACCACTGTTCTCAGTTCTTTAAAGTCTATCAGAAACAGAGATGTAATGAAAATGGATCTTTAACAACTTTGGAACACCCTTTCTATGCTGCGATTTGCTGAGGGGCCCAGAGAAAATACTCCAAAGCACAAGTTTGGTTTTCTGTATTATTTAAGCCAGGGTCTCCACCTCTCCATCTCTGTGTCTCTGACACAGACATACTCTCTCTCTCCCTCTCCTACAAATGTCAAGCATGAAGACAATCCCAGGAAATGTCCCTGCATCAGAGCTAGGGGTGAGACTCCTCAGAACTGCATGCTCCACATCAGAAGAGCCTGAGATCATTTTCTTTCCGACCTCCAGACACTTCTCCCACCCAGTCATGGGTCAGCAGAGTGGCAGCCCCCAAACCTATCCCCAGAGGTGCAGGTTCATGCCAGAGTAGGGCCCAGGACCACCTTTTCACAAGCCCTTCTCAGGTGGTGCTAACTCTGGGGGCAGGATGCTAAGCCTGATGGACTCACTCCAGCCCTTGCCAGCCAGGTTTTGAGAAGGGATTGTATGTCCCAAGCTGGCCTGGGCAAATTGCCTTCCCGTCCTCAAACTGAATCCCTCAGGATTCACACCTTGGAGGAAGCAGTTTCCTTGACAACATATGACTAATTTAGAAATCCCTGTGAACAGGTGGGAGACAGGAAGGGACATGAGAAGCAACGTGGGCAGGTGCCAAGTTGAAACAACAGGCTCTTGGCAGCCCTGGGAGCACCCACTGGAGGGGAGGGGTCTTGGGGTGCAGACAGAGAGCAATTCTGGCGTCGGGAGCTGGCTTCCAGCTCCTCCCATTTAGAGGGAGAGATGTCCCAGTAAACTGGCTCTCGTGGGCAGGTTATTGAAAGTCCGTCCCTGGAGCTAATTTTAGAAGCAGGCTTGATTGAAAGAAGTGGTCGGAAGGAACATATGGCTTTGAATAACTCATTTGAATAGGAAACTCAAAAGGAGAAGGTAGTACCCAAGGTCAGCAGCTGGTGAGAGGTGGCCTCCAGAAGGAGGAACTGGCAGACAGATAGATCTGGAGAGAGCTCACACCTGGCAGAACTTGGTCCCCAGGTGCAGTAGCTCAGTCCTAAGCAAGTTCCTCTGTGGCCACTTGGGCCATGTCCCAGCCTTCTCTGGTTTCCTCCCCCCCCCCAACTTCCCTATTGGGACTCGACCCTAGCCAGACTCCAGTTATGGCCCTACCTTGTCTAATGTAGCCTCTCTGTCCTTTTTAGTTTCCCTGTCTTACTTAGTTTCGCTCGTATGGGGTCTTCCTGACAACAAGAGCAGAATTCACTGTCCCTTTCTTGAATCTCATCTAGCCACAGCATCAACTCCAGCTGAGCTTCCTGCCCCTCAATGCGAGGGACAGAAACTTCAGATGGCCTTACAGGAGCAGAAACCTCATGATGAGGCCACAATCAGGGGCTGTATGCTTGCTTCCTCAGCTGGACTTTGCCGTCAGCTCAATGGGGCTCACCTTGGCTTTAAGTCAGAACAGTCATTGATGCTTCACCCCACTCCAGATCAAATGTAACCAAAACTGTGGTAGAACCAAGTCCTTTCAAATGCTCCCATGTTATCCTGATGCACCGTGAAGGTTGAGAACACCTGCAACAGGCCGCTCCTCATCTTGAGCTATTGAAGAGCAATCACAGCATAAAGCCACTCCCCTGAGTTCAACGCTGAGTTCAATATTGCTGTTCTTTTCTGATGTCTACTCCTTCAGGGATAAGCAAGAATAATCTGAGACTTGATGAGGTTTTAAACTAGCTGAAGGCCCCAGGACAATCATCAAGGATGACAAAAACTGACATCTCCGCATCTTGGGACAGGTATGGCTGATCGATTGTGGCACAATTTTCCTCTGAACCAGAAGTCTCCTCAGTGTGTCCCTATTATGTGCTCCAGGAAGCACCAATCAGTCAGAGAGGGTGTCCTAGCTGAAACTTGTTATTTTTGGATTAGACAGGCAGTACTGCAGGGATAAGGAAATGCAGAGCTAGCAGGTGTCAAAATGCCCTGGTCATTTAAAGTGACAGTAGGCAGGGGGCTGAGTTCCTCAGGCATAATCTGGAATGAAAAAGGATGTGTTTCATGGAGGCGAGTTAGTCGGTTCATCTTTCTTAGAAATTGGGTGTGGTGGGCCCTCCCTGGTGGCATAGTGGGTAAAGCACAGCACTAAGAAGTTAAAGCCACTTCAGCATGAGTTGGATCCCCGCCCCGGAGGTGATCCACATGGCACAGCAGACCTCTCCTGACCCACCCGCTGCTCCCCTCAGCACTATTCTTCCTCAGTCGGCCTGTTCTGCTCCCCACTCGGTCTCTGGGTGAATCCTCTCACTGCCCCTGCACCTCTGGCCTTTACCCCAGTTCTGTATGCATAAATAAATAAATCTTTAAAAAAAAGAAAAAGAAATTGGGTGTGGTTTCACTTTGGCTCTCTTGGCTGGTCCAGGACAAAAGAAGAATGAATTGAGTGACAAGGGCGTCAGATAAGGATGGCAAAGTGTGCTTCTGAACAAAGTCAAAACCATTGTCAACTTGCCATCACTTGAACATGTTCTGCAAATAATCAAGCCAAATCCCTTCTTCTTTGAATGTTTTGGGTTCCTTATGATTTTTCTTCAAAATTCTGAGGGCTGCTTACTAACAGGTTGACCAACTTTTCAGGCTCTATTCCAAATGCCTTTGGTCCCAGCTTCACCTAATCCCAGATGCTGGCCACACCACTACTGAGTCTTAAAATATGTCTGATTTCCCATGCTTTCATCTGTACCCAGAATGTTCTTGCTTCTGTATCTGTCTGCTATGTTCTCATTCCACATTAAGACATACTTGATTCACATCTACTGTATGAGGACCCTTGACCACTGATTTACCTGCATCTCTCCTCCCGTTCTTTCATTTGGCTCAGTTCATCTTTCCATTTTAGCTAAGGGTGTGATATGACTATTTCTTAGGCAGTTCCATTTGGCACTATCTTAGCAGCTTCAGGAATCTGACTTCATTTAAATTTATCAACGTTTCTGTTTCTTAGATCTCTCTACAATTTATAAGAAAACTGGCTTATTGATTTGTCTGAGCAAAAGAAACTAATTAGAGGTAGAGCAGAGTCCACATCTTTGAAGTCTTCCCAGACTCTGCCTTTTATTCTGTTCTCTTTTGTCTCCAAATGCACAATTTCCCCTTGTCTTCCTGGTACATAGGGTTGGAGTCAGACAGTCTAGGTGAACATCTATTTAGTCACAAGGTCTGTTTTGGAAGTAGACTTAATGTCACTGGCCTTGTTTCTTCATCAGAGGGTGAAAACAATATTAGCTAGCCTCACATCAGAGAACCCCTCTCTCCATGGACTGTGAGTCTCAGGCTGAAGCTCATTGCACTTGGGCGGCTCTCTGACTGACACAGTAACATTCGATATAGGCTTGTAGCTGAATTAAACATGGTTATTTGAAATGAATCAAACGGTTAGGGGAAATTCCAGACACCTCAATTTGGGGTCCAGAATTGATTGTCCCAACAGTATCACCTGGGTTTTAATCATATTCATTTGTAAATAGCTTATTTAATAGTGCTTTGTTCAGTAAATTCCTTCACAGAAAGAAAGGGAAGGAGCTTGGGAAGGCAGGGTGAGAGTGTGGGAAGATGCTGGAATCTGAGAAGGAGCTCAGCTTGTTGAGTGAACATATTGCTGTCTGTGTGGAAAATGTTCACAGCAGTTACAACTTTGGATGAATATGCATTAGCGGCGGTGCTGCAATTTGCCGGCAAGAGCCACGCTACACTCGGAGACTTGGCAAGATGGGTAATTATCTCCACATTATGTGCCTTGTCTCTTTCTCTTCTTAATTAAGTAACTAATCTGGTGGAGGAGAGCTCTGTTTGTGTTTGTTTGGCAGGTGCAGCCTCGTGACAGTTGTCTGGAGAAGTTTCTTGGAAATTTATGAGACTTTCAAAAAACAAACTGCTCGGAGCTGAGCCGACCTGCTGGAGCCCGAGAATTTCAGAATCGGGCCTCTCCCAGAGCACTAGGCAATGTGACAGTCATCGTTTCTCTGACTATGGGGACCTGCTGGTACAGCCCATGAGGGGTCTGGAACTTCAGGGCAGCCCCAGGAGGATGGGAGGCCAGGTACCCCAAAGAGTGAGGACTCCTCATGGGAAGGAGGGCAAACAGAATCCAGAATTAGCAGTGTGTTCTTCCTTCTACCTTGTTCCTGTCTGGAGTTTTCTATTTGAATTTTCCCTTCGCTGCTCTTTCAGACTCTCTGGAAAGGAACTGATTGAATGAGCTAGGTGCTGATCATTCACTGGAGACCGAGTGCAAGACTCCTGGGCAAACCTGCTGACAGAAGGAGTTCGAATGGGCCAGTGACCTGGGAATCGTGGGTTTCTCACATGCTGCAGTGAAGTCCCCAGCCAAGGGCACAGAACACCAGTGGGATGGGTCTTCCAGGATGCCCAGAAATGAGAGTAGGCCCGTATAGGAGGGTGAGCGATGGTGCAGTTTCTTTTGCAGACCAAGGGTTAACAGCAAGAGATGGGCAGGGTGGGTCACCCCATCTGTCACACTCAATGATCAGGTATAATACACCTGCTAGCTCTGCAGTTCCTTACTTTTGTGGTACGGCCTCTCTAATCCAATAATAACAAGACCCTACTTGGGGATAATACCCTGAGATAACTATTGAGAGCATGACCAAGGACGTGCCTGTGGCCACACTGGATCTTATGGATACATCTGGTGACCTACAGTGTGTGAATCATGAGGAGTGTAACAGCACAGACACACAAGGCAATCTGGGCTGCTTCTCTCATAAGCCTGTGCTGGTCCACAGACAGTTGCTTTGGCCCTTAAGTTCTGTTTTTCTATTTGAGATGATGGGCTTGGTTTCTGTGTTTTTGTGTTCCCAACACACACCATTTCAATGAAATAAGCCACCAAACTTCTCTTGATGGGCCCTCTTAGAGGGCAATATGGCACAGTGGAAGGTAGAATCCAAGGATGGGCCCCTAAGACTGCATCTGAAACCATGTAAACTTGGAGTGTCACATGTGGATGGGTCCTCACCCCACAGGTCAGCAAGTGGTGCTGCACTGGGGGAAGCTCTTAAAGGTACCAGGCACAGGCCAGCAGCACTGGTGAAGAGGCAATGCCAGTTATGCAGGAGGCAAGAGCTTCAGTCCACAGTTCCAAGCAACAAGTTGGATATCAGAAGCAAAGATCTTTTCAGGTGAGAGAGTCTGAATCCGTCTTGCTCGCCAACCATTAGTGTCTTTCAGAACCCTCCTGCTCTTCCCCTTGCTCCCACCTGTGGCAGGTTTCAAACCTGACATTGCATTTTCCTAACAGGTGCAAGCTTCAAAACCTGATTGGTGCCAGCCCAGGTTCACACCTGATTGGCACATTTTCAGAACCTGCACTGTTTTCAAAACTCAAACCCCACCAGCATCTGGAACCTGGCCTGTGCAGGCTCCTTATGCACCACAGAGCGCCTCTTACAGACCCAAGCGACGCATGCTCACTCTTCTCAGCTACCCCCTCCTTTGGCCACAATTGTGAAGGGATTTTGAAGATGCAGTGAAGACTCCTAAAATCAGTTGACCTTAAAATAGATTATCAAGTGGGGCCTGACCGACTCACATAGGCCCTTTATAAGCCGAGTGTTTACTCCCACTGAGTACAAAAGAGAAAGAGACTGGAGGCTTAAGGATTCTGTTTACCATTTCTGACTTGAAGATGGAGGGGGCACATGGCAAGGGATTTGGGAGGCCTTTAGAAGCTGTCCCAAGGTGCCAGCCACTCAGAAAACAGGGTCTTGATTCCATAACCACAAGAAACTGAAGTCTGCCAACAACAAGAATGAGCTTGAAAGTGCATTTTCCCCAGAGGCTCCAGATAAGAAGGCAACCTGGCCAATACCTTGATTTCTGTTGTGTCATATGCAGAACAAAGAAGCCAATGATGCAGCAGCAGGCTTCTGACCTACAGAACCATGAGCTAGAACCACTCCCCACGGGTGCTGTGGGGAGCCACTCTGTTTGTGCTAATTTGTTATGCAACAACAGAAAACTGATACAGGTGGTAAGCCTCCCACCTGGCCTAGGAGACAAGCTGCAGAAGGAGGCACTGCCATTTCGCCTACAGCAGAGAGGCACCTGGGACGCTACTCCTGGGACGTTACTCCTGGGACGTTACTCCTGGGACACCACTAACTTGCTTCATGATCTTGGGCCAGTCATGTCCCCTTTCTGGGCTTCCATTTCTTCTTCTGTTAAAGTGGGAGTGGGATCCTGTGCTCCTGAAGGTACTACACAGCATGTTTATTCCACAGAGGTGTGTGAGGGAATGGTTGGGGTGACCTGGAGGTGATACCTTCATTTACATAAGAATTCTAGCTTCAAGGTCAGAATAATCCTTCCAGGAGACTGTTCCTTATTTCTGGTATCCATGTAACTGTAGAGTCTAACTTTAGGCACTGATGGCTTCAGGGGAACAAATTATGTCATGGGACTTGGCCTTTTACTAGCTATCTCTTTTGTTTGTTTCTCTCTGTGAGTCAGGGGCCTTCCTCATAAGGGATTTTGTGGCTCCAAACCCGGTCTTTATGGCTTAAAATTCAAAAGGAAAGCAGTATCCTTATTCTCCCAGTATCTCCATGTTAAGGACATGGTCCGTGTGGGTTAATGTCTGTCCTAACCAATCACAGCATTCAAATAGATAGAGTCTTATATGATTGGTCAGATGGATATCCATCCTGAGCCAATTACCGCTCGAGTGTATAAGCACATTTCTGATGGGCTAGCAGGATTTCTGCCTGAACCCTTAGAGTGGAGTTGGGCTGACTAATAACTTCACCTCAACCTTGAGGACTGAGGGTAGGGCAGTCTTCCAAGGAAAAGCAGGATGACCAGAAGTAAGAAAGGGAAATCAACCTGAGAGAAAGAAAAAATGCCCACTCTACCCTCACCTCCTATTCCGGTCTTCTTTGTCCTACCATCTTTCCATTCATTTGGCCATAATCAGCACTTTGTACAGGACATGTGTTATGTGGCCAGTGCGACTGATTTGCCACACAATACAAACACAGAGAGAAACTAGAACTGGTTGAGTTTTTGTGTATCTAACCAGATTTTTCATCCAATATTGGTGAGCAGGATGGTGGGAGGGGGTGACATTTGGGGAATGGAAATCAACTATTTGCTTAATAGATTGAATGTAGTTGGCAATGAACATTTAAACATTCCCATATGGATAAGTTTTACTCCTTTGGTTTGAAAGTACTTAGCTGCTGTACTTACTACCTGACAATGGGGTCCAGGTGTACACAGAGGGGGGAACTATAAGTCCAGGTGGTCGAGTGATGAGTCCAAGTCCGCTGGCAACATTTTCTGTGTCAACTCTTGCTTGGCCCATCTGAGCGTTGTTTGTCCGGGAATAGTCACAGTAAGAGCTGGAGGTAGCAGAAGCCTCGGCTTGGCCAGGGCCCACTGGCTCCCTGGACTGACAGTAGCTTTGCTGCCAAGGATGCAGGAGGGCTGTAGGTGAGGGCGCTGTGTCCTGCTACCATCCATACCTAGTCTTGCTGAAGGGCCATGTCTTCCTACGGTGGCCCATATAGCAGTGGGAAATAGGGACTTGAAGTCCTCATATTCCTCGACACCACTCAGAGGAAGACTGTCCATCTGAAAGTCCTCCACCAATAGCAAGGCCATTGATGTACTAATGGGAAGATAAATTTAAAAGATCATGTTCAAGACAATGAGTTGACTTACAAAACTTTTGCCCCAACGGGGCATCAATAACTATTGCTTCAATCTTTCTTTCCACATCCCTTTTGAAACAGGCTAATCTCCTTCAGGCAGACTTTTTCCTTGGGATGAACCAAGAAACTTAACTTCCAAGAAGAGAAAAGAAAGTATATTTAAAATAAAAAAAATCTCATCCACACAACCTGGGCCACTTGTTTCCTCTACCAAGTTGCCTGCTGTTGGGGTCTAGGGCCCCAGAAACCCCTCCAGGACCCAGCACAATGCCCTTGGTTAAGTTGGAGCTCAGGGAATATTCCCTGGCTGGGTAGAGCTTTGTTCAGTGAGCAACACCTGGATCACCTGATTGTGTAAAGGGCCTTATGCCATAACCCCAATAATTAATTCCTTTAGGGAGCAATTGTAGGTACCTGCTGTGAGCTTGTAGCTGGTGCTAGGCAGTGAAGTGTAGGCAGCGGATTGAAGCTGGAAGGCACGCTGTTCACCAAACAACCCACAATTCGGACAACCATCTAAAATTGTCAGGACTACTGTACACAAAGTGGATGTTTAAAAAATCCCCTGGGAATGCTGATACACCTCCCCTACTGCCCTCCAGGCTCTCTAGGTCTGCTTGAAATGTGTAGATCTCCAAATGCTCCATTTCTTTCTCTCCTCCCCTGCAGACGCTGAGTGTGCAAAGACCTCTGTTTCGGAGAACATGCTTAATGTGTCATTGCCTGACCCAGTCTATAAATATTGGTGCCCCCCCAGTGCCATTCTTTGATGCTTGATGGGAGACTACCCTGGAAGTGTGGTTCAGTTGAGCACCTGATTTATTTCTTGGGCTACAGACGAGGGAGGATTCTTAATGGAAGTAGCTTCTTTAGTGACCCAGGAAATGTGGAGAGGGCAAAAGCTCGCTAAATCTCTCCTCCTTGATTTTTTCGGCCAACCCTGGCCAGCAGTTCATGGTTCTACTCAAAGGCAGACGTGCCTGGGTATTGACTCTGGCTTTGGGAAGCTCACACAAGCTGAGTGTAAATTCCAGACCCATTGTAGCTAAAATAAGTAAATGAGGCTGTAGTAATTTTAGGACAGCAAATGAATGATTGCAAGTAGAGTGGAAGGATGCTGTTTTTGAGGACAAAGGAAGGGCAAAAGTTTGCCAGTGGGCTTTGCCAGAGATGACTCAACTGCTAAGCAGGAAGCATTCTCCAGCATCATGAGGAGGGAAGGAACACCAAACTCGGAGAGCTGAATTAAAGTTCTAGACCTGGGCCTGTCAGTCCTGTGTGTCCTTGGGAAAGCCACTATCCATCTCTAGATTTTTCTCCACTAGAAACTGGATTGAATGATCTTCAGATCACTTTTCAGATCCAAGAAGACATGGTTTTGCAGTTCTGCTGAGACTTCCTTGCAGCAGCACATTTGCAAGTCTTTGTGGTCATTACAAACGGTCACTTGAAGCATGGCCACAGCCAACCTTCTACCAGACAATGGAAATGGCTGTGGGGGAATGTGTGGGGGAGCCAGGCAGGGCTCTGTCTGGAGTTGTGTCCAGTGAGTCTCTTCTTAAAGGCACTTCTAAAGATGGGGTGAGATGAAAGCATCTTGTGTCAGGGGTGATAGCTTCCCAGCCCAAGGGGAAGAGTGGACCCTCTAGCTGAACCCCACTCTATTTTGTCCTTCACTCACTGTGTGGTCTGAGTAAGCTCATCCAAAGAGGAGACTGAAATCCCATCTAGTGCTCACATGGTGATATAAAACAAACAGAAAATCTTCCCCCAACAGGGCTAGAGAGGAGCAAAGATTTCTAAAGGAGACTTAATCTCTTTGTAGGCAGCAGAAATCAAAGCACACCCTGTAGGGAGGTGAAGCTAAGCGGTGACAGCTAAGCATTCTAGAACTCCCTTAGCACAGCACAGCCTACTTTGCTGCGCATGAGGTTTGGATTTTATGAGGGTCTCTGTTCCTTATAGAAATCCACTGTATGTGGTATAAGGCCAGGATATTAATGATTAAAATGGGGTAGAGACTGTCAGGATGACAACTTAATCACAACCATGAGCAGCAGTATTTTAAATGTCACCTCCCAAGTGCCAGCTTATGTACTGGGCACATTTCATGGGGCCTTTCCTGATGGTCTTTCATCCAACCCTACTTCTTCTTTTTTTCTTTTTTTCTTAAAGATTTAGTTATTCATACAGAACTGAGGTACAGGCCAGAGATGTGGAGGGTGAGAGGATTCACCAGACAGAGTGGGGAGCAGAACAGGCTGACTGATGAAGCACACTGCTGAGGGGAGCAGCGAGCGGGTCAGGAGAGGTCTGCCGCGCCATGTGGTCACCTCCGGGGCAGGCGGGGATCGAACTCATGCTGGAGTGGCGTAAGCTTCTTAGTGCTGTGCTTTAACCCACTGCGCCACCAAGGAGGGCCCAATCCAACCCTACTTCTTATGGGCAGGTTTTGGGAGGAGGTAGGGCCCTGTCTTCCACCTCAGAAAGCAGAGAGCAATGCTCCTACTTCTAGCATTGAGGATGGGGTCCAGGCCACCAGTCAGCTCTCCTGCCTGGACTCTGCAGCTTGAGCAAATAATCAAAGACAAAAGGACCATTTGGTGGCCCCACACAGAATTCAGTGGCCGTGGACATGGGGCAAATATCCTGGCCAGCTTGTTCTTGCTAAAAGCGGATTGTGCCATCTGCTGCATGGCCATCTGCAGCTCTCTTAGTTTTTTTCCACTTTCCAAGGCTGATTCTTCAGACCCTGTCATTTCTAGCAGTTCTTTCTGCTTGTGGTAGCCAGAGCTGGTTTCTGTTGCTTGCAGCTCAGATTCCAGGCTGACACTCTGCTCTTGTTCAATGATAACCTTCTAGGGAATCTCCTCCAATACCTTTTGATACTGAAAAATCTTGACCCCACATCTTGCTCCAGTCCCTGGGATGGCCAATTCTGAGCAGCTTTTACCACTTTGTGCTGGGGTTTCTCTTCCTACCCTGAGGCCTCTGTGACCCAAAACACAAAGCATCTGGGGAATCCTGTGTTCAGGCAGAGAGCTGCAAGGATGCCTGGGCCAGCGTGAAATGATAGCAAGTGGAGGAATGGTCGCTGTGTCCTCCCCCAAGTGGACAGCTCTGTGACGGATTTCTTAAGGGAGCTTGAGAGTTACCCCAGCAGCAGCCTGCTCAATCACACTGGATTGCAGGGGGATTCCCCTTCACATGGTCTACGAGCTGGGACTTCACTCCTCTTCTCTGGATCCCTTCTGAAATAAGCGACCTGCAGCAAGTTTCCTGGGTTTTTCTGTTGGGGAAACTGAAACATGGAGATGTTAACACATTTGTTCTCACATCACACAAGGCCCAGAGCCAAGGCTTGAAATCCTTGACTTCCTTTGATCTTTTCCTTTTTATAGGGCCCAATATAGATAACTCGTGGGTCGACTGATCCATATGAGTCACTGTTGTGGGGGTTGGGGGTGGGAGGAGGGTCCTGGTGATGGTGCCTTGGATGGAAGAGGGGATCCTTTACTGGTCTTAGCAATTAAACTCATGAAGTCTCCCTTACAGTTGGAGATGTCAGTTCCTCTGTCAGGAAGCTCAATCACTTCTTTTTATCTATTTTTTTTTCTTGACATGTGTGTCTAATCCTGATTCAGGAGGCTTAGAATATGCTGGAGCATAAGTTGAGATGCCCACTCCAGGCTCAGGCCCACCAACTTGCTCTTCAACCACAGAGTGAAGCCCCTCCCAAGACCCCACTGGACAACTGAGTGGTTCCTAGTGCGCCATGCCAGTCTCTCCGCAAGGGGGCGCTCTCTCAAAATGCAGATTCCTAAGTTCCACCTCCACCATTCTAGCCCAACTTGTCATTTGGAGTCCCCCCCTTCTTCTTGCCCTCCCCACCCTGACTGGGAATTATTTAGGAATTCCACAAGACAGTTTCATTTCCAACTATCCCCCCTGTTGTCTTGTTACAAAAAGTTTCCACCTTTCAGCCTGGTGTTTTCTCCAGGAAACCTGTTAAAATACTGAAGAGTCTCTCAGAGGGGTGACACGTTATTATGTTAGGTCCATAAGGTCACACAGAAGGCCATCGTGTGCCAGGTAGACAGCCTTCAGAGAGCAGGATCTGAGGGTGGTACAGGTGAAGAGGGCATTTTCTGAGTAATGAGGGGTGGGTGGCCTGTGAACACTGGAGACTGAAGTGTGGTGCTGACAGGAAGGGGAGCTGCAGGGCCCGGGGCAGGATTCCAGAAAGAGTAACGGTGAAGAAGAGGAGGCTGAAGCCACAGTGGATGTCTCTGTGTTCAAATCCTGCTGCTGCACTGCTGGGCTCTGAACAAGTTGCTGTGTTTCCCTTTTTCTGACGTCCCCTCGCTCTGTGTCTGTCTCCAGGCCTTAAACACACCTCTGCCCTGCTCAGTTTTCCCCTGCTCCAGGGGCAAAATTGCCCTAAACAACCTCACCCCTAGAGCTGACTGGGCTGGTGGTCACTTTCCAAACAGAGTCACCCGGGACTGTAGTTTGGAGTTGGGATTTGACATAAGGAACAAAATCTCCAGGTAGCTGGAAGCCATATGTGTCCTGGGTAAAGCTGGGCAAACAGCTGTATCCCAACTAGAGGCCAAAAGAGATCTGGTTTACAAAGAGCCTGAGGCAGAGCCTCAGAGGAGAGAGAGAGAAAGAGAATGAGGGAGCATGCCCTGAGGGTTGCCAGAGCAGTTGCTCTCCTGAAGCATCATCCTGTCTGTGGGTCCTGGGAGGTGCACTATATCTTTATGAAAAAAAGAACAAACAGCTCATCATTTTTGCTTACTAGTCTGATTGCTGTTGCTTGCAACCCAGCCATCCCAGCCAAGTCCTCCCTTACACTGAATGCAGTGTCAAGAACAGGCGGTGACAGCAAGACAGGCCGTGGTGAGTGGGACAGACTCTGGAAGGGAAATGTGCTGTGATCCTGGCTGAAACTCTCAGCAGACCCACCAGCTGCTCTTCCAAAAGAACTTTTTTTTTTTTAAATTTACTTATTTTTGCATTCAAGAACTGGGGTACAGGCCAGAGGTGAGGGGGTGAGAGGATTCACCAGAGGCAGAGTAGGGAGCAGAACTGACAGATCTACTGAAACACACTGCTGAGAACAGCAGTGGGTCAGACAGGAGAGGGCTGCTGCGCCATCTGGGTCACCTCCCTGGCCAGGGATTGAACTTGTGCTGCAGTGGTTGCGGAGAGCTTATAGTGCTGAGCTTTAACCTGTTGCGCCAACAGCGAGGGCCCTCCAAAACAATGTGTTCCCATGCGGTCTTACCTTGAAAAATAAAAATACCCTTTTTCCTCTTCATTTGCCGCAAGCCTAAAAAAATTTGCAGGGCCCAAACTGCTTATAAGTGCTTCTCAAATGTTCCCTGAGGGCAATGTTAAAATGCGGACCCATGGGACCTGTATATTCTGGGCCCAAAGGTGAAGACTACACTAGCAAGGATTTTGAGTTCCCATGCCAGGAATTACAAATAAGTGACCAATTAGAAGCCCAGCGGGGTGGAAACCAGGTGACTTTGCTAAGCAGGGGTAGAAAAAAATTCTCTAGATTTAATTAATGGGAAAAAACTGAACAGAGCACCCTTGCTGGGAAATACCATTTTCCTCCCTCCAATAGTAAACAGTTAGCCTCTCCAGGAAAGAAGGAAGAGGTAAGCATACAAGTTATTAGCATATCAATGACCAATAATTACAAAATTGGTTCTAGAGAAACCTTGGATGTCTGAGTCATTATTTTTCTTGCTCTAAAATTCTCAAGCAGTTTAGTTACTTTGCCTTCTTTGGCGTGCTGTTATTTATTATTTGAGCAGAGCCCTATTTAAAAAACAGCGGCATTAAACTCCCGAATAACCTTCCTGCAACATTCACACACACTCCTCAGTAAGGCAGCCCACTGGCGCTGCCAATCTCCTTACCGAAGACATTGCTTTTGTTTTATTTTTGTCTTTCAAGAAACTGACATCTTAGAGCGTCATATCCATCTTAGTTTAAACAAATGTTTTGATTACAGGCAAGTGAGAGCCCAACAAAAGCTGTTAGGACTGAACTGACGCATTCGCTATTAGTTTTAGACAATTTGTTCTAATATTGTCTGAAATCATTCATTTCTACACCCATATAGATTTGATGACTTTACTTGTTTCATTAATCTTTATTTGTTTAATCATCTGTTTAATCTGTTTAATCATTGGTTTAAGTGGGAAGATGACATGAAGATGTTTAGCGTTGTCTCATACAGGCATCTGACACAGAGCCCGGCCTTCCTCTTCCACCGTTACATCCTTTCGTGGGGCTGCGTGAGCAATGGAAAGCCTGTAGGATGCTTCAGGGAATTCAATAATTTAGTAGTTCTTCACCACTGAACATGATATATTTTTTAAAATGTTATTTAAATAAGCAATATTTGTGGAATAATTTGACTTTCATTCTGGGCTCACAGTTCTTCCTCTCCCAACCAAATGCAATATTGAAGTTGGCAGCGAGACCATTCTTTAAGAAATCAGGAAGTTCTGGGAAACTGGGCATGTTCTCAGGATGAGAGAGCGATTTTTTCCTTCAGAGTTGAAGCTGGTTCTTGTTTGAAAGTGTGAGGTGATGCCCGGGATCTGTCATTGAGCTGTGACTGTCAGAAGCTCTGTGTCCCCCACCTTCCTCTGTACTGGGGGTGTCTGTTGGGCATGAGGGTGCTCAGTCTGACAGTCCCTTTCAGAGGCTTCATGAACATGAAGAGTTTCCTTTGTACCCCAATCCTTTTAATGAAATAGTCACCACTCTATGATAACATTTCACGTGCATGTTCCCATCTGGCTTGAGGGCCAGAGGGGAGTGTGGTGTTAGGGAGAGCGAGACAGGGTCACCTCAACAACACACAGCAAGCATCTTGGATAAGGGGGTAACTCTTGGGAGAGACAGTATTCCACGGTGATCTAGGCACAGGCCAGCCCCCAATGGAGAGGTCCTTCTGCCTCCAGACCTTATCCTGGGTAACCCCCAGCCCTTTCAGCCCAAATCCTCTCCATCTTCCAAGACCCAGCTTAAGTTTCTCCTCTCTCTCTTACCCCACAGCCACGCATGTGGCAGATGGGAGCAGATGGATTGGAAGCCACTGCTTCTGAAATTCTGCTGGAAAATACCCCTATTACCCCAGCCCATAATGTTCTGAACGTTTGGTGCATAGGATAAGGAGCTCTTATGAAAACAAGGATGCTGCAGTTGCCATCCTAATTAAGTGCCATCAATGCACATTTCTAAGGACACTGACTTTTTGCCCCTCAAACCCATTGGGCTGTGACTGGGTGCTCACCTGCCCATTTGTACCCTTGGAGGGAAAAAAGGAAACTCATTGGATCTTCTTGGGACAGCATAGGCCTTAGGGCACCGTACATGCCCAGTCTATGCCACCTTGCTCGTGGGGTAAGTGACCTGGGATAAGGTCTTTCTCGTGAGTCCTGTTTCTGATCAGATTAATGAGGATTCTATGGCTCTTCTCCCTGAATTGTGATGAATACAAAATGACCAAACAAGTGCCAGTTCCTGCCCAACGTGGTACCTGGCAGGTGAGCGCCAGGGTCTGCTGCTGTTGGGGACCTGAAACCTCTTGGGGATATTAATCTATTCTTGGCTGATGGGCATCTCAGTGATTAGCTTAACTCAGTGTTAGAGAGGATTTGCCTTCTTTCATCAAATGTTGGGCTTGATGCTTGGGGAGCAATGTGGAAGGTGGGGAGGTGATCCAAGCACCAGGTGGTGTGAGCCACTATTGTCAGGTATACCCTGTGTTTGTGTGAATTCAGGTGATGGGGCACTCCCCACACAAAGTGCCTGCCTCCCACTGCTACCACCAGCAGCGACTCATTCCTCTAGTCAAAGACTGTCTGGCTAATCACCTCTCTCCTAGATCCCAGATTTGGTACCAGAGCTTGGTGTAGAGAAAAATAAGTTTCTGGTGGTTCCCTGTATTTAAGGAGAAGAGCTACTGTTGACCATGAGAACAGGAAGTGGGTCTTGAGTCATGAGAGGAACTCAAGGAAGAGGAAGGAAGTCAAGATGAACTTGGAAATTCTGACCCACCCACCCAGGTCATCTAGAGTGCCATAATAAATCTTGCTACACCTGTAAATCTGATGAGACCCAGGTCATCTAGAGTGCCACCCTTCACAGATGCTGCGGTCGTGTGGACTAAACCACGAGACCAGACTTCCATAGCTGAGGTCTTTGCCTTCCATAGTCACAAACCAGGGGCCATGCCTATTCCCCTTGATATGTTAGTCTTCCTCACCCGAGAGCACTGTACACAGCTTAGGCATAACATAAGGGTGAAATTGGGACTTTGAAGTAGGAATAGAAAAAATTAGAGTGAGTGTGCAGGCAACCTTGTATTAGTTTTTATTGAGCACCTGCCTTGTACTGGATACTATGCTAGGTCCTGCAAGCCCAGCAAGGGCCAGCCAGACCCAACTTCATAGGACTTTTGTGGGGATTAAATGAGAGAATGTGCAGAATCAATAAATACTATTAACACTGTTAAATTGAGCATAGAGGCTTTGACTGCCAAGCTAAGGACCATGTACTTCCAGAAGCAGTGGTTAGTCATGAAGTGGTTTGGGACAGCAGAGGGTGATGAACTGATTTTGTTTTGGGAATTGTTCATTATAAAAAGAAGTCATGTTTCTTGTAAAATGATGAAGCATGTTGTTGGTTCTATTTCCATATATCCTGGAAAATACTATGCATAATAAATCTTGCTACACCTGTAAATCTGATGAGCGTTGATGTCTCACGATTATTTCCTGTGTTTTCATGATAAGTTTTAACATCTTTTCACCTTTATTTGTGCTTCATTAACTTGTTTTCATTTGGTTTTATGCATAACAATTCCTAGTGATCTATAGTTTCATAATAATTTTTAAATGATTGATTTGTAAGAGATGTTTCCATTTTAAGAAAAATAGCTCTTATTATCTATCATTTATATTATGATTATATACCAACTTTATCATTTTAATACAACTATACCTTTATTGAGGTTATTGAGGTACTGTTTCCATACAATAAAATTTACACATTGCATTTTAAATACAGAGGTTGTTGACAACTTACACTGTTGTTACCACAAACAAGATAAAAGCATTTCTATCACCCCCAAGTTTCCTTGTACTTCTTTATTATAAATCTCCAATTCTTTATTCTAGATAAGCAACAGTATGGTTTCCATGACTTGGATTAGTTTAATCTGCTCTAAAATTGCACACATAAGAAGTCACAAAGTCTGTATTCTTTTACATATGACTTTCTATTCTCAGTATAATGAGAATATAAATTCATTGATATGGTTGCATTTATCAGTTTATTTCTTTTTATTGTTGGATGATGTTCCACTGCATGGAATTTTTTTTTGTATTTTCTTTTTTTAAGATTTATTTATTTGTGCATACAGAACTGGGGTACAGGCCAGAGGCTCAGGGGCGGCGAGAAGCTTCACCAAAGACAGAGTGGGGAGCAGAACAGGCAGATTGACAAAGCACACTGCTGAGGGGAGCAGCGGGCGGGTCAGGAGAGGTCTGCTGCGCCATGTGGTCACCTCCAGGGCAGGTGGAAATCGAACTCAATGCGGAAGCAGCTTTAGATTCTCAGTGCTGTGCTTTAACCGGCCGCGCCACCAGGGAGGGCCTTTTTTTGTATTTTAAGTCTCATACTCTACTGACTGAGCTAGCCAAGTGATCCATAATTTTTTCATTTTAAATGATAAATTTAAGATTAAAAACATGTCACTTATCTCCTGTTAAAGTACAGTTGGGTTGTTTCTAGTTTAAGATTATAAAAAATAAAGTTCTGACCATGCTTGTGCAAAATCCTTTTGTGGATCTGTTTTCATTTCTTGGGTAGATACCTACTAGCCAGTGGCTAGATTATAAAACAGGCGTGTGATGACCTTTTAAGAAGCACCAGTGTTTTCCAAAGTGGTTGCACCATTTGTTACTACCATCAAGAGTATCTGTTTGGTCCATAATCTTGTCAACATTTGATCAGTCATTTCCAGTAAAATGGAATGCTATCTCTTTATGGGTTTTTAACTTGCACTTATTTATAAATAATAAATGCAAGGGGTTAAATCTCAGGACTGTGAAGCTATCTGCAGCCACTGCAGCACTAGTTCAATTTCCAGCTGCCAGGAGCTAATCCACGTGGCACAGCAGACCTCTCCTGACCCACCAGCTGCTCCCCTCACCAGTGTATTTCAGGCAATCTGCCTGTTCTGCTTCCCACTGTCTTTGGTGAATCCTCTCACCTCTCTTCCCCCTCACCTGACTTGCACCCCAGCTCTTTTTTTTTTTTTTTTTGAGATTTATTTATTTATTCATTCGTACAGAACTGTGGGTACAGGCCAGAGGCTCAGGGGCTGTGTGAGCCTTCACCAGAGACAGAGTGGAGAACACAACAGGCAGATCAACAAAGTACACTGCTGAGGGGAGCAGCGGGCGGGTCAGGAGAGGTCTGCCGCACCATGTGGTCACCTCCGGGGCAGGCGGGAATCGAACTCATGCGTTAGTGGCTTTAGCTTCTTGGTGCTGTGCTTTAACCCACTGCGCCACCAGGGAGGGCTAGGGGAAGGCTGGGGGAGGGCCCACCCGGGCCACCCCAGCTCTTATATACATAACTAAATAAATCTTTAAAACAAATGAATAAATAGGCTGAGCATTTTTCTTGCTTTTTTTTTTTGAGTGTCTGTGTCTTCTTTAATAAAGGTAAATAACTTCAAATATTTTGCTCACTTTAAATTCTATTATTTTTTAATCATTGTGTCATAAATATTCTTCTATATTCTAGATACAAATCCTTTGTCAAATACTTACATTGTGAGTATTATCTCCCATTCTGTGTTGTCCCATTTCATTTATTAATAGTGATTTTTGAAGAGCAGATGTTTCACATTTCAATACATTTGATTTAATCATTTTCCTCCTTAAATATTTGTGTTTTTAAGTCACATCCTATAAATCTTTGCTGCAAAGGTTTTCTCCAGGAGATTGGAAGTTTTGCTTTTATATTTAGGTCTGTGATACACTGTATGCTAATTTGGAGGGGGGGTTGATGTCTTTTTTTTTTTTCTTTTGTCTTTATCTTTGAATGAAAATTTTGCAGGGTATACAATATAGAAAGTATTACCAACTCTGATTCTTCTATAATGTTTCTGGTCATAGAATGTTTCCGTGGAAATGTTTGAGACCATCAGATTTGGTTTCTTAAAGATGATTTACATTTTCAGTCAGAATAGCCTTAAAATTGCTATATTATTCTTAAAGATTTAGAACTTCATTAATACATCTCTTAGTATTATTTGTTCTGTCCACCCCCCACCCATGGCTTTTTAGATATAGACCTATAATTTAATTGTTTTAATTTAGGGGAAGTTTACTTTTAATAATTTATAGAGAATTCTATCCTTTTTTTTTTGCTGTTTTTCTTTATTTTTCATTTAATAAGGATTTAGAAGATGAGATTTTTGCTATTCCCATATCTACTCTGCCACATTTCCTAGGAGATTAAGTAAACAATTTAGGAAATAATAAATTCTTTCTTTGAAGAGAGAAATTCCCAAGAGAATATAAGTTGGAAATAAAAATCCTTGCACACACACACACACACGAAATACACCCAGCTAGGGGCTAGTGGTTGTCTTACCTTTGTGTGTCTACCTAGCTATATTTTGTTTCTGTTTGGTATGTTTCCATATTTCTACTTTGTCTACAACGAGCATACATTGCTTTTTGTTAGTAACTCACTACACTCCAGAAAGAGTTCTGGGAGCAGAAAGGATGAACATCATTCAACAGTTCACCTACCAAACATTTCCTCTGCACTGACTTCCCTTCAATCAGGAATTTAACTCTTGACTCCCATTCAGGCGGCAATATTTATTTCAAAGTGAAAATTAAGAAATGGAAAAATAAGTGATGGGCACTGGTGTGAACAATCTTTCCTAGGAGATTCCAGTCTGTTTGGACAGTACCTGGATTCAAAGTGGGCCCTGGATATTCTCCCAGGGATGAGGGACTGGCTACTAGCAGGCCAGACGTGGCCCACAGTGTGTTTTGCTGACCAATGCAGTGATTACTTTCTTATTCTTTTTTTAATTTCTGAGGCTTTAAATGAGACATATGCTCTACAGTTTCCACAGGGTTCAAAGTGCCCAAACCTGCTCTACTTAGCTTTACTACTTACCTGGTCCCTACAGGCATTTGAATTCATAACTTTCTGGCATGAGTTCCAGATGTGTGTTCACAAATACTAAAATGAGTCTACCTACTTAATCTTTCTTTATCCATATTTATGTACTTATGCCGTAAGACAGAAAGGGGGAAATGAATGCTACTATACAAAGTATCTGCTATAACCTCATTTGAAAGAAGCAGCAAGTTTGGCCTTGAGTTTCCTGGTAGCTGAGCCAAAGTAGGTGACCCAATCACTTTTACAAGCCATATTGTCAATAAGTTGTTTATTTTGAAATCAAGTGCGTAAGATGAAAATGATCTTTGCATGCTTCCTCTAAGTTTGAGCACTCAGAATCCTAAAATGTTCTCAGTAGAAGCTATACAAATATATTAAATACAAAATGTGTGCATGGCAAACTTGATGTCTATACACACTAGTTGAGAGGAGAAAGGATTTGAGCACAGCATATAAGAACGAAGTTCATCTTCCTTCCATATTATTCATAACATTACTATTTCTAAGTAAAAATTGAAATATTTTATCAATGCATGCAAATTAGCTTGAACTCTGTGACCAAGGTCTAGAATAAATGGGATCATGAATATTTGTTTTAAAGCAATCATTCTACTTCCTTTATTTTTTCCCCCTTGTCTTATGGCACTGTATAATGTGAGTAGGGATGAGGACAAGATTCTATTTAGTTACTGAGAATCAGGGATACTGTTCAGCATTGTCCTATCTGAATTTTACTCTGTCATGTTGTAATTTATAATAAATCTCTATTTGATCTTCAATCTGGGATTTCCTAAGCGATGACAGTAACAAAGGTGTAACATTGTGTTAATGATGTGATGTTTGGACAGCTCCAAAGTCAGCTACGGATGGGGGCTGGTTGACCCAAGAGCCAACCACCTAATTAGAGAATTGGAACTTTCAGCTCCTTCCATCCTCTCCCATGATGCCAGAAGAGGAGGACGAGGGAAATGAACGTGCAGCTTGAATCAAAAACAGGTAGCCAGTAATTTAATCAAAGTTGCCTATATAAAGAAGCACTCAAAAAAAAAAAAAAAAACCCAAAGGGCAGGGTTCAGGAAGCTTCCAGGCTGTGAGCAGGTGCTGACGCAGAAAACGGCATGCCTGGAGAGGCCAGGAAACCTCTGAGCCCTCTTCCCTCAGCTCGCTCCATACCTGTCTTCCATTTGGCTAACCCCACATCAAATCCTTTTCTAATAAACCAACAATCCAATAAGTAAAGCCTTTCTCTAGGGTCTGTGACCTGCTTTAGCAGATAAAGCCAGCATGAGGAGGGGTCCTGGAACTTCTGATCATCAGTTGGTCAGAAGCACTTGGGCCTGCTGCTGGTCTCTGGTGAGGGCAGGGGGCAGCCTCATAGGACTGAGCCTGGACCTGTAGAACCCGATGCTCTATCTGAGTAGACAGTGTCAGAACCAAACCGAATTATAGGACACCAGCTGGTGTCCAGAAAATTGCTTGTGGGTGGTGCAGAGACCCCCAATCCCCCCCCCCCCACACACACACACAGGTGCTGGAAATCCTGGCTGCTCGTTGGAAACACGTGGAAATCATTTTGCCCATTCCAGTGCCTGGGGCTCACCCTAAGCTAAGTGAATGGATCTCTGGGGGAGAACTGTGGGATCTATTTTTGTTCAAAAGGTCTTCTGGTGGTTTTGAAGCACAGTCAGGGCTTTGCTGATGGTTCGTAAACTTGACAGCAGGAGACACAGATAAGAGATGGGTTAAATGCAGATTCGTCATCTCCTGCCTTGAGATTCTACTGTGGTAAGTCTCTGGGTTGATGCCAGTGTTGAGAAAAACTGATGCAGTCCTTCCGGCCTAGTAGCCCAAGGTGAACAATGTCTCCTGAAATGTGGGGATAAGAGAAGAATGATTAGTACGAAAGGAAAATGGCTCAGGAGTACTAGATGGGAAAAGAATGACCACAGAAACCAGAGAGGACGATCGTCATCACTGAGCGCAAAATTTAACTTTGCCTTTCCCAAAACCAGGTCCTCTGACCTCGCTACCCTTAAGAACTATGGAAATTTGCCAGCGTTTCTTCACGTAAGATTCAAAACTGCGCACGAATGGCGTTCCTCCACAGCCACCACACGGAATCCCTGGGAAGGACGAGGGCGCAGGCATTTTGAGAAGGGCTGTGGGAGCCTCAGCTCATATGCCTGCTGCCTCACACCTGGCAAAACAGGAGCTCAGCACCCAGTAGAAGCCTCTCAGCTACTTCTTGCCAGTGCCTGACAGCCCGTCTCAGGCAGGAGGTTAAAGGACGTGTCTGTCTCAAGCAGGCGTTTCCTGTAAACCTAGAGACGAGATGGAAGTGCCTGCTGGTGCCACTGGATGTCTAAACAAGGGAGACAGCTGGGGCAGCAGGAGCAGCGGCAGACTCGGGGGCCCTGCCTGCTCCCACAGCCAGCCCGGCCGCCCCAGGCCCAGTTGCAGGATGAAGTTCCACGTGACGTCTGTGTTTTCACTCAGAGGAGCCCGGTAGGAGCTGCTGCAATATTTCACCAGCTCTTGTGTTTGTCGGCTCCACTAATCATCAGCCTCAATCACTGGTGTGATATTTTATGAATTAATAAAAATGATCACGGGCAGTCCAAGGGGACCCAGGGAAGAAATGCGTGCAGTAGAATTTTAATGAGCACCGTGGGGAATTTCAACCTTTTCTGCCTTTTTATTTTCTATTTTTTATCTTATCTTCTCTCTCCCACCCCTCCCCAAGCCCTGTGAATTTTTGTTGTCCTCCCCCATCTCCTTGAGCAAAATCCTAGCCCGAGCTGCTTTACATCATTGTCACGAAAATTAGGTATTTTCCATCAGCCTGTTGTTTGGCCCATAACAGTGCGATCCTGGGCCTCCAACGCGCCCCGCACACCTGCTCTCTGTCCTAATTGAGCAGATGATCTGCCGATTTGTCATGCTTAGCCCAGACCCCCTTCCTGGCACCCCTCCCCCAGCCTGCCAGCCTTGGCTTGCCTGGAACACGGGCAGATGCAAAGCTGTGTGTGTGTGTGTGTGTGTGTGTGTTATGACAGATCTTGTACTCATTATTGAATAATTCATTGTTGCGTTAATGTCTTCAGATACCATCTCTCACTTCCTCACTCTTCCTCTCTCTCATCTGGCTCGCTTGGGAAAACTTGATTATGCCTGCCGCTCTGACGACAGAGTATACAGATAAAAGATAATTGCTTGGCTTGACTCCTCCATTGATATGAAAATAAGATTTAAATTATTCACTCCAGTTTAAAGGTTAGTTGAAGGTTATTACAGGGGATGAAGGAAAAAAAATCACTCTTCATAACGTTCGGGGTTGAGATAAGACAGGTTTGAAAGGGCCTAATTTGCACCGTAGGCAGAAGCGCCTTGTTGTGAATAAACTGAGAGTCCCTCCAGAGATTTTAATCTAGGAGAAGTCAATTATTTATAAGCAAATTATGGCTGGCTTTTCATATATATAAAACGTTCTGTGTCATAAATAAGGACAAGGTGGTGTCTGTTCCCACTGGCACCCACTTTTCTCGATCTCAAAACCCCGGCCATGCTCGCGATGGGAATGTAACGAGGCACCAATTAGAGGGTGGGCTTCCTGGGCGCGGCTCTTTTTAATAGATCATGGTAATAATAGAGGGATAATTTGGCTTTGCATTTGCACCTACGGGTGCTGCTGGAAAGGTAGGGGGCAAGACGGCCGGCTGGCCTGCCCTCTCACCCACCACACCTTCCTTCCCCAGAGGGTTATCTATCACAGCTTTACATAGGAGAGCTTCTCAGGACTGCACCTGCCAGCGGAGGCAAATCTCCCTTCTGCAGATCAATAATTAATGGCCTTCTACATTTCTGGAGGTTGGGTGCTGTTTCAGAAAGTATCCAGTGGCCTCCTTTTCAACAGGGCTCTATGCATTAATCATGGGTGGCCATGTCTATCAAAATAAAGAACAGGGCAAGAGCGCTTAGGTTCAGAAGGGTTGAGGAGCCCCTGGCCCAGCCTTCAGCCTGGCTCAGAAGGGCTCCTCAGGAGCCTCTGGGGGAGGGACTTGCTTCTGAGTCTTCCCCCCAAACTTCCTTTTCCTGTTTCTTCCTAGGAACCTTTGCCCCTTTCATTCTTGAAGCAGGGCACACCCACCCTGCAGCCCTCAGGGGCCAGCTCAGGAAGCAGGGTGCCTCAGAGGGCAGGGACTGTGGTCTTCACAGTGTGCTCTGGCCTGGAGACCCCCAGGGCACCTATCAAGGGAGGTTGCCAGGAGAAGTTGTCCTCTGGTTGGCTGTGGGGACCGCCCAATCAGATGCTGCCTCTCCAGATGGGTGCGGAAACTCCAGGTTGTGCTGCCAGGTTTCAGGGAAGGTCTGCAACAGCCTGGCTCTGCCCAGGTACCCCGCCTGTGTGGGCGTGGCTGACCTGTCTGGCTCCAGAGCACGAAGGGCGTGAGTGGGGCAGGCAGTTGGCAGACAGGCATAGACGTTCTCAAAGCCGTAGATGGGAGCAGTGTCATGACCGAGCTGCTGAGATGTAGGGGCTCCCTACGTAGGTGACCTCTACCCCTGTTCAGCCAGGAGTCGGACAAAAACGCTGTGGGAAAAACCATTGGAATGTGAGTGTGTACACACATATGTATATGTGTATATAGGTGTTCATACCCAAATATACACAGGTAGCACATGCATCTACCTATGTAATCACATATAGTAGAACACAATGCATAGTTTGGAGTACAATTTGACCAGTCTTTTCTCTGACACACAGACAAGTCAAATGACTCACCCAAAGTCGCACAGCAAACGTATGACAGCTTAAACCCTAACCCAGCTTTCCTGATATCCAACTAATACATTTTTTGCTTTGATTTAATATTTGAGATCCAGGACAAAAGGAAACGGTTGCTTTTTTTTTTTATAGTCTCACCTTCCATGGAGGTGGAGTAAGAAAAAAAGTTTAATTCTTCACCTGGACAGGGGTCTCCTAGGTCCCTTTGAGTTTTGAATTCTATTAATGCAAGCTCAAAATATTATTCCTCAAAGAATATTCTCAAGGTCAGAAATTAATTAATTTTATGTTGTTAAAAGAAAACAAACTGCACTGTATATTTAATTCCCGAATGAGGCATGTTTCGGGCCCTACCAGGGCGGGGATGACAAAATTCCCAAAGGTCTCATCAGTGTACAGAAACAAAAGATCGAAATGGAAAAAATAAAGTAAGTAGGAGACGCTCTAGTAGGTAGGAAGCAGTAGGTGGGAAGCTCTGAGGTGAGGACTTCCCAGTCCCCAATCGGGAGGGGCCAGAGAGGAAGCTGGTGACCAGGGGCTGGGAGGAGAAGGCTGGAGAGACACACTGACATAGCAGGTGGTCAAGGGAAGGATGGGGGGTAGGTAAGAAGCAAGGGGGGAGGAGCTGACTGGGCCTGGAAAGTGAGTGGGGGGAGGGTAAAGGAGTGTCCCCAATGACGGAGAGAGAGCTGGACTTTATGGAGAGCATCAGAGCCCCAGGGGCCCCTGTCTCTTGGGTAGAAGGATGATGTCTGCAAAGCCCTATCTCAGGGAAGATTTACAGCAATGGGGAGACCTGAGGTAGGACATCTGAGGAAGAGGAGGAGACTGACAAAATCTAGGTATGGACCGGGGGTAGGGACGGAGCACGCACCTTCAGACTAGAGGGTAAGGTTTGCTTTACAATGTGAGGGAGAAGGACAAATCAAATGAGTAAAAGTAAAATGGTGGTGGTGTGAAAGGCAAGTTTTGGTGAAGAAGCAGGAGGCGCTGACTCTGGGACACAGGATGAGTGGATGGATAAAGACAGAAGACGGAAGTGAGCTGGCCGGCAGGCGCTCCAGGGAGGATCTGGGAGGGAACAGGATATGATACCGTGGCCCCCACCGTGGAGTGGGCCCGGGTTCTGGTGCTCCCACCACTGGGCCACATGGCCTGGCAGCAGCCCCACTACTGGGGAGAGAGAACAAGGGTGTATCATTCTCTGTGCCCTGCCCTCCACTCTTTTAACTGCTGAGGGCAGGAAGGCTAGAGTGCTTGGCTCCCTCCAAGTCTGAAGGATTATCTGAATTTCGCTTAAGGGGAGCTGGTTTACCACACCATGTAGGATTTTAATTATTTCAAATCCCTGGATTCTGGGAGGGTTCTCACGAGAGGCGTGGGCTGAAGGCCGCTCCACCAGCATGAGAGATTGATGGCCCGAGCAGGACCGCGAGGTTAATGAGTCTCAGGTCGCTGCAGGAGATGGGTATCCATCTGATCGCGGGATATTAAAACCCCCTAATCATTTTTGCAAGCTGACTCCCTAATGGGATCTGGTGATGCGCCTGGATTTAAGTTCTCATTACCCATTTCCACCCACAGGTAACAGGTCCGCTTATTCGCCACGGGCAATTTCCTGCCCCATTACCTGTGAAAATCAGAGTAGCCGGCCCTTTAGGAGAGCAAAGGAGTCCATTTTCTCCTATTCTTAAAATCATGATAAAGTAGCCCTTCCTCTCAGGCTGTTTCTGTGACTGGCACCGAGCATTGGGGACGGAAATCCGTGCCTTCACATGTGGGCAAGCAGGTGGGCTGGCCCGCCACCCGAGCAGGGCATGGGGCCGTGCTCAAGCCCGCCACAGGGCCCACCCTGCTTCTTTCTGAGCAGAGAGTGGGGTCTGACTCTCAGGGCGATTTTTCATTTATCACCTCCAGGACTTTGAATGGCACAATGGCACACAGGGTCCGACCCCAGAGCCGGCACAGAGAGGTGCTTCTGTCGCTGGGGCAGGCTGGCTCCTGGCCCCCCACCGCCTCCCCTTGCTGCCTCTCATCGCCCTCCTCTTTTGGCATAACACACTGCCCCAAGGAGCAGCTATCACTGCCTGCCATCTGTGGGTCAGCTCTGTGTTCATGCAGGTCAGTACGTGCAGGGCCCGTAGCATTTTCTTTAGGGATAAATGCCGGAAGTGCTTCACCGAGCTAGATGTGGAGGTACTCAGAGCAGTCTTGTGTTGCTTACGGGAATGAGTGCTAAGAAGTGTGGCCTTAGGTGATTTCATCATGCGCAGATGCCATGGAGCAGTCTACACAAACCTCTACTAGCTGGGCAGGACTTGGGGGCAGGCAGCATAGGAAGCCACTCAGGGGTGGCTTGGCTGGGGAGGTCTGACTCAGGCCGCTGGTGAGGTGGCCGTCAGAGGCACAGTCTTGCAGATGGTGCAGCTGAGCCAGAGCACCGATTCCAAAGTGGCCGCTCACATGCTGGCAGTTGAGAAGGGGCCTCATGAGCCACGCTGCGGGGCGCCTGACTGTCCTTACAAGTTGGGGGCCGGCTCCCTGAGCATGCACGATCCAACAGGGCAAAGAAAGAGGTGACGACTCAAGGTGGTCTCTTTTCAAAGCCCATGCGCTTTCTGTTTTACTCGACTGCCTACTCAGTTAGTAAACCATCGCCCTGGATTTTAGTAACTAATAGCAGCTGGTGGCAGAGCTGACATTCAGATCCATACTCCTATCTTCAAGTAGAATGCTCTACCACCAACAATGCTGCTTCTCAGGGGAGTGTTTGGAGACCCAGGTCTCCACTGCACCTCTGCCAGACATGGTAGGTGGAGGTATGGGGTTAGGCTTGCAAACCCCAGCTCAGCAGGAAAGGGGTGCCTCTCCTGCGGTGTGGAGGATGGCTGGAGTGACAGGATGGGGCGGGGACTTCATGTTAGCCAGGCAGTAGTAAAAGGGGCCAAGGTCAGGGGCCAAGGTCAGGCAGGGCCTCCCTGCCTGCCCCAAGCCACAGAGACAGTGGCGGATACTCGTTTGGTGCAAAGCATGCCAGACACCTCAGGTCCTCAATTTAAACCCCATAAAGTCCCAGGGACCCTCAGTATCCCCTAATAAGAACCCCGGGGTTGGGGGTGGGCAAAGTAGATGGGCCGAGTCCACTTCACAATTGAGGAAACTGAGGTCTGGAGACAGGTCTCCTTTCTTTCAGTCCTGTTCTCTACACTGGACCCCCATCTTCCTCACCTGCCCTCATATGCCTCCCTTCCCCCCATTGGTTTTTCTCTATAATAGTCTCCACACCTGATATTCTTTTTTTTTTAAAGATTTATTTATTTATGCATACAGAGCTGGGGTACAGGCCAGAGGTGCAGGGGCATTGAGAAGATTCACCAGAGACAGAGTGGGGAGCAGAACAGGAAGATTAATAAAGTACACTGCTAAGGAGAGCAGCAGGCGGGTCAGCAGAGGTCTGCCGCACCATATGGGTCAGTTCTGGGGCCAGGGATGCAACTTGCACTGAAGTGGCTGTGGCTGGCTTGCAGTGCTGCTCTTTAGCCCACTGTGCCACCAGGGAGGGTCTGATACTCTTTTTACTCTTCTTATTAAAGTGTCCCCCTACCCAAGCTCAAACACAGGTTGGAGAGAATGTGGTGTTTTGTGGGTTTGATGCTGTGCCTACATTTAAGAGGAGGTCATGGCAGGCCATCTGATGCTTCTTGACCGCAGCGGGTAGGTGCCGCCCTTCCTTCCATTTCCCGGGTAGGCAGACCAAGGCCCCAAGAGCCCACATAACCACTCAAGCTTAGGCAGGGAATGAGGCAAAGATCTCTGGAGGCAGCAGCCTGGGCCACAACCCCAGAGCTACCTAGATGCAATTAGGAGAGTGAGAGGAAGCCTGCCTCGCCCGGCGGGGTGTGTGTGGAGGGAGGCTTCCTGGCGCTGGGGGGGGCCCCAGAATCACTCCACTTCCTCTCCACTCGTTCGCTGTCTCCACCCCGCAGCTGCCCAGAGAACAGTAGTTAATATCAGTGATGGCCCAGGGACCCCACAGCCAGACCCCAGGGCATCAGAGCTGGGAGGACGGCAGGCTCATGCTTCCACCGTGTGGCTGCAGGAGCTGAAGCCGGGGAGAGCAGCTAGCCAACACGCTTCCAACACACAGCATTTCAGAGATGCTCACTTCACACCCATTTTCCTGCTTCCCTCAGCTCCGAGTCATTAGACCATTCTCTTCATCGCCAAGATCTGTTTTTCCCTCCCACATGCTTGTGACCCACATGCCCACCACCCCTCCCCCCACCAAAAGAAAAAGAAAAAAGTATCATATAGACAACCATGGAAATAAAATCCCACATCTCTGGGTCTTCAAGGGCTTTCTGACCTTGGACCTTCAGCTACGGCCTCTGCAGAGGAGGAGGGTGGGCTAGAGACTTCTCAGGACTGTGTCTGAGATGCTGAGCCTCTGGGTTGGCCTGCATCGGCTGCCACCCCCCCCCATCGGCTGCCCCCCACCCATAGGCAGCTCGCTGACTATGGTCAACGGTCATCTTGCCCAGGAGCCGCTCTGCAAGTCAGGAGTTACAAACCGTCCAACCCCTCAGATTTGCCATTCTCTCTGGATATGGCCACAACCTTCCCTTTGAAGCTGGCAGGGAGGTGGCGTGTTCCCAGGGCAGGGGAGAAGCTAGAGCTGGCAAGGGCATGGGGCTCAGTCCATGCGCAAGGCTGATTCTGTGGCTTCCCTCTGCCACCTCTGCCAACTCGGGGAGCAGGTAATTTGTCTTACAGATGAGGCAGCGGAGGCCAGGGGAGACAAGGCACAGTAACTTGCCGCTCCCGGGGCCTGCTCTGATGCCAGCTCCTCCAGTATGTGGCCCCCAGGCTGTGACCCCCCCAGAGTTCACTGACTGGCTCCCTTTTTTGTCATTTCAGGGGATAGCAGGGGCTGCAGTTTCCCCAGCTCAGAGCTGTGACACAGCAAGCTGACTCAGGACGCTGATCTTGGGGGTGGGGGGGTCGCTGTGTCCTGGCCCTCTGATGGCTACCTACAATCGTATAAGCAGGAAGGGCCTCCTCCTAGTTTATGCCCACGTGTGCCAGTGTGCTTGAGCACATGCGCACACAGGTGCGCTCCAGGAATCACTGGCACATTCAACTCCGCGGGAGTTCTAATCTTACAGAAACCTCTAGATGTTTGCTGGGAAAGTCCGTTCCATAGTTGCTAGGAAATATGGAGGAAAGAAGTCTGGACCTTCCCATCCCTCTAGGATACAAATCCCCTGGGCACACACTCCCTGTGGGTTGTTCCTGTCTTTCTCTCCCTGGATTCGTTTGTTCCTCTTCGTCTCCAGAGGTTTCTCCTGTTTGCTTTGAAGGGAGGAAGAAGGCCAGGGAGTGGGGGTGGGAGGCAGCTGGGCAGCCCTGGGGTGGGGCTCCCTGGCTCTGCACCACACTGGCAGCTCCTGCTGCCCAGCAGGGCTCGCTGGAAACAGCATCATCATCTGACTGTTGCTATTGATTATGGCAAGATTGTGTGTGGCTAAGAGCTCCTTGGAGCCAACTGGTATATTAAGCAATCATTTCTATAGCAGATGACATAACTCCCCCGGCATCGGTTTGTCCTAATGGGCTTGGTATTACTCATGTGCTAATTGATTGGGCACGGAGGGAAGGAAAACTAAATTCACTTGTGAGGCGATTTTATGGCAGAGCTCATAACAGAGGTAATTTGCTGAAAATGTTCAGTCCCGCTTCAGTTCTGTAAGATCATCTGTGTTCCTGTGTTTTATCTCTCCTCCAGCTCAGGAAGCTGGCCTGGCTCTCGAGGTAGACTCCGCCATGAGCAGGGTGCTGACAGCTCGGCGCTTTCTTCCCTGTTCCCTGGGAACACGGGCTGCCCTGGGGGAGCGCTGACAATTAGTGCGTCTGCACAGCCTTCTCGCCTCAGGGGTGGCTTTCAAAATATCTCAGCTTCTCCTGTTAAAAAATGACTCTGTCTGAGGGCAAAATAGTTATTTTCGGATCAGCCATCCAGAGTTACAAAGCTCTTGTTCAGAAAGAAAAAAGGATGAAGTAGATTATTTTTTTTTAGAGGAAGAATATTTTGCCTGGAAGAGGGAGGGGTGGGGAGGCTTGAAGGGGCTTGAAGGGGCCTCCTCCCCTCCCTCTCCCACCTGCCTTGCCATCCCCAGGCCTCCCCTTCTTATTCTCCCCCTCCCTCTCTCTCAGGCCCTTCTCTCCCTCTCCTCCTCAACTTCCTCCCCCTCCTGCCTCTCCCCCCTCCCTCCAGCCTCTCCTTCTCCTCCCACCTTCCCCTCTTTGAGGGAGTCTGCCTTGCATCCAGGCAGGTTGGGGAGCCCCAGGCCTCTGTTGGGCTTTGTGCCCCACTTGCAGCCCCATCCCTGCCAGCTGCCATCAGGGAGGGCAGGCCAGGGCCAGTGCTCCAGTTCTGCCTTGACTCCCAGGTGCCCTGTCTCCAGATGTGCGTGCACAGCTGGGTGAGCTCCCCAGGCTGTGACTTCACAGCAGATCTGGCTCTGTGCTCAGGTGTGTTTTGGGTCCCCCAGAACAGGGAGCTCTTTTTACTTCTTAAGCCAAGTCGGGGGCTTGTTCATAGCTTGGAATTGTATTTCCAGGAGGGAAGCTGAGCTGCCCTGACAACCCCCAGGCTTTCCAGGCATGGAGTATGATGTTAGGGTGCAGAGGGAGAAACTGTGCTGGGCTCACGAAAGGCGGGGTGTCTGGAGGAACCTTCTGCCGAGTTCAGAGTAGCTCTTCTTCCTGTGATTAGGACTGAGGCCTGTGGGGTGGCCAGGCTGTGGTGATCCCAGGAGGAGGCCAGCACACTGCCTCTCTCAGCCTCATTTCAGGCCGTGCACCTGGACCCCAGAAAGTCCAGCTGGCCGCAGGCTGCCCAGGAACTTCCCCATTTTCATGGATCTGGGACTTGTCCAACCCCTAGTGGTGGTGCTGGAGACCTCCCAGGCAGATGGCGAGCCGCTTCTGCCTGACCACCTCTGGGCCGCTGGCTTCCAGCTGCCTGGGACGATCCATTTCATTTCACCCCAAGCATTTCTGATTCTCAGAAAACCCCTGCCTGGGGGTTGGAGGCCTGACCTTTCCAAGGGACAACATCTCCCAGACTGATCCTGGCCAGAAAGGTCCTTTATTTTGGCCCATTTTTGTGACCTGTCTGGAGGTGACCATCCACGTGTTGGACAGGCTTTGACTCTGTGTCCCCACAGAGGCTGAAGCCAAACCTGTCCTGAGATGAGGTCCAGGCTCCTCACCCCTACTTCATCTTATAGTGGAGCAACAGGGGCCCCGAGGGGCAGGGCTGGCCAAGCACGGATAGCACTGAAACTAGAACTCAGCTCTCCTGAGCTCAAAAGCCATGGGAAAACAAACCCCACAGGGTCACAGGTGGCTCTGTTCTCTGGACTACCGCCACTCTTGATCTGACCCCAGTAAATCAGCCCTATCACACTGTCCTCCATCAACAGCCAGACAGATGGTATTCTCAGAATCCCATCCCAATCTGCTCCAGGGAGGGCTCCCAGTTGGGGCTGTGCTGTGTGACCCTGGAGCAGTCAGCCAGCCTCTCTGAGGCCCCCTTTCTTTTCTGAAGCAGGGGGTGAATAGTAGCTAACACACACTGAGCACTTACATGGGTCAGGAGGAGTATGCTGTACCTCTTTTATTCTAACCCTCAACATAGCCCTGTGTCGCTGAGCTCACCGTGATCCCATTTTTCCAACAGGAAAGCTGAAGCAACAGAGCAAGTAGCAGCGCTGGAGGAAGCTCAGGTTGGTAATCGTCATCACTAAGTTGTAGCCTGATCTCCCCACAGCTGTAAGTCTTACAGCACCTCGCAAGGGGTGGGCTTAGTGACCCGTGTGTCCAGTCTTATCCCTGATCCCTCTGGGGGTGGTTCAGGGCTCTTTGAGGGTCTCCTGTAGCTTGGAGTTTTCCCAGATAAATTCAATATATGCCTGCATCGAATTTCACTGACAGGCAACTTTGGGGGGAATTAAGAAATCCCTTGGTAGGTGCATGGATCTCTGGATAAGGATCTCTGCCCTACTCAATGTCTCTATCACCTGAATGGGAAGGTGGGAAGGATGGAGGCAGATTAAACTGTGGGGGTGAGGAGCACGGAAGGTTCCATCAGGTGTCTCAGACCTCTCGGGAGGAGATCTCTGGGAGCACTCTGACATGGCCAGGCAGCTCTTGCAGGCCCCGGCACGGCTCAGCGTCCCTCTGGGCATTTTGGCACTGGCCCGGTGAGTCTGCTGGGAGTCGTAGAGTAGAAATGACAGGGAAACACAGCACATCCCAGGATTTCAGGGAGACAAGGAGGGAATGTGGGGGTAGGTGGAGAGAAGCAATGATTTTATCTGCACCTGGATTTCCCCATCCCTAATTATCCTGTGATAATTAATAGGTCTAGAACATTGGCCTCGGAGCCAAGCTAGGTGAGCAGTGAACAAGGAAACAGAGGGGTCTGATTGCTTAACCTTGGAGGGGCAGTTTCATGACAGAGAGGAGGCACCCTCCTAGACAGGGTGGTCGTGGGACCTCCAGGATCCTTTCATTCCCAAAAGAAAAATACCTGCTTCACCCTATCTGTCTGAAATGCCACCATTGCATGTACATCACCTGGGTCCACAGCGACCTATAGTCAGCTCTTTGAAGTACATGCAAACATCCCCAGAGGGGTCAACCTTCAGCTGTGACCAGTGGGTTTCATTGGTCATCATGGTCATCACTTGACAACAGAAGCTCCCATGACGGGCAGTTGGAGGAAAGTAGCAGGTACAGGCACAGAGGTCTGCAGCATGAGCTTGGGGGTTCTAGTCTTTATTTTGCTACTTTCTTCTCCATGACCTGGTGGCTCTCCGGAGCTCACAGGGAAGGTTGTGGCCATAAAGTTGCCTTCTACACATGTGATGCTTAAAGGCTGAGCCAGAGCCAGGGCGGCAGATATCCTCGCTGATGGTGGCCACTACCCCATGGGGATCAGGGTGGGGGGGTACCTAGGGACACAGGAAACCCACTGACAGATAGCCAGGATGCCCTCAGAGCCTACCTGTCTGCCTGGCTCACCTTTGGGGTAGTGTAAACCTTCCTATCTTCGGCCCCTGCCTCAGAGAAAGACAGGTCTGGAAAGAGATCTGGCAGTGCTGGGGGGTGGGGTGTAGAGAGCAGGGTAGTGGTGGAAGAGGGAGCAAAGGGTTAAAGCCAGAGCTAACTGGGGAGAGAGGTGAGAGAGCTGGGTGGGGCCATCAGTCAGGGCCTTGAAGCGGCTGCAGTGGGTTCTGGGCAGGAAATTAGTGGCCTGTGGGACTGGATTTCAACAGTGGACAATAAATGATAAGATAACCTCCTTTCTAAATGTCCTGCCTTCTGCCAAGATCGTACCTTCTAGGGGGCAGGCTTCCCCTCCCCCACCGACGTTCTATACTTCCGACGTCTAGAACAAACTCTGGCACTAACAACCCCCCTTGCATGAGCGTGTCTGTATGGATGTTTGTGGATGCACACACGTGCTCACACAGGGAGCAAGTCTCACCTGAATATAGCAGTGGCCCCCACTGCACCCCCAAACCTCAGCCACACTATAACAGCTGCAGGTCTGCGCACAGATGCCCTCTAGCAGCAGAAGGCTGGGGGCCTAAGCTTGCAAGGCCAGGGCCTGTTACCTACCCAGCCAGTGGGCAGGCAGGTGTAGCAGCCCAGCGTGGCCACATGGTGGGGGAAGACTCCCTTCCTCCACCTCCTCCCTCTCCAGGCCAGGCCCTGGGCTGCCTCCCGCTCACTCTCCCTATCATGGCCACCTGGCGTGGGCTTTCCCTTAATGGCCACAGATCCCTATGGGCAGCTTCCTGCCCTGCCACAGACCCAAACCTGACTTGGGTTCTGTGGCTCCTGCCCAGGCCCACTGAGGCACGTCACCTTTGAGAAGATGCTGTCTGAGCTCACCTGGGCCTTTACCTTCTCAGGGAGAGGAGCCCCACTTCCCACAGATGTTTAAGCAGCAGCCCCCTGTGGTTGCACAGCCCGTCTTGTGCCCACCAGCAATGGGACCTCAGCCCCAGGCGGCTGCCAGCAGCCTGCTTTTACCACCTCAGTGGTGCCTTTCTTCAGACTCCAGCCCGCGTGCTGCTTCTGTGTGACCGGTATCCATTCAGTCCCTGTGTTCCTGTCCTCTCCAAGGGCCCTCTGTCACCCTCCTGACGTCAGGGCGCTGTCTATTTACCTGTGTGGCCTCCGAGGGTAGCGGGCTCAGCCCTCCTGAACAGACGGGGCCCTCCCCTCTGTGTGTGGAGTTTCTGCAGTTGGAATAGGATCTTGGCCGGAAGGCCAAGTGGTCTGGGGGAGGCCAAGTGACCTGTGTTTGACATTCGATCCTAAAGGAGGCTGAGAGTTCTGGCCCTGAGACCAGATGTGCAAGCTTGAGATACTTGTGGGGCTCCTCTCTCCCTCCTCCCTGTCACTCTTCCCTGCCTGCTGGTGGGGGCTGAGGGGGAGGGCATGGATGGTGAGGGAAGCCTGCACCTGTCCTGGCCAAGCCTTCAGCCCTTAACCCTCAACCCTTGCCTGCCCACCCAAGACAAACTGGCACTTGCCCCATGCCCTTCAGGCACAAACTAATGGTGGGAAAGTGCCCTGTAAACAGCACGGTGCAGCCCGTAGCAAGCATTGCTCCACTGGGGGAGGCTGCCAATGAACGCTGCACCCCCACTCCCTCCAGCTCTCCTGCTTCCATCTCAGCAAAGCTTCTTCACCTCACCTGTAAGGAGGGTGGCCCCGGCAGCGGAGATTTAGGGAGTGGAAGTGAGGCTATGATCTCTGGGCATTTTTCCCTTGGATTAGGAGCACAGGGCTTGAGGTCCAGCCCTAGTAAATTCACTGCCCAGTCCTGTGACACCAGGCAGGTCTCCCTTTCCCGCGTCTGTGGTTTGGAGGCGGTTCTTTCAGGGGGAGATTATTCCTGGCCTCCTGTGACTGAAAACAGAAGCCTGGAGGACAGGCCCTGGGCCCCAGTGGAGGGTACAAAGGGATGGAGCAAAGCACCCCAGAGCATGCCAGGACCTGGAGACTCTGGTGGCACCCAGAGGGGTCTGGAATCCCGCCCAGGCAGTGGGTGCTAGTTTAGACAGATTTCTGCGCCAGCCCCCTGAGAACAACAGAGGTGGCTCTTTCTCACCCTTTCTGCCAACTGGAGCCTCTTCTCATGCTGCTTGCTCCATTAGGGTCCCTTCCCCCACATAGCTGTGGGCTCACATACTACCCTCTCTCACCCCTACTAAGAACCTCTCCTGATTCTCCAGCTGCAAGGGACCTCTCCCTTTTGTTCTGTGACCTTGTAGAGTTCCCTCTGTCCTGGAGTTCAGCTCCTGGTCCCTGAAGTGAATAGCTCTACCACACAAAACAGTGGCTTACCAATGGTTTCAGTGCCCCAGAGTCAGAATCTTAGTGATGCAACAATCACAGAAGCAGAGGTGCTCAGAATGTCTTCACTGCTGGAGTTTCTTGGGCCGCGTGATTTTACTAGATCTCTTGAAGGCTCTTCAATGACTCCAGGCCAGGAATGCAAAGCCGCAACAGCTGAGCTCTCGTCATGATCTTCATGCCATCCGTGACCTTCAGGGTAGCTGGGGTCCTGCAGGCGTGCTGTTTTACTGATGAGGAAGCTGAGGCTCTGGCAGGTCCACAGTTTCTCCAGGACACCCCTAGTGTCTGAAGAATTGGATCTGACACCCAGGTCCTTGAACTTATCAGACGAGGAAGCAGCGGCATGTGGACTGAGACTTAGCGAGTACAGGGCTTCTGGGAGCAGGTTTCAGTTTACAAGTACATCTTTTTAGGGCTTTAGCTGTTATTGTTGCTTAATAAGGAAAAGAAAACAGCAGTAATCTAGATAATCTATCACCCAGAAAATCCCTATGACTTTTTTTTTTTAAGTAAAACATTCATTTTAGGAAAGAATAAAATACAACGAAGTCTCTTTGTTGCTTGTCCAGCTCTCTCCCAGGTAACTATATTCAGTTTGTTTTTTTTCCTAGGAACTATAAAACAATGTATAGAAGACAGCATTGAAATTTCTATTTATATTATGATATATATGCATAATAGATTAATATTTATGTTACCAAGTAATGGCCTCTCTGCGCAGTATTCATAGGCCAGATTATCACACAAAGACTTTTGAGACGAGAAAGCAGCTTTACTGTAAATTGATTGGCAAGGATGTAGGAGATCATCTCAAACCCACCACCCCAATTAAGAAAGGGAATGATATGATGCAGGTTTGGGGTGCCTGGGTTGAAGATGAAGGAATTATACTCTGTTGGCTAAGGTGGGGGCACAAGGCTGAGAGATACAGGGTTGGCTGAAATCCCCTGGCTGGTCACAGGGCACTTCATCGACACAGACACACGAAGAGGCTTTTTTTCTGCATGGAACAGAGTTGGCATTTCTCTTGTGACCCCTCACTTCTCCATGACCCCTCTGCTATGTTTCAGTCTAGAATCTCAGCTCCAGGGGCCTAGATAAGCCTCCAGGCTCTTCTGCATTTGTATAAGCAACTCTCAGGAAAAGTTTAGCTGAGTCTTTGTTTCTCTTTTGGTCTCTTAGAGCCTGAGACTAACTTACCTCTTAGCCTCATTTATATTTCCTTACATAGAAAGGGTTTTACAATACCTACTGTGCTAAGCATTGCCGTTTTCAAGTGTCTTATGTATTTCTGTATGTTTATTTGTATATAGTTAAATATATTTGCATATGTACCCTGACATTCAAGCCTCTTTTTGTTGACGGCTGCATAATAATCCATTGTATGATGATCTCTGCTTTATTTAACCAATCCACAGCTGAGCAATTGTTTCTAGTTCTCCTACTTCACAAATGGGTAATCATTAAATCCTTTGATTAAAGTGGCTGGTGCCAGAAAAACTTCATTGAGTTGTGTCCCTGATAGATAATAATGATGTCAGTAATAGTAGCACATAACACTGCTCATGCTGCAGGTCCTGTCTGCATAGAACTTACACATACTGCTCCTTTGATTTTCACAGCAACCCTAGGAAGTAGGTTCAATATCCTTCCCCTGGGTCAGATAAGGAAATTGAGGTGCAAGGAGGGAAATTGTCTTGCCCAAGGTGACATAGCTAGTATATTAGCTTGTTGAAGCAGCCACAATGAAATGGCAAGAACCAGACATGTATCTTATCACTGTTCTGGAAGCTGGAAGTGTGAGGCCTTCTTGATAAATAGGTGGCTATCTTCTCCCTTCTCCTCAGTCTCTAAGACTCCGGTCCTATGAGCTTCGGGCCCATCCTAATCACTTCATTTTCCCTTAATTTCTCTTTAAACGCCCTATGTCCAGATGCAGTCATATTCTGAAGTGCTGGAGTTGGGACTGTAACATTTCAATTTGGGGAAAAGGGTATGATTCAATCCACAACGTAGCAGAGCTAGATTTTGAGCTTGATCATCAGCACCAGGCTCACGTTCTAGATCAATTCTACTCTAGGCTGGGAGCAGGTGAACAGCAATACTTCTCTGAGGCAACAGCAGTACTTTGGGAGAATAGCAGTACTTCTTTTCGTCTAGTTTAGGTAAGATTCACATAACATAAAACTAGACTTCTTAAAGTGTACAAAGCAGAGGCAGTGAGACATCCACAGTGCTGCACAGCCATCACCTCCTCCTGGTTCCAGAACATGCCTCAGCCCCAAGGGAAACTCCATCCCTCTAGGCTGGCACCCCCATCGGTCTGCCGCCAGCCCCTGGCCCCACTCTCCTGCCCTCTGCCTCTGTGGGCCTGCCTGTCACGGACCCGCCTTTGGGTGGAGCCACGTCACACGTGGCCTTTTGTGGCTTCCCGCGTAGCATGAGGCATTTGAGCCCCTCTGTGTGGCATGGGTGTCAGGACACCCTCCCTTTTGTAACTGAGTAACATTCCCTGGGTGCTCTGCTTTGTCAAAATGGAAGAGGAGGTTGTTATTCCACCCCTGAGCGGGGCTTTCCAGCAGGGTGCAGGGGCAGGTGAGGTGAAAGGAATTCTGAGGAGAGAGAGAAGGGAGGAGAGAGAGGAAGGAAGAAGGGGTTGGGGGGAGGTGGTAAGGGAGACTGGCCACACCTGGCCAAGGATGATTCAGAGCAGCAGGGCTGGAGCAGATGTGGCTCCAAGCCAGGAAGGTGCTTGGTGAAATTCAAAAGGGTAGCAGAGTCAGGTGGCCCAGGCTGGGCGCAGGCCTCAGAAGTCACACCCTTGCTTTTGAATTTCCCCCGTTCTCACATTTTTTCACACATTCCTTGGCAAGACTGGCACCTCTCAGATCTGTGAAGACACCCCTAGTTGGGCACTGTCCCCACCCACATGTTGGAGGGGGGCTTCCTCCTTCCCTCTGAAGGAGCAGGTGGGTTCCTCTCAAGGTCACTTCAGGAGCTGGACCAGAGAGGTGGGGGCCACCCTGGGAACTGCCGGCCAGGGCTGGGCCACACACTGGACTCAGATGTGAAGATGGGGGTACAGCCTCGTCCTGCAGGAAGGCTTCCTGGGAGAGCGCCATCCATAGGGGCACCCTGTTCTCTGTGGGGTCCAGAGCACCACTTCTCCAAACTGGGGCTCAGTTCATGCCAAGCCAGGGAGTCAGACCAACTGAAATATTGACTCATGTCACGGCGAAGGCTTTTGATGTCCCAAGTTTGTTTTAGTTTCGAGTTTCAGGGAATTACAGCTTCCCTTCCAATTCAAACTGGTTTTTGCAGGGACCTTTATTCTCCTCCCTGTGCTGTTCAAAACACAGGTTTGGTAAGAGGCTCACGAGAGAAGGTCCTACGTGGTTTTGGTTCAAGGATCAGCAAACATGCACAGTTAGTTCTGGTGTGGGGTTGAGGCTTTGGTTCAGAGAGAGGACAAAACTGCCATTCACAGACTGGTGGTGGAAAGACAGCGACACCCCCGAGGCCCCCCACCGGCCCAGCCAGCCTGCACTGCGCTCAGACCAGAAACCCGGCCCTCAAGCCCCAGCGAGTCTCCAGAGGCCAACACTCTTTGATTGATTTTGAAACTGTGACAGTAAAACGGTTAATAAAAACCCAATAGATCTGTGCAGAGGCACTTTCCACTCGTACAGCCCCGCTTAAATGAGCGCTATTCATCACAGCTGGGCCCACATGCCCAGGGCGCCTGGTGCAGAGGAGGGGGCTGGGCAGCCACCGGCTGCCTCCTGCAGGAACCCCCAACTTCCCCTGTCTGCACTCGGCCCCCAGTGAAGACCAAGGTGTCTATCTCTGGTGACTCAGCCTTCCTTTTCTTCAAGGCAATGGTCCTCAAGGTGGGGTTCCCAAGTTAGCTGTAGCATTGCCCTGGGAGTATGCCAGAAATGCAAATTCCTGAACCCCATCCCTACTTGCTGACCCCAAAACTCGGGGGTGGGACTAACAGGGCTCAGCTATTGTTTCAACAACCAGCTCTAGTATGAGAATCCCTGATCCACAGAGGCTCCCCACGTTTCAGATCTCCAGATACCTGTGTTTTCAAACTTTATATTTTCTCTTGGTCAAAAAATATCTAACAAACTCGGTAACACTAAGGTTGAAAGTTTCATTCTATAGGGACAGAGTTTACATTGGAATGGAAGATAAAACACTGACTCCCTAACACTGGAGGTTTAGGTGTGAGCAGACAAGGGGGAGACCCTGCTGAGGGGGTTGGGATGAAGGAGCTCTCTGCCCCAACTCTTGCTGCTGGCTTGGAGAACAGGGCTGGGAGAGATTGGGGAGCACAGAGAATACAGGTAGAGAATACAGGTGTGTTTTCTGGAGCTAGATCTGCCTGCCCTTGGGCCAGCCCCTTCATCTCTTGATACTTTTTAGCTTCCTCATCGAAGACTCATGGTAATAAGGGGACCAGGTCTTGGCACAGACTTCTGCCCTCCACTAGGGGTCACAGGGGCTCTCATGCTTTCAGTTGCTCACCTGGGGCCCAGGGTTCCCATCTCTGCAGAAGGCTCAACAAGAGGACTCCTGGAGAAGAAGAAAATCCAGGCCAGGCTCGAGGTGGCTCTGGGCCTCATCCTGCCACTCTTACCAGGGTGGGAGAGCAGATTCTGGCAGTCACTGGCCGCTCGGACAGCACCCCACTGGCCAGCTCCCACCCTCCGCACCCCAAAACTTCCAGAGGGCAACAGAAAAGCAAGAAGTAACATGAGCGGAGAGAAGAGAGGTAATGAGATGGAGGCAAAAGGAAGGGGCATGAGAAGGAAAAGAGGGGGACTGAGGAGAAAGGCACATGGAGCAGACCCAGAGACAAAAGGAGCAGAGAGGAGACAGTGTGGGAAGCAGCAAGCCGGTCCTTTCCATGTCCACTGGCCTCCCTGGTGCCCACTCGCTCACCTGGCTGCGTCTGGGAACCTCTTGGAGTGTCCTGCCTTAGAAAGGCTCGGGCTGCTCAACCAGGGAACTGACAGAGATCACAGCAGCTTGGGGCCTGGTCAGGGAGTTGGCACCCATGTCCAGAACATGAGCTTCTGTGGGTCCCCAGGGAGGAGCTGTGCAGAGAGGCAAGGCTGTGACTCCTCACTCACACCAGCCCCCAGGGTCTTGGCTCATCTAGAGAGGAGAACGTGGGCTCCAGAGCTCGCTCCTTCAGCACCTGCCATGGCCTGAGGTTGCCCTAGGCTACTACCTCCCTGCCTCAGCCAGGATTGGGCCAGCTGCTGGTGGTGGGACAGAAGCTGGCATTCCGCTTTGCCCTGCTGGCCGCCCCTCTGGTTTGGCGAGACCCCATAGCGTGGGTTCCTGGAGTCCCTTACGGTAAGTGTCACGTGTCCATCCCACATTAGGATTTACCTGCAGTTTATGGGGCGAGAGGTAGTATCCCCTGAGTACCAGAAGTTCATACAGAGTATGCCCAAGAGTGCCAGGAGTCAGGCCTAGCAGAGATACACACTTGCCCAGTTTGCTCACGTACAAGGGTCCCAGGAAGGGTGCTCATGGGGCTGAAATCATCCAAGCTCTGTTCACCAAACATCCTGCAGCAGGCTCATGTACCCTGAATGA
>NW_004567124.1:2815014-2823348 GCF_000260355.1 Condylura cristata
AAGAACTGAGGTACAAGCCAGGAGCATGGGGGTGAGAGGACTCACCAGAGACAGAGTGGGGAGCAGAACAGGCAGGTCTACTGAAATACACTGCTGAGGGGAGCAATGGTCAAGACGGCTGAGGTCTGCTGTGCCACATGGGTCACCTCCCTGGCCGGGGATGGAACTCTCGCTGCAGTGGCTGTGGACAGCGTCATAGTGCTGCGCTTTAACTTCTTTCACCACCAGGGAGGGCCAAGACCTTGGATTCTAATGGGACACAAAGCCACTGTGGATGTTGTGCTGTCTCCAGAGGAAGGCTATCCACCACTCAGCACTTGACAGAATAACTGCATGCCCTCGGCCAAGGCTGCACTGGCCGAACCTGGCCCACAGAAGTGTTTTGTATAGTCACTCAGGTTCCTTCACCTCAAGGACCTTCAGAGGGAGACGACAACTCTTGCAGGCCACAGCCCATCTCCCTCCTGTCCCTGCCCTGCAGACTCCCAAACTGATGCGCACTGGAGGGGCCTGCACCCCCCTGGTCTCTGGGAAAATTGTGAGAGACATAAGCATTTGGTCACTTCAAGCAAATGTCCACTCAGCTGGCAACTTCCAGCTCACCACCAGCACTGTCCGTGCCCCAGGGCAAGGCCAGGCATCTTCAGATTAGTGCCTCCTCAAGACCCTAGATCCCTGGCACTTCCCAGATGGCTCCCACTGATTCCTGGCAGCACCTGTTTTCATTTGAGTTGTGCTTTTATTTTTGAAGCATGTTGTGAAGAGAAAGAATGCATTAAACAATGTATTTGTTGTGAGGCTGGGTCTATGTTAAAAAACGTTAGTTGCTTGGCCCTCCCTGGTGTACAAGGGTTAAAGCTCAGCACTGCAAGTCAGCCACAGCCACTTCAGTGCAAGTTCAATCCTAGCCCGGAGCTGACCCACATGGCGTGGCAGACCTCACCCACCTCACCCGTCCTGACCACTGCTCCTCTCAGTACTGTACTTCATCAGCTGGCCTGTTCTGCTCCCCACTCTGTCTCTGGTGAGTCCTCTCACCTCCTGGGCCTCTGGCCTGTACCCCAGTTCTGTGTACATAAGTAAATAAATCTATAAACACATTAGTTGACCTAAGGAAGCATGTTAGCAAAGGCTAGTTCAGGTGGTACACAGAAAAAGTTAAAACTCATGGCGGGATGCAAAAGACTGAAATTTGGGAAACCCTGTGTCACCCCAGACAGGCATGAGTGTACAAAGGGCTGCAGGTTGTTTTTCTGGCTCACCCTGCCCAGTACCTAATGGAGCTTAGCCCAGGAGGCGTGGAAAAGTCTGGATTCCGTGGACTCAGACTCACCTGTTACTGAGGCTCTGTCAGGGCACTAGTTTGGGGTGCTCCGGACCACAGATGCCCTCTAGCAGTCTCTTCCTCACAGTTCTCCCTTCAAGGGATACATCCGGAGAAGATCATCTCCTGGAGAAACACCATTCTCCTGATCCCCACAAAAAAAACACAACTAGAGAAAACAGAGCTGTGAGCAAAAAGAGACTCCTGGGATGTTCTCTCTCCAGATGACTTCCATCTGAGGAGCAGGAGATCCACACTGTCTGGGGGACCCTATTCTTCAGAGGGTCACATGGCTGCTTCTGCACTGAGAAGGGGAAAGGCAGGTGCAGGAAGCATAAGGGTTGGACTCCCCCCTTCCCACTGGGGCCTGCAGCCAGCCCCCAGCTCTCCGGTCTGCCCCGGGCACCCCTGAGCGGCCCAGAGAAGGGCACCCATGGGGCGAGGAAACAGCCCCTGCGGCACTTCTCAGCAGGCTCAGCCCTGCAAAGGTAGATTGCCCGCAAAGCAGTCGCCAGCTTTGTCAGGGAAATTACTTTAGCCCAGCATCATTTTTTATGTATCCGTTCAATAAAATAATTATTGATGGCCTCATCCATTTAAGTCACAATCAAAATAGCAGCCAAGATGGGGTAGCCCTATATTATATCACCAGAGCGAGAACTATTTTCTATCAATTCGCAAATACATTCACATTTAGGTGAAAAATTATGCCATCTAGAATCAAATATATCAGAGACTGGAAACCAGGAGGGAGAGGGCCCAGGTCTGGAGGATTCTTCATTATTCATGAGTGAGCATGGAGAAGAGCAGAAGAGCCGTTGCCTGCCTGCCAGTGGGCATCAGAGGAGGTCGGGGCAGCCTGGCTGGTCCCTGTCAGACCCCTGTGATGCTGATGTCCTCCCAGGGACTAGTCAAGCAGAAGGCATCACGATGGGCAAGGAAGGCAGGAAATGGAAACTGAGTCAGACGAGATGGCCGGAGGGAGAAGGGCCGGGGAAGGAGACAGATGCAGCCCTCACAGCTGCCACTGTCCTAGGTGCATGGCAGCCATGTCCTCGCTGAATCCTCCATGACCCCCGAGACCACAGTTGTGTCTCACTGTTGACCTGAGCACAGGAGGCTCAGAGAGGGAAATTCACTCCTACAGAGATGCACAGCACATCAAAGACAGACTCGATTTTCGTGTCAAGTGTATGAAGTTGTTTTCTGGAATGGCTTCCCTCAGGAAGTAAGTGTGTATGTTAGGGGATGTGTAAGTTGGGGGCAGGGGGGTTGCTTGTTTGCTGGAGGTTTTTCCTTGTGTTTTGGAAGGACTGTGTTTGGCTAAGTAAACAGCACTGTTTTTCCAAGTGCTGAGGAGCTCAGGGAGATGGGATAAATAAAAGGAATGCTGTCCTGTGGTCCTGGAACGGCCTGGGCCCAGCATGCCTGTGGTCTGGGGACAGCCACCATTTGCCTGTAGGTCTTTGCCAGAGCCGTACCCAAGCACTTGAGGCTGGCCCCAGCACATGTGGCTTCCTAGGGGACTCCCACCTCCCCTCCCCACACTGTCCTCCCCTTCCTCCTACAAAGCCTGCTTCTGGCCTCATTGGCTCTCCACATTGTCTACCTTCAAGGCTGATTTCTAAGTGTGGCTTCAAAGACTGCGTCCCTGGAGAGCTTTTGAGGGCTGGCAGAGAGTGTTTTGGAGTGCAGGACTGTCTCCCCTGTCCCCTAAAGCCATACCATGCAAACCATTCTTCTTATATTAGTTCAGGGGCAGCCTTGAGGCTGTGCCTTCAGTAAATTGTCAAGGCTATGGGGTCATGTGCTGAACGCCTGGATGGGAAGTATAGGGACAGGCTACCTCTTAAATTTTCCCTTCCAGATTTTTGACCCTCCTCTTGTCTCTTCATTGGTATGATCCTAACAATCAAGACATTTTTCTTCTTATAGTAATTATTTTGAAAATCTTGGCCTGATGCACCAGCAAATTCCTCAGCACCATCTTCAAAGGACTGTCAGTGGCCTTAGTCAGGACTATCTGGCTATTTTGGAAAACAATCCGGCACCTCCAAAAAATGACCCAGCAATTCTGTTTCTAAGTGTAGGTTCAAGAGGTGAAAATATACGCATGCACCCAAAATCTTCAGAGACATTGTTCAAAATACCCACAAAGTGGAAACAGTGCAGGTGTCCACCAACTAAGGCATGAATAAGCAAAATGTGGGGTAGCCATACAGTGGCCTATTACTCAGCCATAAAAAAGGAACTGCATCCTCACACCTGTTACACCACAATGAGCCTCAGACACATCTGTTTAAATGTCCAGAGTAGGCAGTTTTAGAGAAAGCAGATGTGTGGTGCCCAGGGCTGGGGTGGAAGTTTGGGGTGAGGTTTGAAAAGGGGAGTGATGACTGATGGATATAGGGTTTCTTTGGCGGGGGGAGGGGTGGTTGGTGAAAATGTTCTTCAGTTGCTTGCAGTGATGGCACAACTCAGAGAATCTACTAAAAATCACTGTGTTGTGCCTCTAAGTGGATCCATTGTATAACGTTAGAACTCTATCTCTCTCTGGCTGTTAAAAATGGACCAAGGTAATGGACATTGCTTCGCCACCAAGACCCCTCTGATGTCTGGATTGCCCTTCCCAACAAGGCCTTTTACCTGTCCTTTCACCCCTGTATGCAAAGCCATCACCTCGTAAAACTGCCCATCCTGCACTCCCCACCTTCTCTCAGGTGTGGCTGCCTCTGCTCACACCACCCTGCGCTCCCCACCCCATGTGCCCCGTTGTCCTGATTTGCATTGCTGGTTTTATCAGCCACTTGACTAGAAGCCTTCTCCAGCTGGGGAATTCCTTTCGCCTCACCTGCCCCTGCACCCTGCTGGAAAGCCCCACTCAGAGGTGGAGTATCCGCCGCCCCTTCCATTTTGACAAAGCAGTGCTCCAAGGGAATATTACTCAGCTATAAAAGGGAGGCTGTCCTGACACCCACTGCTACACAGAAGGGCTCAAATACCTCATGCTACCTGGGAAGCCACAAAAGGCCACGTATGACGTGGCTCCACCCAAAGGCGGGTCCGTGACAGGCAGGCCCACAGAGGCAGAAGGCAGGAGAGTGGGGCCAGGGGCTGGCGGAAGACAGATGGGGGTGCCAGCCTAGTGGGATGGAGTTTCCCTTGGGGGTGAGGCATGTTCTGGAAGGAGGAGGTGATGGCTGTGCAGCACTGTAGGCGTCCCACGTTCTCTGCTTTGTAAGAAGTCTAGTTTTACATTATGTGAATCGTACTTGAACTCAGCAAATAAAAGGACTGCCAGGTGCCTGCAATGCCGTTCCAGCAGCTTCTTGAGCTTAGGGTGAAAGTGGGTGTGGTGTCAGACTCTGATTCCAGAAGACCCTGAATTCATGGGGATATAGGTGTGTCCGTGAGGCACGGGGGGGGGGGGCTTCCTCTGATCTCCTGGATAAATATATCAGGTTGGAAGCCCAGTGATCTGACCCTGGAGGAAAGAGAGATGGCAAAGGTAGTCGAGTGGAAGGGGAGGGTGGGGAGGAGGGAACCCCAGGCTGAGGGAAGAAGAAAGGACTGTTGGATGAACCTCTGTGCCGACAGCATCGATTAGGCTCTTTGTGCGCTGGGCCTCGGTCGCAGGGGTGCTGAAGGTCATGGTGTGAGATGGCTTGTGTCAGCCCCAGGTCAGGAGGACAAGGCCAGCTCTGCAAGGGGCAGTGGGCTGCCCATGGTCATACACCCTGTGCTTTCAGCCCTGGCTGGACACACTGGACCCCTGAGGAAGGGTCCCTTGGAAACAAGACTGCCCTGGGCCTGGGTGGCCCGGTAAGCTCTGCTTTCCCAGTCCCGGGCCTCATCCTCAATTCAATGCTGGCTCTGCGTCAGCCCATACGCCCTTCGTGATTTTCCACGGCCTGCCCGTGTACCCAAAACCCGCTTCCCTGACTGTTTCCTTCAATCAGTGTGTGAGGAGGTGCCCATGGTGGTGACGCAGAGACTACTGGATCACACCCCCCAAGCACCTCTGATTCCCATCACCCAGCACAGGTGGTGGGGCCTGAGCCTGGCAGGGCCTCAGGAATTGCTGATCAGCTTCACATAGGCCTCTCTTGAGCAAATGTGGGTGAGGTGGATGCCCTGTGGCAGGCATGTGCACAGGGACAGCAGTGTGTCAGCCTCCACCTTTTGGTGCAGAGACAAACAGTAAAGAGGAAGGACTAGACCATGCAAATCTGTGTCATGAGGTGACAAGGGTCATGAAGAGAAATCCAGCAGGGAGGGAGATAGGGAAAGGAAAATGCTGACAGCTCACTGGAAGCCTTTTAAAGGAGTACAGGGACCTGAATAAAACTTGGGAAAAGAGCACTCCAGGCAGAAGGAACAGCATGTGTGGGGTCTCTGAGAAATTGATATACTTGGCAGTTTTGAGTTATGTCAAGGAGGCTTGAGTGGCTGGTGGGTTGGGGTATATGAGCTGTCTCTAGGAAAGATGGTAGGGTCACTAGACAGATTGGAGGAAAAGGACCGTGGGATCCAAGCAAGGGAAACTCTGGGACACGCACTGACCACTGGCTACTAGTTCTCTTGCAGTAGCTGTGGGAATCACACGCAGGAGCAAGCGGAACTGGGGGCAAGACAGAAGTCCCGGCAGCCATTGCTTCAACCCTCTGGGTCGTGAAAGGTTGGCAGCCCCCTGGGTCTGTGAAAGAGGTGAAGGTGTGTAGCATGGGAGCACTTGCTTTGAAGCCAGCCTGCAGCTGTCTGGAGCTGTGTGACCTTGAGCCAGTCTCTGAAGCTCTTTGCATCTGTTTCCCCATCTGCAAAGTTGGGAAAATAATCATTTTTCATAATTCTTATGAAGCAACCTCCTAAGATTATTGTGAGAATTAATGAGTGCTAGCTGTTATTATCACCTAGGAATGTGCAAAGCTTCCTGCAGGAGGAAGATGAGCTACAAGTGGTCCTACCAATAGCCTTCTCTTCTCCCCTGCCTGGGTCTCAGGAGACAAAGAGGACTCATTAGCATATTTAAGCACCCCCCCACTCCTCCCCCAGCTCTAACACCAGAATAATTGGCACCAGTATCCCTAGGATCCAAAAGAAAAGCAGAAGATGAAATACTTAGGATGAGCCAGGAGAGAGCAGGTCGGTTGTTACCTTTAATCTTTCCAATAACCCCCAGAGAAAAATTTGTCCTTTTCCTAGATGAAGACTAGCGTTTTTCTCTTTTTCTTTTGTCATACTAGGATTATATGTTCATCTATTGGATAACTACAAACCTAAAGGGACAAGGTCGGAACCTGGAAGCAGAGACCATAGTCACAGCAAGGTTGAGATGGAAGAAAAAAAAGAAGCAAACACACACCTAGCTTCAGCTGCAGGCCAGACACCACGCATGGATTGGAGGCAGTGGTGGAGAGAAGGCAAACTAGCCATCAGAAGGTGGGTCCAAATGGCGCCTAGGCCATAAGTCTGTCAGGGCTTCCACAGCTCAGGACCAAACCTAACCCAAATGCGTTGAAGAATGGCTCCATCTCTGTCTAGAGGGAGGTCACAGAGGCCAGCTGTCAAAGCAGCCCTTGGCCTGGAACTCACTACACACATGCAGTTCCTGGCAGCTGGCTAGAGGCAGGCAAGGAAAGCAGTTGTATCACAAAACTGGAATGGAGAGTGAGATCCAAGAAGGAAATGGCTCCTTTTCACCTTTAGAAGTGACCAGGAGCTTGACTGACATCACAGCTGGTTCACAGCAGAGCCAGCCTCAGGGTAAAGGCCTCCCCTCCCCGTGCTGACCAGCTTAGGCTGCACAGGATCCTGGAAAGCCCAGGCCAGTGCAGACTCTAGCAGGACAGAGGAAAGAGATGAGTGCCAGCTTTGCTTCTTCGCAGGTTCAGGAAAATCGACTAAGTATAGGAGGTGGGAGAATGTAGCCCATAGCCAATCTTGTGTAAAAGACCCAGGGGTCTGCGAGCCAGATGATCACTAAAGGCTGTGGCGTAACTTAGACGCTAAGCAGGGCTGCCCCGCCTCTTCCACGGACATCCAGGCAGAGGCAGCACATCCAGACCCTGCAGAGTGACAGTCCCACTCTCCTCTGTGCTGCTTGGTCCCTTTCTGAGATCTGTTTACTTTAAGGTGTCACAGGCTGAAAAGCATATCAAGATTTGAAGACTATTAGGAGGAAAACAGCTGAACTGCAGAGGGTGTGGGGGAAACTGTCAGAGACCTTATTAAAGGAGCTGACACGCTTCAATTGGAAAGGGGGAGAAAAAGACGGGGTCCCAACAGGGCCTTCCATATGCACGGGGTCTGTCACAGGATACAGAGCCCAGGGCGGCCGCGGAGGGCAGGGTCGTGGTTTGCCCACTATATCCATGCAGTGGCAGGAGGTTAGTGAGAGCTGTTCAAACAGGGCCAGAGGCAAATGCAAGCAGAAAACACGTCTGTAGTGACTGTCCTCTGCTACCCACCTCTTAGAGAGTCCAAGCACTTTCGTAAGTACACACCTCACATGAGACCAAACCCGAGGTACAAAAAAGCTTGTCTTTACTCACATCCCAGGAAGCAGAGCTAAGGCAGAAGTATGCTATTCTCTCCGTGGATTAGGAAAGGCAGCACTAGGAGAAGCTGGAGAGAAGCACCAGAGAACCTAGACAAGCTGGCACTACTGGATCCCAAGGGCCAGGCCTGACAAGCCGTGTCAATGCTATCTCCCAGGTCAAACAGCAAGAAGTATTCATCCGGTCTTCGGAAAGAATTCATCTGGAAGATTTGCTCCACGGAGGTGAATGACCCTCCATGGCTAGGCTGGGCATGCCTGATCTAGTGGTCCCAGGTGGAAATGCCCTCCAGAAGTTGGGGCAGGGGATGCCCATGGATGCCCTCTAGAGGCTGGGGGGTGCACAGGGATGGCCTCCAGAGGCTGAGTGGGGGGTGCCCAGGGATGGCCTCCAGAGGCTGGGGGGGTGCCCAGGGATGCCCTCCAGAGGCTGAGTGGGGGGTGCCCAGGGATG
>NW_004567124.1:2823491-2859778 GCF_000260355.1 Condylura cristata
GCCCAGGGATGCCCTCCAGAGGCTGGGGGGGTGCCCAGGGATGCCCTCCAGAGGCTGGGGGCGGTGCCCAGGGATGCCCTCCAGAGGCTGGGGGGGTGCCCAGGGATGCCCTCCAGAGGCTGGGGGGGTGCCCAGGGATGCCTTCCAGAGGCTGGGGGGTTGCCCAGGGATACCCTCCAGAGGCTGGGGGAAGGAGCAGCAGGAGCAGAAGGAGGCAGGGCTTCTGTGATATGGGCTGCTGGGAGTGGAGCACAAGCCAGTCAGGCAGAAAGGCTCTGAGGGCACTAGGCAGAGGCCCCTCGCTCTCCTTCCTCACCCAGGGCAGCATTTTCCTGTGAAGCCTTCCAGACTTACCCTGTGCATGGGCAAGTGTAGAGTGCTGGCACGTGTGCTGAAGGGATCACACACACACACACACACACACACACACACTGTCCCATGGGACTGGACACCTGGCCCTTTGTCATGTGACAATGCATTTTGGAGAACTTTTCTGACTGGGATGTGTAGAACTGGCTTAGACACTTGACTACATTGCACATCATCCTGTTGACTTCCAAGAATTGATGTAGCTAGACCCCTGCTAGTGGACAATTAGGATGTGGCTAATCTTTTGTGAGTGAGATCGGTGTGGCAGTGAATAGCCTTGTTTATAGGTCTTTTTGCAGTCCTCAGAGTTCAACTATATTAAGGGCGTGTGCATCCCTCACCACACCTCATCACCGGCAGGAGACAGGCACCCAGCTGAGAGCCTGGCCTGCTCCAGAGAAGACATGCCACTGGCCCATCCTTGCTCCATGACACGATGCTTCATTGCACTTCCCTGGAGTTGACGTCTGAGCCCCAGGAACTTAAGGTCCTGACCTTCCAGGCTGCCAGGGCTTATCTGTGCTCCTGTGGCTCACACACTGTGCTCCCCCGACACAAGCTCTGGCTCTCTGGTGATCTGGGTGGCCGGTCCATGTCCTTCCCCTTTGGGGTCCTAGAGGCAGGCACACACCTTCACCCCCAGACCTGTGACTGACAAGGGCTCGTCGCAGGCAGGCTCTGTGCTGAGGGCTGGGTGAGGGTCATCTCCAGCTGCTCCCAGCAACCTCTGGAGGGGCTCTTGCCCTCCTCCCCAGCCTACAGATAAGGACCTGAAGCCACCAGCAGAAGGCCACCCCACTTCTGAGTGGTGGAGACACAATCTGAACTCTAGCATCAGCCCCAACCCCCTTGCCTGGTGTTACTCACCTGACCAGATGGATGAGCCAGGAGGTGCATAGATCAGACGCCACACACAGAAACTGTCACCGGGGGACAGGCCATGAGCCCAAGAAGCTTTCATTCAGCACTACAGGGAGGCCTGTGAGGACAGACTGCAGCCCTTGGGGATGATCCCAGGCCAGATCTTCTGACCTCTCCCTACAGCCCCCTGCCTGGTGTGGTCAAGGCCAGGCCTCAGGGCACTTGAGACTCCGGGGGAGGAAACAGCCCCTGTTCTGGCTGGCAGCTTTAAAGGTTGCTCTGGGCAAGCTGCAAGCAAACAGCTGTGACTCCAGTCCCCTAGCTCCTCCGCCCCTGTTACCTGTGTCAACACTTTTATTTTTAAAGCAGCAGAGCCAAAGTGGGGGGTGGGGTGGGGGGTGGGGAGTGAGGGAGCTGGGCCCTTATCAGCGCTGGGGTCCTTGCATATGTAACACCGTCATATAATTAACAGTGAAGATCATTTACATTGTCGCTTAGCTAATTTTCATAATGTTTTCTTTATTATCAGAGGAAGAAATTAACCCAAGAATTTATTTACATAGCAGCCTCAAACAGTAACAGCTTGCTAATTGCCTGTTAGGTGATTAATAAGCTTACAGCAGATGCTAATGCGTCGTGGGCTCCCTGTTTCAAAGGTGCTCTTGCCGCACGCTTGTGTTTTTGGCAGCTTAATTAGTGCAATAATTATGTACTTGTTGCTCCTTCTTTCGAGCAAATACTGTCAAATGCTTAAAAGATTAAAGTGAATTATATCCTGAGAACTCAGTGCGCTTGAGGATGCCCGCTCTTGCTGACTTCTCTGCTAGTTCAAAAATAGAAGAGGATCAGCAAGCGGGATCTAACTTGTCGTGGGGAGGGGGATGCGCCTGAGTGGGGTGGGGCCAGCCTGGGCTCTGCCCCTCACTCAGCAGCGGAGAGACCTTGAGCTCTGCTTGGTTTCCTGCCTCTAAGAAGCTGAATCACTGGCATGACAGGGAGGGGAAGTGAGCATCAGAGCAACGCAGACACCACAGGACCAAGGTCTTGGTCCTGGGTCTTGGCTGGACTAGGTCAGTTGTAAAAAGACATCTTTGAGATCATCAGAGGCACCTGAAGACCCAGCAGTCACCGGGCGTTCAGTTAGGTGTCAGAGCAGCAGAAAGGACAGGTGCGGGGGAGGCGTTCTTGTCCGTTAGCTTCACGGCCCAAAGTGTTTAATGCCTGAACGGCATGTTTGTGGTTTGCTTTAAAGCACTCCACTCCCCTCCTAAAAATAACAGGTCTGGAGAGGAAATAAAATCACAAACTGTGATCAACTTTGAAGCCAGAGGATGGGGGTGCAGGGGATCAAGGCAACTGTCTCTTCCACTTTTGTGGATGTTGGGAAGTGTGTGTGATAGAAAAGCTAGAACTTTTCTGGGTGTTTGAATCCAGCTGCATCTGCCTGAGGGTGTTCTGTCCTTTGCTAGTTGTGTGGCCTTGGGTATGAAGCTAAATATTTCTGTTCCTCAGTTTCTCTATCCATGCTATGGGGACATGCTAGGCTTGGACCAAGAAATATGTAGTTTGAGGTACTGTCAGGTATATGGAAAGCTTCGTTTTATCATCCTGGTGACTATTACTGATACTGTTTTGCTGCCACCTGCCTTTTGTCCATCCAGAGAAGGCCTAGCACCTGCAAATGTGCTCACCACGCTTGGTCTGGTGCTGAATTGCTCTCCTCATCCCTATCCTGCTTCAGGCCTGCTGCCCAGGGACCCCTGCCTTGCAGGGAAGTAGTGGGTTGCTGAACTTGCCCTGAGGCCTTGTGTGAATCTCCCCTGAGGCCCATTGTTCCTGGGGACCTGCTTTCTGATCCTTTAGCCCCACCCACTCCCAGTGTTGAGGGGAAGGATGTCCTCAAGGAACTCTGCAGAGTCTTATGGACTCCACCCCCTACTCCAGCTTTCTGGACCCTAAACATTACTCCAGTGATTGGAAACTACAACTCCCAGCAGTACCAGGGAGAGAATTGCAGGACCCCAGGGCAGAGCTAGCAGGAATGGATTCTGGGACATTTTGGGGGGATAAATAGGGCGCAATTGCATGTTGCCTGCGCTCTCGCTCGCTTGCTCTGGCTCTCTGGCTCTCTGGCTCTCGCTCGGGAAGCAGCTCTCCGGACCGCGTGACTTGGTATGTTCAGTCAGCCTAGCCGTAAGGTATTCCACTTACTTTGTATCCTGCTTTCTTTCCCTGTGTTGTTTCCTATTCCTTTCCCCTTTTGTAAATAAACCCGTTATTGACCCTTTTGTGTGTCCCTGCAGTATAGCTGAATTGTGAGCGTTCGAGTGAGGCCCCACAGACAGGCGGCCCACTCCACTCTGGGTTACCCTGTAACACCAGCACCTGGCCCTCTCCTAAAGATGAGGCTTCTGGGTCCTGGCCTCTGAGGTCTTGGGTCTCGAATGAGCTAGATCAGTTGTAAAAAGACATCTTGCTGTGGAACAGGCCTGGGTCTGACAATCATATCCAGGCCACCGCCCCCCTGTTTGATGTGAGACCTGGTCTAGTGGCATGAAGAGCTGTATACACTCTCTAAACGTAGCTCTCACTTCATAGCTTCCCCAAATATAGAGCAGACCTTGATCCCAGTAGGAGCTCAGTAAAGATTTAGCTACTGCTAGAATGAATGGACAAATCAGTGAGTGATGCCACCACCCTTGAACTGGCCTAGGATACATTCTCCTGGTGCCCTCACTCAGCAGCCCAGACCCACACCCTAAACTCCTGCTTTGCTATTTGGGAAGTGAGCCACCACAGGAGATGAGTCCATTCTCAAAGGTGGATTTAATCACAGCGTCACACTCATTCCCATCTGTCCAATCCCTGTGCCTACACAGATATAATTCTGGGCACTCACTGTGACAACACAAGCTTGAAGCTGTCTTGGGCAGAAAGAAGAAGCAAGGATTTACAAGGTGTGGGAAAGAAGGTACAGCCCACATCACATCAAGCAAGTGTGCGCCGGAGCTGTTCCCTGCCACTCCTCAGTCTCTGGGGTTGAATCCAGCCTCCCAGGGCCTTCGTTAAGTCTCCAGGGGACCCTCCAAGAGGTCCAATCCTATCTCTCTGCAAGACTCACTTCCTCCTGGAAGCCCATGGTGGTAAGCTGTTATTTACAGTCATCTCTGAGTCCTGCTCCTGGACTGAAACATGTGAGCAGCTGGCTTGGATTGTGATGCCTTGAGTGCAATCACAGTTCAGCATATAACTGGACTATAAAGTCAGTGGGTGCAGAAACTACCAGTTCCTTCATCTGCACTGAGATCCACACAGTCCTGGGGTGAACAGAGAGCCCCACTGTACAGAAAGGTTCATTTTCCCTGTGTTAGGCTGAGTCAGAATTCTTCAAGGGCTTGGGTGGAGCCAGATGAAACAAGGGAATGAAGGATTTCAGAGGTAAAGAATATTCAGTGCTATAATTGGGAAAATCCTATGAACATCACAATATGTTGGTTATACTTTGATGTTGGCCTTAGATTGTGCCCCAGTACCTTGTCCAGGTACTCTCCTGACTGCCTAGCTGTGGGTGAGTGAATCACAGGTATAGAACACATGTCCAATCAAGTGAAATCCCAGGATCTTTGTTAGAATCAAGAGAAAGCAAGATTTTTGGCTGCTAGATGAGTTCATAGTGGCTTGTAGTTATCTTGCCACAGTGAAGAAAGAAGCTCTGAAAGTGAAGTCAGTTAAAGAAACGCAGAGGATGAGCATTGTTTAATGCTTCTGGATCCAGCCTTACCTGAAGTCGACAATCTTTGGATTTATTAGTTACAGAAAACAATAAATTCCCCTTTTTTGCATAAGTCATATAGTGGGGTGGGATTTTCTGATACACAATAGAAAGCTTCTCATTTGACCTAAAGTGTTCACAAATCCTTTTTGGGTGACGGAGCTTCATGGGTAGTCAGAGAAACGAGAGGAGCAGGCTTTCTAGGTGTAGGGCTGGGAGGAGGAGGATATAAGCAAAGGTGTGTTGGTAGGAAAGTGCAAGGAACAAAGAGAGGTCCTGGCAGAGATGAGCAGACTGACCCTTCAGATCCAGAAAGAAGCTTCCAGAAGCATTGGGCCCAATGGGAAAGGGAGGGGGGCATCCTGCCACCCAATCAGAAAGCACTTTGCCTTCGAGGTCTCCTTTCCCAGAAGAGGTCACCCCCATTGCCAGAGGTTCCCAGAGACTGCAGGCCCCTTAGATTCAGACTTCCTGCCCAGACAGGGCAGCTGGGATGAGGTCATGCCTGGGGAGAGTCTTTTATCCTCTTGCTAAGCTTCTTCTTTCAGTAGCAATTGCTGTCTTGCTTAATCTCAGAATTATCTGATTGTCACAGTTGAGTTTTCCACATTAGGCAGCGAGCCAGCAAGTTACTTAACCTATAATTGCCCTTTAATGAAGCCCATCTTCAAAACTGAATTGTCAAAGGGAAACTTGTAAACATCCAGTGAGGTCCAAGACCAAGCTGGCCCCAGACATCGCAGCCGGGCCCTTGACTCCTTGCTGGCGTCAGCCACATTTGTCTGAGTTACTGGGGCTTTATCACCGGCTGCCACCCGGAGTCGAGAGGAGTCTGGTGCTCACAAAAGTCACCAGAAGCAGGGCAAGTCTTTTCAAAACAAAGAGGCTTGGTTTGGGGATCCTTACTCCCCTTTGCCAAGTGGCCCCATCCTCCCAGTGCTCCAGGAGATGGGCGGACTCTGAAGGTCATGGCCAACTTTATGCCTTGAACTAAGGCATGGTCTCAGTGAAGCCACGTGATGGTGACCATATAGTCTGAACTCTGGAAAGAGCAGGCGGGGAAGCTGACATGCAAGAGGAGTCCCCACGCCAGCAGCTGTCTGGGCTAGGTGTGCACACGGGCCATCAGGCCCGCGCTCCAGGCCTTCCAGTCGCTGGTTAGGATGTCAGAGAAGTGTCACTGTGACACATACTCAGCAGCTTTGTGCACTTTCAAAGCTATCCAGAGCAAACCAGGACAAGGGGAGAAACATTTTCAGAATACCTACTATGTGTCAGGTGTCATGTTAGGCACTGTATATATTTTGATCTCATTTGATTGTAAGAGCAACCCTTGGAGCTCATCACACTGTTTTTGTTCGTAGATAAGGAATGTGAGGCCCAGATAGGTTAGAGACTAGATCACTGTCACCCAGTGTGTAGGTTCAAGTCCGAACTTGGGTTTGTCTAATGTCAAGTTGGGTCAGTACTTGTTGGTGGCTCCGTTATCAACATTATGCTGCCCTGTAGTCAATGAGGGTGCAGATGAGAATAGCAGTGGGTTCATGAACAAAATAGTAGGCTTCTGGGATTTGCTTCAAAGTCACAGCAGAGTGTGGGGGGGAGGGAGACAGGGCGCAGCAGAAGAGAGTAACTCTGAAGTGATAGCTGCTAGGCTGGGTGAGAGGTGTTTCAGGGTTCAGCACAGGGTTTGTATTTTGACTAATTTGTCAACATTTGAAATTTGTCTTTATTGGAAATTTTTCATTACAAAAGTGTTTTTAAAAATATAGCACTGTCAGCCCTCCTTCATGGCGCACTGGGTTACGAGGCAGCACTGCAATCTTCCCACAACTGCCTCAGTGCGAGTTTGATCCCCGGCCCATAGGTGACCCACATGGCGGCAGACCTCTCCTGACCTGCCCGCTGCTCCCCTCATCAGTCGGCCTGTTCTGCTCCCCACTCTGTTTCTGGTGACTCCTCTCACCACCCTTGCACCTCTGGCCTGTACCCCAGTTCTGTAAATAAATAAACCTTAACAAAAAAATGCAAAACATTTTTTGAAAAAAAAAAATATATATATATAGCACTGTCTCTGAAAGTCAGTGCCCCCAACACCCTGTGTGCATTCCTGTCACTGCCCTGTACCCACTGCATCACAATAGGTTACCTTTGAAATTGCCTGTGTCCCTCGATGGCCATAAGCGCCATAAGGATACTGGAGGCAATTTTTATAGAATGAATAAATAAAAAATGCACAGTAGGCACTCAATAAGTATTTGTTCAGGATATGACAAATGCAGAGAGCTGGGCTGAGTTTTGATAAGCAAAAGGTCCCCGAGAGGGAGTGTCAGGTGGGGGCCGGTGTTGGCAGCATCACCACCAGCAGTAGGTCAGACAGTTCACAGGTGAGCGTGGAAGTGCGGCCACAGCCAGAGGTCACACGCCACCCGTGGGAGCTGGCATAGCCACTTTCTAATAACTTATATTTCACTGACAACACTTTTTTTTCCCTTATCACACAGCAGGGTCAATCCCCTGCCGTGGCTGTGAAAAGTGAGGCTCTCAATTTCAGTCTCAGCTCATTAATTGAAGAAAGTTGGCCAGCGTGAGCCTAGTGGAAGGCAGCTCCAAATGGATGTCGACACATTTTTGAGGACTCGAAGGAAACAAAAGAAATCAATTAAGGGGACAGCCTGGAGTTCCAGTTGGGAATCTGAATCCTACTTCTTTTCCTGAAAGTCCCTGGGAAAGGAGAAACAAGACCTCCTTCCCCACGCCATCCCTAGGCCAAGTGACGCGTGCAAGCCAGACGAAGGAGCCTGGGGGGCTTGAGGTCAGGCTGCCCTGGTAGGGCTGGGCCTGGGTCCCAAGGCTCCACAAGCTACATGGTGTCTGGGCCTCTGCCAGCCCTCCTGATGAAAACCACACTCCTCTCCTGGCTCAAGCTGGGGCCTGAATGAGGTTTAGGGTAGCTTCAAAGGCCTCTCTTGCACAGATGGGCTTATTCCCCCAAAGCAGCACAAGCACACTGATGACCATGTAAAGTCAGGCAGCTTTTATAGTTGACTAAGAGCTTCTGCAGTTCTGACACCATCTCGCCCTCCCAACAATTCTGGGAAAGAGGGAAAAATGGAGAGCAGAAATTGAACTCAGAGGAAAGATCTGATGTGCCCAACATGGCTCAGCAAGGAGTTGCTGGATCCCAGATGTGTTCCTCTAAACTGGGGACTCTGCACTGGGGTCAGGTGAGAACTCTGTTCTCAGGACCTGCATGGCCCTGGTCATCATGGACACGCAAATGAGGTTAACAGGATCTTTGTATTATCTCAGCATCTCCTAGAAATGTTGATGACTCCTCTTGACTCTAGGAAATATCGATGATTTCTACCTTCCAGGCCTGTCTCTCTCTCTCTTAATTTTTAAAAGATTTATTTTTTTATGCATACAGAACTGGGGTACAGGGGTTGTGAGAGGATCCACCAGAGACAGAGGGAGAGCAGAACAGGCTGACTGATGAAGTACACTGCTGAGGGGAGCAGCGGGAGGGTCAGGAGAGGTGTGCCGTGCCATGTGGGTCACCTCCAGGGTAGGCAGGGATCGAACTCATGCCCAAGAGCATGCAGCTCGCTTGCAGTGCTGAACTTTAGCCTGTTGCGCCACCAGGGAGGGCCTCTCTCTCAATTTTTGAAGTTGTTTTTTGTCTCTGGAATATTAATCAGCCTGGGAGGACTGAAGCAAGAGGCTTCTCTTAGGAGAGACAAAATGAATGCAAATGTGTCTGCTGTAGATTCCTTTTGTCGGAATACTTAGAATTTCTCAAAGGGCCTTCATGTGTGTGATCCAACCAGCAGCAACACTGTGAGGTCTGGGGTGATAATGATCCCCTCTTTCTTAAAGAGGAGGGAAGGAATACGTGGAGCTGTGTTTTGCCCAACATCTTGCTTTCTGCCCTGTTCACTTTCTGAAATTTGAAACACCCAAGTTGATCTTTCTACATAATTTTAAAACAAGTATCTTGGAGAGGATGGCTGGGAGGAATTCTTACTCCTGTGTTTAAGAAATGGATTTTATTACATGGCGATAATTATTACAAATGTTTAAGCTCGTAATTGCTTCTTTCGTTCTTTATCTCTGTGTTTCTAAAAATGTGAGCCTAGTTTTGTCTCCCCTTCCCCCAACGTAAGGCAGAATGTTAAGTGTTAGACATAGTGTAGGGTGGGTTTGGAATCGGGGTGCGGCAGAGCCTGGGAGTGCCTCCTGGTCAGACACCTCATTGGGCAGAGGGATACGATGCTCTCCAAGTCCATAGTTATGATTCCTGTCTATCATTTTGCATCCTAGCCAGATGTTTTCTCTACTTGGTGGTGAGAACGTTGAATGAGCTGGATACCATTTGGGCTTTAGGGGAGGAAAACAAACACAATCTCAACACAAACATAAGCAAACAAAAACCTGGCAGTAGTGGAACTGAAGGGCTGTGTAGGAGCTCTTCCGAGGTGGGAATTGTTGGGACTTTTCTGCAGTAAACCAGGGAGAAGGGGGAAAACCTTGAGTAAAACCAGATACAAGGGAATCAAAAGGAGCAAATGAACTACTGGACCTTTCAGGATAGACTGGTATTAGGAGGTCAGGCTTTGGGAGAGGATTAGGCCATAATGGTGGAGTCTCCATGAATAGGATTAGATTAGAGTTGTTAAGGACTAGTTCCCAAATGCTAGGGTGGACAGCCAGAGATAATGATGATAGGATCAGAATGTGGGAACAGGAGAAAATGTATCACAGATGGAGGAAATATTGATGGCTTAGCTCTGGATGGATTAAGCCTAAGCTTCAGGGGGTCTGGACCACAGGTAGGAAGTCAGACAGGTAGAGGCCCCTCTATGGGAACAACTTTGGTCCTCTTGGCCTGCCACAGGCCAGATCTTACCTGGCTCCCTGATCACCCTGAATGATCTAGACCACTTGACCTTATCCTGTCTCAAGCTCCTATTTGCCTTCCATCTCAGGCAGGCAGTGAATCTCCCTGGGGCTACGTGAGTCCCATTGAATAGCACCTTGTAAAGTATCCAAGATCACCTACCACCAAGATACAGTAAGAGGAGCCAGGAAGCCAGGTTTCACAATTTGGTCCATCCTACAACTATTATATGAAGCTAGGTAGATCTCTATTGTCCTCTGTGCATCATTTTCTCCAAACAATAAGTGCATAGGTAATATAAGAGAAGTTCATGTTGGGCTATCTCTCCTAAATAAAACACCACTAGTATGAATTAAAAAAAAATAAATGATTCCAGAAGGAAATAACCTCACTGGGTAATTCATGTTTGCATGGCTTTTCCCCAAGGGCATTACATGGTACGAGGTAGCTAGAACTCAAGTAGAAAACCAGTCTTTCTGACCTTGGATGTCAGAGATTGGAATTCAAATCTACCAAAGCATCTGGAGGCAACGAGAGAAATCCTAGAAATGAAAGAAACTCAGAGGGGAAAGAAGACCAAATCACACACAAACTACCTCCTAATCCTTAAATGCCACATGAACTATCTATATATGAGAGTGACATCAAGAAACTGAGAGGAAGCATCAAATAGAAGATTGTAAAAGATAAGCTGTGGCCAGTTGCAGGATGGAAGTCAGAGTTTGAGTCCCACTGAGCTAACAAAATTCCATCTCAGACAAATTCTTTCAGAAAATAGAGGATGAAGGAATACTTCCTCATTCATTTTATGTGTTCAGCTCAAACCTGAAACAAAATTGGCAAAAATATAACAGAATAAAACTACAAACTGAATGTGTTCCCTCAAACTTCATATGTTGAAATAGTAATCCTCCATGTGGTCGTATTAGAAGATCAGGACTTTGGGAGGTGATTCTGTCCTAATAGTGGAGTCTTCATGATTGAGATTATGCCTTAATTAAAGAGACACCACAGAGTTCTCTTCCACCATATGGAGACACAGCAAAAAGATGCTCACCATCTATGAACAAGGAGCTCTTGCAAGCCATCAGAATACCAGTACTAGGACTCTCCTGCTTTTGAACTGTGATAAATAAAGCACACAGTCTGTGGCATCTTCATCAAATCAGACCAAACTAAGACACAGATTAATATCCTTCATGAACACAGATACCAAATTCCTTAATAAAATATTCACAAAGTGAACCCACCAATATAGAAAAATGGTACACCATGGTGAGTTGGAGTTTTGCCTCAGGAATGAAAAGTTGCTCAAAAAGCCTCATGGCACAAAATGATGTAAAAATAAACTATTATATAAAAAAAGTCTAATGATGTCATTCACCTAAAGGGAAATAATTTATGATCATCTCCATAGATGAAAAAAAGCACTTGACAAAATTCAAGATCTATTCATAAAGAAGTCTCAGCAAACTAGAGATAGAGGATAAATTCCTCAATTTCATAAAGGATATTTACGAAAATTCACCCCTAACCAAAATACAAATAATGTAAAATATTAAGTGCTTCCTTCTGCAGTGGAAGTAAGACAAAAAAGGCCTGCAATTGTCATTTGAATTCATCATTGCATTCCAGATCCCAGATGGGGGAATAAGGTGAAGCAAAAAAGAAACAAAAGTTTTAAAATGTGAACAGCCCAGACCAAAAGAAGTAGGTCTAAACAAAGCAAAACTGTCTTGGCAGACTATTTTGTATAAATTCCCAGAGAATCTACAAAGCCATTCCTAAAACTAATACATGAATTTAGCAAGACTGTAGACTGATATGTAAGAACTTATTCATATGCTAGCAGCAAAAATTTAGAAAATTAAATTTAAAAAATTACATTGATATCCCCAAACACAAATTACATAGAAATTTTTATCATCAATGATAAAACATCAATGAAAGACATTTTAAAAGACCTGATAAATGGATAGTCCATGTTGATGTTCATGAATTGAAAGGCGAACATTGCTTGTGATGTCAATTCTCCCAAACCTAAAACAATCCCAATCAGGTATATTTATAAAAAATGACAAGAATGTGTCAATAAGAATTTATATGGAAAAGCAAAGATATAAAATGTTCAAAAATATTCAAAAAGACACCCTTAGAGAACTTGCCTGATTCAAGACTTACTATAACAACGTAATCAAGACAGTGTGGTATTGGCATAAAGCAAGACAGATAAATGGGGCAGATTAGAAAGACCAGAAATAGACCCACATATACACAGTGAATTGATTTTCAGGTAAAGCAATTTTATGGGATGTTGTTGCAACAAATATGAAACAACTGGATACATTTGTGGTAAAATAAACTTGGACTCATCTCTCACCACACACAAACATTAATTGGAGATACATTTTAGACATAAAGGTAAAAGTTGGAACTAAAGTTTTTAGGAGAAAAATTTGCAGCATTGGGTTCTACAAACAGCCAATAAGCACTGGAAACTGTTGGTCATCATTAGTCACCAGGCAAATTAAAACCACAATGTGCTACTTACACAAACACACCCCAGAAAGACTAAAATTAAAAAAAAAAAAATAGCAAAACTACATAATAGTGAGGATGACAAGTAACTGGAATTCTCATATTACTAGGCAGGGTGCAAAATGGTACAACCTCTTCAATCATAAATTTCGTACAAATTTAAATATTTGCTTACTTATGATCCAGCAATTTCACTCTTAAATATTTATCCAAAAGAAATGAAAACATACATCCATGGGATGATTTGTTCCTGAATGCTTGTTGCAGCTTTATTTTCAGTTGCCCCAAATTGGAAACAGCAGAAATGTCCATGAACAGACCCACTGGCTAAAGAAATGGTGGCAAGTTCACACACTGTGACAGTAGTCAGCAGAACTGGAATAAACCATGAAGTGCACAAAAACAGACACACGTTTCACAGATACTATCTTGAGTGCTGACATGCTTCACAAAAAAAAAAAAAAATTGTCATCTGGTCCCTTTGATAGGAAGTTCTAGAAGAGGCAGCCTTCAGGGATGGCGATAGACATCAAGGACGACGTACCTTGGGGGCCGGGACAACTGCAGGGGATACAGAAGAACTTTCTGGGGCAATGGAAATGTTCTGTTTTGTTTAATGTGGTTGATCTATGCATTTAGCAAGGCATCAAGTTGCATGCTGGAGATAGGAAGATGAAATGACATGGAAATTCTGCCTCAACAGGAAAAAACAAAGCAATTATGGAAGCTTTTTTAAAAAGCCTATAGGACTCTGATATTCCAGGAGCCTTGAGTGCAGACCCGGGGTTTGATCTCACAGGCCCTGTGGACAATGCCAGTGTTTCTTGTTCTCTGTGTTAGCCAAGGGGGGAAGCCTGCAAAGATGAGGAGACCAGGGAGCTTGTCCCACTGCCCAAATGAGTCACTTCAGCCTAAGTGACTCCTAGAAATGAACCCTAATGTCTGTGGGCCATCAGTGTGACACACCAGGGTTCTTGGTGTCTGTGTATTTTATTTTAAACTTCCTCCTCCCTCCATCCTATGACCTTCAGAAACGATAATCATTCCCTTGAGATGATGTGTGACCCACCCCCCACTCCCCCAAATTAGAGGATAGGTTGTCTGGCCAATCTGGGCAGCTGGGTCTGAGGATAATTTCCTAGAGGGTTGCACCACCAGTTAGTTCTAAAAGGACTAATCCTTTCTTACCACACTGTGTGCAGCAGCCAGATGACCTGGAAAAGCTGCAGAGTCCCCACGTGACCTCTACACTTCTTCCTCCCTTGCATCACCTTCATGCTACCTCATTGCTTGGAAAATGCTAGATGACGTGCCCACAGGGCAAGGGAGAAGGGTCTGAGAAAGGAGCGGAGAAAATGGGTCAAGCCAGAGGGAAAGGGGAGGGGTGTTTAATCACAACAGAGAAGAAGAGGAATCAAAGCACTGGCTAGATTAGCAACTATTTCAACCTTTTTTACAGGGTATAGTGCTTTTCTAAATGGTCCCATCTTTTAGCATGAGGTGGGCTGGTTAGCTATCATGATCCCCGTTTTATAGGTGGGGAAACTGAGAGTTTAGGGCACTTGCTTCAGTGTGGAGAGCTGGTACCAGGGTAGAGTGGGAATGTGGCCAGATTTGGGGAGCTCCGGCCCTCCCCCTTTGCGGTTTCGTCTCTGGGCACTCACTCACCCCTCTCGCACCCACACCCATTCAGCACAGTGGTGAAGCCAGAGGGGAATGCCCTTTGTAGGGTGTTGTCAAGTGCAAGGTAAGAGAGCTGAACTTCCAGCATCAGGCCTTTTTAGAAAGTGTAGCTCTGCATGAAATTTTTGGCTTTGATGGGAAGGAAAGAAGTGGGTCTACTAATTAAAGGTCATTGTACTTTTTTTTTTTTTAGCTTTAAAAACAGAGTAGACATGTCTAATTTGGGCTGACCACAGCCACCCGGCATTTCCGTGAAGCTCAGGTTTGTGTGTACTGCATCGCTTTGACTCTGAAAGATCATTGAATTTTTTTTTTTCTCTCCTTCTGGTTTTGTTTTGATTTTGTTGTTATTGTCATTTTAAAAATACACACCCTCTGGAGTTGAATGCCTTGACTTCTTTGATGCAAGGGAAGCCAACCATGGGTTTCTAAAGTTAGACAGAAAGGAGTTGACATTGGCAGGAACTAAACCACAGGCCTCAGAAGACTCTGCTGTTGGGCCTGGGTCCATGGCCTGTGTGGTCAGCAGCGTGTCATTATGTTCTCCAGAGAAAACCAGAGACCCGGAGACCTCTGATTATGCCACCACTGGCCTGCTGGCCCTGAACAGAGCAGCAGGCAAGGACTTGCTACCAACAGGGGGTCATGACCATTCCTTCTCAGCCAGGGGACAGGAGGGCGATGGTGTATGAAACCCCATGCAAAGACTAGAGCAGCCCGCTGTGCATCTAATCTTATTCCTAAAAAGGGAGATGCCTCCTCCTAGGAGCCATGCTGTGCAGGCAGGCACCTGTATTTTCTCTCCATCCAGCCCTGCTTACCTTTTTCTTCTGAGAATGAATCCTCTCCTTCATAGAGGGGGGCTTCTAGGAGGACAGAGGAGGCTGATCTTGCCCTTGTCTTCCCTGCATGCCCCGGGGGGCTTACCAGTCGGAATACCCCTTCTTCTTCTTCTTTTTTTTTAAAGATGTATTTATTTGTGCATACAGAGCTGGGGTACAGGCCAGAGGCTCAGGAGCGGTAAGAGACTTCACCAGAGACAGAGTGGGGAGCAGAACAGGCAGATCGACAAAGTACACTGCTGAGGGGAGCAGCGGGCGAGTCAGGAGAGGTCTGCCGCGTCATGTGGTCACCTCCGGGGCAGGCAGGAATCGAACTCATGCAGAAGTGGCTTTAGCTTCTCAGTGCTGTGTTTTAACCCGCTGCACCACCAGGGAGGGCCCGGAATACCCCTTCTTATCTAACCACAGCTACTGAGTCATCATGGGGGTTTGGCCCAAGCCAGGCCAGCAGGAAGCCTTCCTTGTGTCTGCTCTGGGTCTGGCCACCTGGCAACGACTTCCATATCCATCTTCACATGCAGAGAGCCAGTTTGAGAGCTAAAGAGAGCAGTGGGGGTGGAGGAGAGGGAATCAGATTCCATTGTTAGCACTTCTTGGTGCTGCCATGCCTGAAGGGAGCATACTTCTGTGAGCCAATAATCTCCAGACACTTTTCTTTTTTTGCTGTAAATAGTTTAGATTTTTGGGCCCTCCCTGATGGCGCAGCAGGTTAATGCACAGCACTAAGAAGCTAAAGCCACTTCAGCATGATCTCGATCGCTGCCCGCCCCGGAGGTGATCCACATGGCGCGGCAGACCTCTCCTGATCCGCCTGCTGCTCCCCTCAGCAGTGTACTTCTTCTATCTGCCTGTTCTGCTCCCAACTCTGTCTCTGATGAATCCTCTCACCACCCCTGTACCTCTGGCCTGTACCCCAGTTCTGAATGCATAAATAAATAAATCTGTTTAAAAAAGAATAATTTAGATTTTATTTCTGTCACCTACAACCAAAAGAGAGGCAAGTGATAAGAGTCTTGCTCATCTTTGCACATGGGGCGGCCTTGATAAGTGAATGCCGGACCATTCTTATAATGGACTCTTTATTGCAAAGTCCCTACCAAGCTGTGGGTGCCAAGCTCCTCACATAAATTATTTCATCACACCTTTCTGTGTTAGGACTATTGTCTCCACTTGAAAGACAGGCCAAGTGAGGAGGAGAGAGCTCCTAATAAAAGGCCCGACTTTCAGACACAAGACCACCCATGTTTGGACTATCTACCAATACCTCAGAATGTATACCCTCCTGTACGCCTCTTCGGCTGACAGAAAAGATTCCACAAGTGACCATTTCCAGGTTTTTGTTGCTACAGAACACCACAGATGGGGGACACTTTGCCCCTGGTTTCTGTTTCCTCTCAGAGTTTGGAGGGTGTCTGTTGCAGATGTTGAATACAGCAAGGATGGAAATTGACTTTCAGACCTCCAAAGTTTCTCTATCATCAGCTTTTCCCCATGACCACCAGCCCTTCCCGTCTCACCCACTTGAGCAAATCTATGCTGGATCCACTAAATTCACATCTCAAACTTTACTCAGTGGATCTAGGGTCAGACCTGAGTGAACCTGTGCTTGGCTTCCCGGTACCATATATAGGTCATGCTGAAAGGGCAGCCCACAGTCACTAGTAGGATCCTGAAGGTGGATATGAGTTCTGAGCTTGTATGGTTACCAGGTCTTAAATGGTCTAGAATGTCAGAAAAGAAAGGTACCACACACCCCACCCAGCTGGGGCTCAGAGGCTAGGCACTCTTACAGATAAGCCTGGCTGCCTCTTCAGATCCCTTCCGCACAGCCTTGCAGACAATCCCACCAATGACTGGGACAAGGTTCACAATACAGTTTACTAACCCTCAGACAAAGGTCAAGAACCTCGTTTTTGCAGTTGTGAAAATGGAGTTGTGAAATTGAAAAAGAGAGATGAAAGTACTTTACCAAGGTCACACAGCCTTTCTGGAAGTTGAAACCAAATCTCTTGGTTCAGTCAAATCTACCATTCTTTCTTCTGTACATGCTGACTCAGTACCATTAGTCGATGGTAAGATGCCAACAAAATTGAGGCCGTACATATACTGGACTGGAAGATAAATCAGCTAAATTGATGGAGCTTGGTGTTGTGGGAAGCACTTTCAGCTGGAATTTCATCTCTAGCCCAGCCATGCTCTAGCTGTGTGACCTTGGGTTAGTCAACTGACCTCTCTGGGTGTCAATTTCCTCAACTATAAATTGTAGGGTCAATGACTTTCAAAAGTCTCTAGGTTGTTTTCAATCCATGCTTTCATGATCCCAGAACCATACTAGAAAATTTTGGTCTACAAAGAAACAGAAGAGAAGAAATAATATAACACAGAAGCAATACAAAATTCAGTAGGTCTCTAACTCATTAACCGGGGGCTAAGTGCTGCAGGGCCCATGGAATCCCTCTGGGAGTTTGGAGGAAGGAGCTCTGAATAGGTTGCATGACTTACTTTGAGATGGGAGAAATAAATAAAACTGGCCTTGAAGGGTGCACAGATAGATAGGGTAAGGGTCAGGGGATGGCAGTGAGTCAATAGAAAGAAAATAAGAGGAGACAGTGAGGAGGGGAAAGTGTCTGTTTAGGAACAGACTAGCAGGCTGGCATGACGGTGGTGGGAGTCCTAGGAGAGGTCTAAGAAGCAGGCTGAGAGTGGAGGTTGTGGAGGCTGATGCCAGTTTTATGGGAAAAGGGGTAGGGGTCTTAGTCACTACAGCTGCAAGCAATAATCTTCATTAAATAAGACCCTTTTGTGGAAGTGCCAAAAATGCAGTCCAAGCAGGCTTAACTGAAACAGTGCATTTATTCTCTCACATAACCAAAAACCCAAGTGTAGGCTTCAGCCATAGCTGGATCCAGGGATTAAAAAAAAAAAAAATTCATGGCATGTACACTTGTCTGGTTTTACTTTCTTCTGTGTTGGCTCATTCCTAAGTAGGCTTTTCTCAATCAGTGGAGAGGTGGTGCCCAGCAGTTCACCAGACCAGTGCTGGGGGTCAGGGCTTATTGCCCTAAATTGGATCACAGCCCCATTGCTCAACCAATCACCAAGGTCGGGGTGGGCAGAAGGCGCGGATTGGGCTGGTCTCGATCACGTGATCTCCCTAGGGCTATGGAGTGGGTTCTCAGCGGAACCTAGGGAACTGATGAGAATGCATCGGTGGTTCCTTGAGAAAAATCAGTTACCCAGAGAAGAAACGGATGGACGCTCCTGAGCAGGCAACCCCGACAGACGTCCAATGTCAGGTGCTTCACAGACGCCATGTGGACGGAAATGGGAGGTGTCCTCCAGACAGTGAGAAGTAGCCTCCTCTGGATGGGAAGTGCTGACCTGTGGAGCCTCAGCGAGCTTTGGGAGAGGAGGAGACGGGTGATGGCAAGGGGGGTCGCCAGGCAGGTCCCATCTTTCTTAAATTAATACTTCTTGGAGAGACTCAGCAGCAGGGCAGGAATTTGTTAAATTATATAAACATTATTGTGACCCGTAAAATTCAATGAATCTCGGCCTGTTTACCCTCGGCTGGCTTTAATGTTTGCACAGTGTAATTTAATGTGTCAATTTGCTCTCAAATAAAAAACATCTGGTCCTCTGACATGGCAACAAAACTGGAAAGCTGATGCTCATGAGCAGCTCAGAGCCCCAATCAGAGACGATGCGTAAAGGGGGAAGAAAGGCCAGGGACTCAGAAGAGGAAGCCAACATCTCTCAGCCCCATCCCCGGCCTGGTGACACGCCTCTGTTTGTGTGTCTGTCAAGGCAGTCCATTTTCTCCTAATTAGCATTAAGAAAAGCCTAGAAGAGCACACACCATCTTTAACTGGCACCCATTAAATTTCCTGCGGCTGTCCCTGCCAATATTGACACTCATGCTATTGGATTTTTAACAATCTTATTATTTTGTAATTGAGAAGAGCAAGAAGAAAATTACACTTTCCTATACAGATGATCTTCTCTGCTAACTTACCCCTTCCGACAGCAGTCTGCCTGTCTAAGCCCTCTCCCTCCAGATTTCGAGGGGTTAGTGGGGCTCGGGAGGGGGAGGTGAGACTCTGAGTGTGTGCTTTTCCAGTGAGATCATGCATCTTGGTTTGGTCTCACTAAATAATGATGCCATTCATTCTTGCAGACAGAGGCGAGGCTTGGCAGGCAGGTCCTCATTGGAGGCACTGACCGACATAGAACAGGATCAGGGGAAGCCGAGTTCTTCTGTGAGGCAGGTAGGGCCTTAAAGCCCCTTTGAAAGCACTGGGGGGTTTGGGGGAAAGCAGCTCATTGGTTTAAACTGCTGCCTCTCCTCATCTCCCCCCCCCACCCCACCCCTCTTGACCTGGGGGTTGGGTGGACAGAGGAGGCCCTAGGACCAGGAGACTTGCTCATTTCCATTTTTGGTGCCCTCTTCTTTCCCAGTATCCAACCAGGAGCCAAACTGAAGGGGAACTAGGGAGGGATGCTTTCCACTCCCCTGTTTCTCACCCCAATAAATGTTTGAGACGTCCTGATGAAAAAGAACTCGGCCTGGAGCCCAGGCAGCCACCCCGCTGGAAGGAGCCGAGCCTGCTTTCCTGGCCACGGAATGAAGGGGTCAGAGTAAGTTCAGGCTTCGCTTTAATTGAGTAGAAGATAGTTCTTCCTTAAGGGAGCCCTGAAATAATGCTTCGGCCAGGCAGAATGACTTCTCCTATTGTCAGATGGGATTAGCCAGGCTGGTTTGTAAATAAAGAGTGATCCTTTCCCCCTCTAGGACAAACAGATCATATTTTCTTCAGATCACCAGGGACTGGACTTGCTCTAATCAAGTCCTTGACATTTTACTAAGACTCCAGGAGTTACATGTTTGCTGCGATTGAGCCCTTGATAATTCCCATTTTCCTAAATGATTGCTATTTTCCAAACCCAAAGCATTTTAAGGAAGTGGGAAAATGAGATGTCTGTCCAACAGCATGGGGGGGAGTAGAGGCGGGGGGTGGGAGTGCAGGGAGCATCGGGGTCTCTTGAGGTTGAGGCAGCATCACTGAATAAGAGCCACAGCAGCAAAAGGACTGCTGGGGAGGTTTTTGATTTATTCACCCTGCCAAGGGATGGACACTGAGAGTGTGTTGTTGGATCTGGAGAACTTGCCAGATACCAGACACTCTGTTAGTCGTCAGGTATGGTTGGTTATGATCTATCCCTGCCCATGGTGCACCCATCCCCCGCTCCCCCATCGAGAGGAAGAGAGCTGCACATGGTCTGATAATTACAACAGAATGTTCTGAAAAGTGAATGGCACCGAACCTCCAAAGAAGTAGCGAACCCCCAAACCAAAAACCAATGAGAAGCAAAACTTTGTGTGGAGAGGGTTAGGAAAGCTGGGGTCCCAGGTCACAGGGCAGACAAACCTGGTCTCTTGGGACTAGCAGCAGTTGGCCATCATAACATAATAGAAGGTGTCCTGAAATGCCAGACCCGCTCTGAAGTGCCCGCCACTTATTAACTTTCAGAATCCCCACACTGCAGCCTTCTGAGACAGGTACCCTTTTACCCACATTTCCAGAAGAAGTTAAAGCACCGAGAGGGAGAATATTCCAGGCCAAAGGGACACCAGAAAGCAGGGCATGTTTAAGGATGGCAGGGAGAAGCTCCTTTGAGGGGTGTGGAGAATTGAGAGGCTCAAATGTGTTTTTAGGAGGCTGACAACACAGCAGAGGATCCAGACAAGAAACAAGAGATGAGTGATAAAATGCATGATATCATCCTCACGGCAAATAAGTCTCCCTCCAGCCTTCAACCACCACGTGATGTTATGATCTCCCACTTCACCCCCATCCTGGAGAAGTAACTGATGCTGTCACGCCCTGCTGTGAGCCTCCAAGCTGAGCGGCTGTGGAACCCTATCCCCGAATCCAGAGGCAGCTGAAGGATGGATCCAACCAAGCCCAGGGAGGTGTTCTCACTGAGTGGGGTCAACTTTCCAGCTCCCAGCAGGACACACTGCAGCGAAGGGCCTGAGGCTGAACCTACACCAGGAAAGGCCAGGAGCCTGTCTGTGGGTTGGACACACTGTGACCACATGAGGAAGTGTCCTCGCCTTTGGGGTTTGCTTCCTCATTCTTCAGTCATCTCCATTTGCCTCCCTTCCTCTAAAACAATCTTCTCCTCACCAAAGAAAAAAAAGACCCACAGCTTGTGTCCACTACAAACACAGATGACTGGAAGTCTTGGGAATGTAGCCTAAAGCAAACTGTTCCCCCAAATGAGCCTGTCGTCCTGACCTTTGTAAGCCAAGTGCTCCACTTTATAACTTGGGAATGCACAAATATTTACAGTTTGAGGGACCAGAGCCAACATCTGCTGGAGGGTCCCAGAGTTGGAAGGGGCTGAGAGTTCATCTGGGCCAGCCTCACGTTCGCTACCAGAATGCCCTTTGAAGAATCTGAGCAGATGACCACACAGCCTCTGCACCCAGCACACAAAGACAAGTCTCCACCCTCCAGGATGCTCCTTCCACTGCCCCTCTCTGGAGTCAGAATTGCCTCCAGGAATGCTGCCCCAGCGTAGGATGGGCATCCGCGTCCTCTGGCTTGAATACCTTCTCTCCTGTGAGAGTCTTCAAAGGCTAGATCTCTCTTTCCCCCATTCCTGTGTGCATTTCTCGGGGGACATTTTTGTGGGCCTGCATGTCCTAGCTGGCCCAAGTCCGTCTTCAAACATGACCCCACACGTCCACCACAGCAGCACTACAGCCATTACAGCCTGTGACCTGAGCTTGTACCAGTAATCTTTGTCTCAAACAGCTCTTAAGCAGTGGAAGCAAGGTGAGTGGGAGGAATGCCATTTTTCTGGAATTCCTGCCAAGATGAACTCTATTCTAGCTCCTCTAAACACTCCATGTTCTGAACAGCCCTGGGAAGTAGGTACTCTCCTTATTTCACATATGTAGGAACTTGGTTTTCTCACATAGAACTGAAAGCAAGGAAATAAGCAAAGGAATACTTCCCAGAGTCTGAAGTAGAGGTCAGGGTGTTGCCGATCTATTTGTTCTTACTTTGCATTCATTTCTACTACGATTTTTTTTTTTTTTTTTTTTTTTTTTTTTTTTTTTTTTTTTTTTTTTTTTTTTTTGTATCAGGGGAACTGATTTTAAATCTTGGCGCAGCCACTTTCTAGCTGGGTGACCTCAGGCAAATTAATCAACTTCCCTAAGTCCAAGGTGACCACCTCTTCCTGGTTTTTCCAGGACCATTCTGGTTTTAAAACTCCCAAATCCCATGTCCCAGGAGACCCTTTAGTCTCAGGCAGACACACGGTCCTTCACCCTGCAAGTTAATCTCTTTCCTGCAAGGGAAGCCACTAGCCCACCTCCCAGCGCTGTTGGGAGTTGATCTGAGGTCATTATATGAAAGCCCCTGCAGACACTCAATTTATGTCCCATTTCATGTGAAAGTCTGGTTTCGTTATGGCCATTTAGAAAGAAGCAGAGACTTGAGAAGTGGTTGTGGGCGGTTTAACTGGAAAACAATTTTTAAGAAAACATAGGAACATAAACAGGGACACTTGATATAGGCTCTTGGGTTCTCTGCAATGTAAATATCCCGCTGGGGTTCAATTAGGCACGGTCATTGTTAACCTTGAATGGGACTCCATTGACATAGAAAAAGCTGAAACTAGGCCAGAGGCTGTCTGATAAGGCAGGGCGAAGTGGAGTCCATCAGGGGTTAAGTGCGCACAAAATCCGACACAGCCTTGGCTTCAGTCAGCCACCCCATCAGGCTGGCAGTCACCCAGCAGGGAAGAAGGAAAGGGCACTGCAGAGAGGGTCTCCGGAGAGTCTGAGTCTGTAGTTCACCCTGTGGGTGGTGGTGGCCAAATTGTGCTGTGTTTCCGGGCCTGTCTCCTCATCTGTAAAATGGGGAAGAGAAAGCAGACAAGGTGCTTTGTGATAGACAGGCAGCGGAGTGGAACAGTCCAGAGCAGGCCCCTGCCACCCACCAGCAGTGTGACTTTGAGCGAAGTGAGCCACCCCTTCTGTCCCGAGCGCTCTGTAAGTTCCAGCTCTTGGTACGCTCCCTTCTGGGCTTGAAACCCTCTCGTAAAGTCCTCCAGTGCCCCTGACCTCAGCAGCAAGAGTTCACACAGCGTCCACGTTCGGACTGGTTGTCAGTCTCTTTACCCTTCCCTAGCCACATCTCTCAGCTGGCGCTTGTTGAACTTGAGGCTGACTAAAACCTCCTGATCTTTTATATGTGCACTGCAGTCAGGCCAGGTCTCCCTCATCCTGTTCTTGTGCAATTGATTTTTGGAACCTGCATTGAAGACATTAGATTTATTGATGTTAAATTTCATCTGGTTGCTTTTGACCCAGCATTCTCAACTGTCCAGATCATCTTGAACCTTAATTCTCCCATCCCCTCCAGCTTTGACTCATCTGCAAATTTGATACACATGCTTTCCATGTCTTCATCCAAATTGTTGGCTTAAAAAAGCTATTTATGTAGATAAAAATAGAGATAGAGATAAAAGCTGCATTTTGGATCGAGAGGGAACCTTGTGTGCAAGGCTGAGCAATAGGTTTTATCTTATGAAAAGCAGGAGCTCGAGGTCCTTAATCAGCATGGAAGCCTCTGCTGTATGTACCCACTTAAATGCTCTCATACCTGCCCTGGATCTCAGAGTTCTCAGTGATGACAAGGGAGTCAGCCTCTGCCACCCTGACCGTGGCATTTCTAAGCTGCCAAAACCACAGGGATCGTTTGGATCCCTTCCCATCTACACCAGATGCAGCCCCAAGGCCAACTCCCCTTTCATTGCTTCTCAAACTGAGACCACCCCCACCTCAGAACCTTGCCAAATACCTGTTGTTAATCCAAAAACTCAAGTCTCTCTCCGAGGTCATGGACCGCAACATTTTAATGTGCTTTCCCCTCAAATGTTTCCATTTCCATACGGGCCTTTGGTGTCTGAACCACAAGGCCAGAACTGTGGTGGATCTGTTGTTGGCCACCGGTGGCTGTGTCCTTGGGCCAGTGCCCCGAAACGTCCCACATCACAACACAGGGCAGCCTGTGTGGCTTGCAGTCACCATGAAAGGCTCAAGGCATTCTGTTTAAGATGGCAGAGAAAAGCGAAATAAGAAAATTCTAGAAGTAATTTCCATCTTAAGTGATCCAAGTAACAACCCTCTGACCCAGTATTTCTGCTTTTCAAGATAAATTGGTAACTCTGGCATTCTGCTCACCAGGAGGATACTGGTTGCAGACATACCATAATCCTTGTCCACACCATGCCCAGATACAGTTCTGAGTGCCTGGTGGAGAGCCCAGCCCCACTGGGGCCCATGCTGTGCAAGGGGCTCAAGGCAATTCCACCTTGATGCCCTTGGTACCAGAACCTTCCCGTCTTCACCACAGGCCCCCTTGTAGGGAAGAGTTTGGTGATGTTGATGATGATGATGATGATGAAAGTGATAAGAAGACCAGTTGCACTTTATTTCAGGCCTACTCTCTGCCAGGCTTTTAGCTAGGGCCTACAATCACATCATTTCTAATCTTTCCTATAACCTTGGGAAGCACATTTTTATTATTATTCCTATTTTTCAGAGCAATAAACTGGAGCCCACAGAGATCAAGAAAATTGGCTGTGGCCATAGGAAATCGCACGGTTGGAATCTGAACCTTTGAACTCTCTGATTCCTAAATCCACTGTATCCATGGCTGTGATTCTATTGCTTCCATAGCTGTAGAACTTCAAAGAATTCAATGTTATTCTTTCTTTGGGCCCAAGAAGTCTTCTGAGAACATAGGAGGCGAAGATTATAGCATGCTGCCCGCCCTGAGTGCTGGGCCCAAGACCGCCGGCCCCTGGGGCCCATGCAGGCTGGGACTCTGTTCTCTAGCTTGTGATCAGGTGGACTCGGTCTCCCTGTGAGGGTACCCTACACTTTGGAGGAGGTCCAGTGATGCCCAGGAGATAGGGGACATCTTTATTTGGGGCCAGGTAGGGCTAGAGGGTGGTCTTGGGGAGAAGGTTCAGCGATTGCATAATGGATTAGCACACAGACAGCAGCATGGCTCCAGCCTTCACTACCTGTGTAAACTTGATTTATTTTACTTTTTGGAGGCACCGTTTCCAAACCACTTCTAAATAGGGACAGCAACAATGCTCAGGGAACAGGAGAGTTAAATGAGATAATGTACCCAAGGCCATGGGCTCTTTCGGAGGTGCTGTGAGCCTGCTTGCTATTATCACTGCTCTTTTTCGACCTCTGCCACTATAATGACCTACAATTGTCACCATTTCCCAGAGTCGCTTATCTCACACGGAGGCACCCCCGTCCACACTGTACAGGTAGGGCAAACAGTGGGAGTCAAAATGACCTGCCTGAGGTGACCCAAGGGGGGCTGGGCAGAGCCAAGACTCAAGCCACCAGTACCACGCTGTCTTCCTGTCCGCACCATGACGCAGCTGTCTTCCCTTGGAGTCAGCTTCCAGGCTTCTCCATGCCCATGTGTATCCCTGAGGCTCTTGTTCACCTGCAGGTTTTGATGGGAAGGAATCTTCCACCCTCCAAGTGATGTCTAGAGAACTCACTTTCAGAGGCCAGGCTGTTCCATTCAGCTGGTAGGGACCCTGGAGCCCACCTCAGAGGAACAGCCAGCCAGGCCTGGCCTGGGGACCCGGAGCTGCTGGAGCCCCTGAAGCCACCCAGTGGGGCCCACAGGAAGTATCTGCAGGCCCCACTGGGTTTCTGCCTCCTTCATCAAGGAGAGGAGTCGGGGATTAACAGGCTTGTGAGACGCCTCCCAGTCAGATACGTGGGTCGGACTGTCCTCCTGCTCAGGCTCTCCCTTCACTTCCTTCTGGCTGCTTCTGTCAGTCTGACAGTTACAGCAGCTATCCTTGCTCTCCCACACCCAGCCTGCGTTATGCCACCGAGCTGAGCGTGGGCAGCCTGCGGAGAGGGAGCTGACATTTGTCTTAATTGGAGTTACCCGTGTAAATCCCGCCCGTCCCCTCCCCGCGCCCTCCGTCTTTGATGGGCGAGGGGGCTCTGAACAGAGAGCGACTCATAATCTCCCCGGGGGTACACGGTGTTATTAATGCAGGCGCTGGAAGGAAATGTTCCAGCTGTCAGCAGGGAAAGTGAGCTGGAGGTGAGTCTAAAAAAAAAGAAAGGAGAACACAGGCAGCAGGGAGAGAGGGCAGGCAGACTCCAGGGCATCTCCACCAGCTCTCCAGGGCCTGGTGCCCCCTGCCCTTCCATTACCCAAGTCTTCCAAAACCAGCCTTGGAGCCAAAGGTCTTCAAACTCAGCCACACGAGAATCAGCTGGGAGCCATAAAAACTGCTGATGTCTGACTCCCACCCCAGAGAATTTCATTTAATTGACCCAAGGGATAGCCTGTGGACCTTGGGTACTTTATGCAAGCCTGCCCAACGCCCGCCCCCATCCACCCCAGCTTGCAGCAGCTGAGAAGTGTGGGTCTAATCTAGGCTTTTCCAGGAAGCCTCCCCTGAGGGTGCAGCCTGTTTAGAGGCAGTCTCAGTAATGGACACCTTTTCAAATGTGGCCTGCCCTGCTCTGTGGAGCACAGCAAGATGGCACAGAGGGCATCTCTCGCAAGCAGTGTCCTTTGGTTGGAGAATGCACAGAAAGAAGTAGGGTGTACCTTTTCCTTCCTTTGGGCTTAACTCCCACCCAACTGAAGAAGAATTTGCAGCTGCTGAACAGTTGCTAAACGGATCCACCCAGTCCTTGAACCAACATCTCAGGAGCACATTTTATGGGCACAGAGCTGTAGGAGGGTCCCTGGCAAACTGCAGGGTGTCACTGGCTGGATACATTCTGAGCAGCACCCTTTAGAAGGCTGCATTGTTTTGCAAATGTGAGTGGAATTACACAAAGCCAGGCAGTGAGGCCAGCGGGCGCGCCTATTGGTTCCACTGTCATATTTGTGGTTTGTCCTCAACCAAAAAGTCGCTAAGCAATGTGTGATTGTGTGACATGGATTCTGCCTAATGAGGATAGGTCAGACAAACCACTCTCACGACAGCGAAGACAAAACCTGAGGCCCTGGGCTGGGGTGGGGAAATAAAGAGGGGACGAAACGTGTTAAATGTTTAAGCTGCACTGGGCAATGTTGCCGGGGACTAACATGTGCTGTCTCCTTCAGTGAAGGCAGAGGTGTGATCCCCATTTTTTTTTTTATAACAGCTTATTTTTACATCATTTTGTACATTTTTTTCCATCTCAATTGTAATCCCCGTGGGTTTCCCATCACCATGTCACCCGTGTGCCATCACCAAAATCCTGTGCACTTCCCTCCCTCTCCACCCCCCCCCCCGTTTTTGATCCCCATTTTACAGATAAAGAAGGCAAAGGTGTTATCCTCATTTTACAGATAAAGAAACTGAGACTCAGAGCAGTCAGCGGCTTGTCCATGGTCACACAGCTAGCATGTGCTGAAGTCTGACTCCAAAAGGGAAATGTGAGTATGCTTCTGTGAGAAGATGAGAAGGCAGGGGGATCTGAGGAAAACCAGGTGTTCACCAAGCAAACATGCCACACTGAGGGTGTCCTGAATGGGAGGGCGACCCAAAGGGAGGTAGCCTCAGGGGGCAGCCATGTTCCAGGTGAGGTGAGCTGTGGGCTGTGAAGCGGAGGATGTGGGAGACCAGGGCAGGGCTGGTGGGGTACTTGCTAGGGGAGAGTGTCTCCAGTGGGTAGCAGTTCAGAATACTGAAGATGTGTCGGGGGCAGCGTGGGAGACTTATGTACTGGGTGCCTACTGATTAAGACGAGCATGGGAAGTGTGTGGGGCTGGCTGTAATGAGCACTGGGCTCTGCTGTAGCGTGTTTGGCTGAGGGGATGGTAAGCCCTACAGGACCTTGCTGAGGTTGTACAAACCACCCAGTCACCCTGGGCAGGCTGGATGAGGTAGGCGAGAAGCTAGGGACTGTTTCCTGGACTCATGTCCACCTGTCACTAGTGTTTCTGAACATCTGCTATGGGCGGGCATGGGCCCACTTCTGGAAGAGGTGGTTTCTGGGAAGTTGGGCGAATAGAACTAAGAGTATCAGGATGGGAGGGTGGTGATGCTTGAAGGCTGACAGCCAGATGGTGGCTCTCTCTCACCTTTCTCCTGACTCACACCCAGCTCCCTCATGTTATGCCTCTTGGGTCTTTCAAGTCTTGCAGGGCTGTCACTCCAGGTGTGATACCAAGTTCTTCACTTTTGTTCATTTGCCTCTGTCCAACCTGTTCTTCCTCCTGTACCCCTTTGGCTTGGGGAACCAGTCAGCCATCAAGTGGATGCCCAAGAATCAGTCTGGCTCCTCAACCTTGCTCATCCCCCTACATCCAAGTCCTGCTGACTTGGCTTCTTACCTATTTCCCAAATAAACCCCATAGTCTCTTCATCTCCCCCATACCTGCCCTACTTAAGACCGCATCACTCTTCCCCTAAACTGTACAATTAATGCCCTAAGAGATCTCCGGCAGCAACTGGCATGACTCCAGGCCACCCTTCACCTCAGCGCAGTTTCCCTCAGGCAGACTGGATCATGGCAGGTTAAACCCCATCTCTAGCTGGCACAGGTGGCAGGTTGAAGCTACTGCTACCCGGCCATGTTGCACCCGCTCTCTGCTCCTCCTTGCACGTTCACATCTCCTTGCCTTTTCTCATACTCACCCTGGTTCTTTTTTTTTTTTTTAAGATTTATTTGTGCATACACAACTGGGGTACAGGCCAGAGGTGCAGGGGTGGTGAGAGGATACACCAGAGACAGAGTGGGGAGCAGAACAGGCTGACTGATGAAGTACACTGCTGAGGGGAGCAGTGGGCAGGTCAGGAGAGGTCTGCCTCCCCATGTGGATCTCCTCCGGGGCACGCGGGGATCGAACTTATGCTGAAGTGGCTTTAGCTTCTTAGTGCTACATTTACCCTCTGCGCCACCAGGGAGGGTCCTTGCCCTGGGTCTTAAACAACTTCTGCTTCTCTGGCTGGCAGAGAAGCTCTCCCATTCCCCACCCCATGGGCAGAATTTTTGCTTCCCTCTGCTGCATACTCATCTGCCACCTACAGATTGACTTGTCCCATGCAACTGGAGCCCTTTCTTTTTTTTTTTTTTTTTTTTTTATCTACCTGCCTCCTCTGTGGTACCAGGAGCATCTCCAGGGGCAAGGACCTGCTTTTCCCATCTCTGAATCCCAAAAACTTAGCACAGGTATATACTTGGAGTAACAGGAATCTAACAGCTGTGTGGTGCCTGAAACTCTGCAGAGAGTCCTACCTTCCCATCATCTCATTTAGTTATCATTATCTTTATGCAGGGTTGCAGGGACATTTGCTTTGTTTTTGTGACAAGAACACTGAAATCCAGCAAAAAAGGTGAGATGACTTGTTCAAGGTCATGCAGGAAGATGGTGACCAAGTTGGTCTGGGTCTCAGGTGTCTTCATTTCTGTGTGGGAACTGTGTTGATTTCACACCAAGAAGCTCATTTCCTTTCACGCTGAGAGACTCTGTGGCTGAGAAGTGACTCACGTCTACAGGACCTGCCCACTCTCAGCATACAAACTTGCATCTAGGTCGTGAGTAGCAACCTTGGATTCCCAGGTAAAGCTATAAATTACACACAAACATTTAGAAGTCACAAACACATAAGATGATGAGAGGAAGGGAAGAGACACGAGTCACACAATTTTTGAAGTTGGAACACATAGATGGTCACCAAGTAAGCAAAGAAATGTTGAGGACTCCTAAGCTGACATAAGAAAAGCTGAGAACTAACTCAATTCACAAAGTAGAGCCCTTAAAAGCCTCAGAAGTGACAACATTAGCTGCTTCTGGAAATGAATGAACATGAGACAAAAATAATAATTCACAAAGAAGAAATTAGAACCCAGATCCTTGCCTCAACTGCTTTGATAAGTTGATGGTCCATTTCTTCCCATCTTCAAGCTTAGAGATAAGAGTATCCACACTAAGCTGAGGTATGTGGGATATAGCTGAGGATGGAGACCTGTGCTGAAAATGAAGTAAGAGAGCATTTATATGCTTAGTGTTGAAGTATCCTAGCAAGCTTCTCCCAGCTACTCCCACTAAGCTGCATCTTGACTTTCACCCTCCAGGCAAGATCCTGGAAGCCTCTTTTGGGGGGAACTGAGTAGCCCAGGAAGAAATAGTCACAGTGTTCAAATTTTTGATCCTACACACACTGATCAGAAAACTCCTGAAGGATGTACATGTCAACCAAATTGAGAGGATGAATGAAGAAAGAGGAAAAGGAGAAGGAAAGAGATGCAAACAGAATGCCCGGAATGATGATTATGCGAGAGCCCAGGAGGATAGCCATGACCCAGATATAGTGGCCAGTTCCAACTGAAGATCAGAAAACTCCATAAGACATGGAAATTAAAATAGAAAATAGAATGTGCATTAATGTGTATTATTCTCTAGACAACTGGTGGTCATTTTGAATGTTGAATTAACAAACTAATGGAAATTATACAAACAGAAAAACTAAAAGCTACTATGAACTCCATGTAAAACAAAAAGCACCAGGAAAGAGAGAGACATCCTAGTTTACTATTTGAACCAATTCTAAGTAGTAGTAGTGTTTAGTCATAATGAAATCACCACTGACTACTAAACAAATTAACAATATGACTGTATTGGAAGGATAGATGGAGACTAAGACATGTGCCTGTGTATGCACATGAAGCAATAGCTGAAGGAAAGGCAATAAACAATGCCTAAATGGAAATATCAAGAAATAGCAATGCAAACATTTTATATAGTGATATGTGGGTAAGTCTTAAATAGGTCCATTAAAAAGCAGTGAATGCTGTTTTCCTTAACCCATTTTGCAGAATTAGTTGACTTTAAAAACTATATGATTATAACACTTCAATTTTTATTTAAAAAGGTAAAATAAAACTTAAACAAAAACAAAAAATCATGGGCATCAGAATCAGACACCATCACCTTTTTATTGTGTAGCCACAGTCATGTTGAGTAATCTCCCTCAACCTCAGTTTCCTCATCTGTAAAAAGAGGATAAAAGCATATAGTGCACACGATGGCTGTGAAATAAAAAGGCATCTAATGAGCTCAGCATGCCAATGACCTTAATAAACATTTATTGAGACCAGTGAAGGCAGAAGAATGATCTGCTTTCTCCTTTTTGCCTCTGAGCTATCCCTTCTCCACTCTATACCTGTCAGAGGTTAATTTTCATTTATTATGTTTTTGTGGTTTATCTTGCTGCTGTCATCAGTGGTCCCCCCTCACCCCCCTTTCTCAGATTAAGGCAGGAAGTTCAAATTCACACATTAACAATGAGGAGTGGGGTGGAGGGTAACTCAGTCTTTCCTCTCCAAACCTCATAAACACATCAAGTTCACTTCTTGTTTTGACCTCTAATTCTGTCCCTCCCTGACCCCACTCCCCCAGAGTCACTTTCACTTCCAGTCTCCCAACTCCCTCTCCTTTGGCTATCTCCTTAATCAAGTAGAGCCCCCTCTTCCTTCCTTCCATGCCCTTGTAGAGCATTACACCCTCAACCCACAGACTTCGAGGTGGGAAACCTAAGTCTGCAAAGGTAACCTGCTGAGGGGCTCCTGGCAGAAGGTTGTGGCTTCCATCTGGACCTGTAGGTCTGTCTGTCTCTGCTCAGCTGGAGCATCATCAGATCACATCTCCTGCCCTGACCCTGCTCCCAAACATGATAGCTCACGTGATAGCTGCTCCCTGGTGTCTCTACCTCAATTTCCCCTGGTACATAAGCAGGCACTGGCCTTATCCATCACCCTCCAACTACTCCTCTCTGTTTTTTCATCCTGTTCTTGGCAATTAGAAGATCATGGTGCTCTTGAGTTAACAATGGAACACTGGGAAAGAGAAGCTGGCCTGGGGAAGGGTTGACCTCAATTTGATTAATGTTGAGTGTGAGGTGTAGAGTGTTATGCAACAGACAGTTGGGTCTATGGCCTGGAGTTCAGTAGAGCTGGCTGAGAGGGCAACATAAGAGTCTTCAGACAGGAGAAACTAGTGGAAGAAGATGTATGGGTTAAATGGTGCACCAGGAAGGGCTGAGGGAGGAACCATGGGGACACCTCACGTTCGAGGTGAGTACAGAAAGAGGAACCTGCTGGGGAGCTCAGAGAGTCTCTCACGGGGCCAGCAGGCAAGTCCTGCAGGGGTACCTCCTTGAGAGCCATGCTTCAAGAAGGGGGAAGTGGTCAACCTTCTTAAATGCTGCAGGGAGATCAGGTGAGCTAGAGAGTGAATCATGTCAGTGTCACGGAAGCCACAGTAACCTTGATAGGGAAGTCCAGGGTGGGGAGGGAGACAGACCACACTAAGGGAGGCAAGGAAGTAGAGACAGTGAAGAGAAACTACTCTTCCAAGAAAGGTGGCTGAGAAAGAAAGGACAGTGATAGACTGGGACCAAGGGAGATCTAGGCATTTCTGGGATAGAACAAAAGTGTGTCTGAATAGGTGAAGAATACCCCTGTTCTCAGGGAGACCGGGTACCATGGTCTAGGACAGAGGGACATGGATATGATATCCAGGAGATCTACTCCTCCCCTCTTGGTAGGGCTGGGCCCCAGGAAAACACTTTTGGAAAGGGGCAGGAGGGCCTTGGTGGTTCCTACTGCAAGTCAATCTTTAAACTCGTGCAATTTTTCCAGTCTCATTTTCCAAGGCTAGTGTTTCTCAAACACCCAATCCTCTCTCCTTGGCACTGTTTTAGATGCTTCATGAACCTATGTCTAATCCTCCAGAGTCTCTGGAAAGCAGGCAGTACTAAGCTCTTTTTGCCAGTGAGAAATTATCCTGAGAGAAGTTCACTATCTTTCTTTGTAGTCACAGGAACAGGAAGATCCAACTCCAAGGAATTGCCTAAAGCATTCATCCAACCATGAGCTCTGACCTCCCAGCTAAGCTACCCTACCATGAACCCAAGGGACTTACCCAAGCACATCCGCCTGAGCTCTTGCTCTGCTGGGAAAGTTGCATTCCCTTGCCTACCACACAGAAGCAGATTCACCCTGCAGACTTCCTCATTTTCCCCAGCTGATCCTCTTCACCCCTGTGTTCACACACACCAGATCCATGCCTTCTCTTACCATTAACTGCATGGTGTTGAGATGACCTGTTTTTTCTCTGCTCCACACCCCAACACAGTACTGTGAGCAACTCAAACATCCTGACCCTGCCTCAACTGTCTGATTACCTTCTAAACCAGTTCCCAGCACCTAGAAGGATCTAGAAATCAGTTTTGCAACTGAGTAAATGCAAAATTTTCTTTAAAGAGTCAACAAGGACAGCTTAAACATTAAAATATGTAAAAAGAGAAATATTTGCAAACAATATACGAGACAGAGGACTCATATCTAGAATGTAAATGAGTACTCAAGACTCAACAGTAAGATAGGAAATAATCCATTTAGAGAGTAGGGGAAAGACAGAAAGAGATGTTTCACTGAAGAGGATAAAGATGGCAAACAAAAACTTGAAAAGATGTTCAACATCATTAGCCATTAAGGAAATGCAAATTAAAGCCACAATCACCTCACACTTATCAGAAAGGCTAACATGAAAAATGGTGACAATATAAATACTGATGAGGATGCAGAGACACCGGAACATTTATTCATTACTGATGGGAGTGTTAAATGGCACAGCCACTGCAGAAAAGCTTGGCAGTTTCATCAAAATACAAACATATACTTTCCATAGGACCCAGCAATTGTACTCTTGGGCACTTAACCCTGGGAAAGAAAAATGTGATTGTTGATAGCCACTGTATTGTAAAAATACAGATCTGGAAACAAACAAAAGACCTTCAATAGGTGATTAGTTAAACAGACCTGGAACATCCATATCATGGATACTACTCAGCAATAAAAGTGAACTGAGATGCATAATAATTTGGATGGATCTCAAGAATATTTTACTGAGTAAAATATTCCACTCTCAAAAGGTTACATGTGTATGAGTCAACGTATATAACACTCTTGAAATGACAAAAGTAGAAAGATGGAAAACAAATTAGTGGCTTCTAGGAACTAAGGCTGGGGATGGAAGGAAAGAGAGGCATGATTATAAATGAATACAAGGGAGATCTTTGTGATAATGGAATAGTCCTGAATCTTGATTGCAGTGGGAACACAATTTACACCCATGATAAATGGCAGTTGTATACTTACTTTGAACCCAGGTCATTTTCCTGGTCTTCATATCGCAGGACAGTTCTGTAGTGTACCACCCTTGAAAGAAAGTGGATGAAGTGCACACAGAATCTCTATGAGTTATCTGCAACTTCCTGATCTATTATCAATTCAAAATAAAATACTATTAATTATAGTGTAGTTCTGTTTTACTAATATACATACATGAATAAATAAATAACAGTGAACACTCACCTCAAGAAGGCATTCAACTCAAAAGAATGTTGGAATTGAAAAACCACCTTTTTGCAACCTCTATAGCAATAACTGTTGCAAGTAAGAATTATCAAAGGAAGCTAAAATTGATGGGGAAACAGGATGAGAAACAAAATATATGGCCTGAAGATATCTTCTCACAAGACCCCTGTCATAAAGAGCAAGAGAGTACATGAGCAGGGAAGAAACACTGAGACCCCACCTTCACCAAGTCACCAAAGTTACCACCACTGTGGAGGGGACAGGTCAGCAGCACGTGCCTCCGGGTAGGCTGTGTTGGGGAGGACGGCGGCATGCAGCCTCTGTAGCCAGCGCTAACACTGCAGACCCTGACTCTGCCAGGTTCTGGAAAGAGGAAACAACACCAGGCAAGCCATGGGCAAGGGCTTCTGCAAAATACCTGGTTGATTCTCCTGAAAATTGTTCAGGTCATGAAAAATAAAGGCCAAGAAACTGTTCCCAATTAAAGGAGTCTAAAGGGACATACATCCACATGCAGGTGGAAACTGGATAAAGAAAAGGGTATTAGTGGAACAATTGGTGAAATCTGAATAGGGCCTGTAGATCTAGATAATAGCGTAGAAATGTTAATTTCCTGATTTGACGACAGCACTGTGGTTATATAAGAGAACACTTTTTAAGTAAAAACACGCTGAAGTATTCCGAGGTCAAGGTCTCTGAATTGACAAAGAGTTATACATAAAGATTTAAACATTAAATCTTTACATATGTATGCACATGTTACACATGTGTATGGATATACACATGCTTACACATGCATGTAGAGAGAATTGCAAAGGAAATGTAGTAAAATTTTAACATTTGGGAATATCTTTGTATTTATTTCTGCAGTATTTTTAAAAGTCTAAGATATATTTAATATATAAAAATTAAAAATTAATAGGGAATAATTTTAGTAGGATTTTTCACATATAGAGAATTGCTATTACTCATCTAGCTGGTAATTCATAATGACTTTGTATTCATTTCCTCAAAAATATCACATCCCCTCCACCTGGATGTTGCCAGCAGAGGCTTAGAAAGCAGAGGAGGAATGTGCAGAGGTGACCCCCACCTGACTCCTCAGTGCTGCCATGGACATAGGACACAGGTCCTGCTCCTGCAGGGGTGGGAGGAGATCTCTTTTTGCCACCCAACCTCTCTTACTTTTTCTTTTATTGCCACTTTGTTCCCAGAGGAACAGAGGGGCCTCGTTAGATGTGGCATGTATAGAAAAGAAGGATTCACCTGGTGTTCTTCTGGTGCCTAGGCCCAACTCCAGGGTGAGTGCCACCTGCACCACAGTGTGTGTCCAATTCCAGCTCTGCCTTTAGAGAGAGAGAGTTGACTGAGACCTGAGATACTCAGGGCCTTTCCTGCTTCCCAGTGCTGTGCTCACTGCCCAGCACACAGCTCAGCACCAGGGCAAGGACCCAGAGCTCTGGTTTCTACTAGGCTTCAAAGTAGTAATGTGTCGGTGAACAAAACCCTAAGCAACTCTAGGTCACTTTCCTCAACCATCAAGTGAGGTCAATAACTCTTGCTTTTTCAGCTCTCAGAATGGGTTCAGGAGGCCTTGAATAATGAAGGAATTCTCTTGAAACATAATATGGAAAGATGTGCCTTGGGCCTTCCATGGTCAGGACTCTGCACTGGGAAAATAGAAGTTCCACAGGAGTAAAATTGGCTGTCCTATATGACCAAACCATCCATTCATCCACTCATCTAGCTGTGCTTCCATTCACTCATCCATCCATCCACCCACCCATTCATCCATCCACTTTATCTATCCACCCATCCACCCATCCATCCACCCATCCATCCATCCACCCATCCATC
>NW_004567124.1:2859878-2871677 GCF_000260355.1 Condylura cristata
CCATCCACCCATCCATCCATCCATCCATCCATCCATCCATCCACCCACCCATCCATCCATCCACCCATCCATCCATCCACCCATCCATCCATCCACCCACCCATCCATCCATCCATCCATCCACCCACCCATCCATCCATCCATCCATCCACTCACCCATTCATCCATCCATCCATCTATACATACATACATACCTACATACATACATACATACACCCATCCATCTACTCACCCATTCTTCCATCCAACATTCCAGCTTGTACCATTCATTCATCTACCCTTCTGTATATTCTTTTTCTCATTCACCAGAGTTTGGTGCCAAACTCTGGTCCAGATTCTGAGGATTAAATGATGAATGAAACCAAATCACAGTTACAGCTCACAGTCTAAAAAGAGAACAGAATGTGAAAAATAAAGCAATGCTAAGATCTGCTGTAAAGAGTCTACAAGGTGTGACTGGAGCTGGAAGGTGCAGGCTGCGCGAGGGTAGGAGGTAGCACTACTAAATGGAGCAATCTGAAAAGGAAAGCTGGAGAAGACAGAAAAAACATGTTACAAACCAAGATAGCAGTGACTGAATGTTTCAAACAAGGCCTGGCCCGGGGCGGGGGTGTGGGAATAGCTGCAGTTGGAAAGGAAAAACTAAAAGGGGTGAGCCAGCAAGGTGTAGAGGAGGCGGGGCTTAAAAGGGGCCTGGTCATCTTCCCAATGTACCCCAGTTCCTGGAGGAATTCACCCTGGCTACAGGTACAGAATAAACCTGCTCAGCCCTTGCTATGTGTGGAGGAGCTGGAGGCCCAGACTGCTCAGCTCTAAGCTGGAGAGTCTAGCTGGCAAGGACACTGCTGTGGCTACCTGGTCAGGACTGAGAAGGGGCCCCCCTGGGAGAGAGGCCCTGAGGAATCTGGACAGCCTGTTCAGAATTCTCCATGTTTCCCTGCTTCAGGAAAGCTGTGCCTTCTCTGCTTGCTGACTGTGGCAGCCCCAGGACCCACACCCCAGGAAACTGGGTGTTGCTTAGTTTTTCTGTGGCTTCCTAACTGTGTGAGAGGGTGCTTCATTTCACTTCCCAGAGCCTTAGTTCCCCATCTGTGAAAATGAAAGGAGGGAGGTGAATCTATCTCTGGGTTTCTCCAGCCTTGAAACTCGGCATCGCTGGGGCCTACAGCCAAACACAAGCATGCTGAGTGCTTTGTGTCTTTTCTGCGTGGAAAGCACAGATGCACACAGCCCAAGAAGGCACTTGTTTCTTTTCTTCTGGCAGGCTTCCTGCCCAGGACCCCATTCCTCTCTGAAATGGTTAGTCCTTGAAATTCCCAGCCCTGATCTGCTGGTCTGTTCTATAAAGGGCCTGCTTTGGCCACTGCCTCTCTCACACAGTGAAGCCTTCAGGGAGGAGCTGAGCAGACCAAAGCAGCACCTGAGAGTAGGCCCTGCAGCACCAGGCTTGCTGGGACAGAGGCTCCTGGGAGAACAGAAGAAGTGGCAGAACTTCTCGGAGGGAGAGGAAGAGGCATTTAAGGTAAGGCTGCCAGAGATGTGCTTCGTTCAATACACATAGCTATACCCAAGGTCATCTGGGGGCCTGCAGACGCTGGTTGGGAGATTTGTGTTTGATCTCATGGAATTTATTTTAAACCTAGCTACTGGCTGAGTCGGCAAATGAAAGTTACACAAATCCTTAGTCGTACTAACATTCTCCAAGGCCAGGGCACCCGCCGCCTGTCCGCCCGGAAGACAGACCTGCAAGTCCTCTTGTCTGTCACCTCCTAACCACTTTGTCTTCCGGCCACGGGCCTCTCACCGCCGAGCCAGCCTCCCCACAAGGGGCCCCAAGGAGTACCACCCAATTACAGCCGGTTTCCATCTGAATGTGCCCTGCTGGGCTTCCTGCTGCGGCTGAGATGAGGGCTCTGGCTCTTCCTCCCAGCTTTTTACAGCCAAGGCCTCAGACTGCCGGCAGTGCAATGGGGCTTTGACCAGCTCTTCCACACAGGGCCCCTAGCCTGCTTTGTGCTGACCACACCATGCCTGGGAAATAAACTCAGACACAGCAAGAACAGTGCTTTCTGACACTTCACAAGCACTTACTCTGGCAAAGCAGTGACATGGGCTGTTCCGTTCAATCTTGTGTTCATTATTCCCACCTTTGGGGGCTAAGGCGCTGTGTCAGTGTGGCCAGGCTGCCATACCCACTTACTCAATGAAATAATCAAGATGCTGCTGTGAAGGCAGTGTATGGATTTGGTTAATGTCTATAAACAGCTGAAATTAAGCAAAGGAGATTACTTTCCATAATCTGGGTGGGCCTGGTTCAATCAGTGAAAGGCCTTAAGAACAAAATTGAGGTCTCATAAAAGAAGATATTCTACCTATACACTGCAGCACCAGGTCCTGCCCAGAAGATTCCAGTCTGCCTGACAGAATTCAGACTTGCCAGTCCCTGCAGCCATCTAAGTCAATTTCTTTATACACAATCTCTTACCAGTGCTATTTCTCTGTTAGAACCCACCTAATATACATAGCAACTAGGTCATACAATTAGTAAGCAGGGGGAGCCAGGATTCAAAGGTAGATGGTTTAATTGCTGGACGTGAGTGCTTAACCTCTAGACCATTCTATTTTACTGGTAGTAGTGCATTGCATTCCATTTCATCGATGAGGTTCAGAAACGTTGGGTAACTCATCCAAGGTCACACAGCTTATGAACACATGTACTGGAATTCCAGTACAGTTCTGTCAAATTCCAGAAACTGAGCATGTTCTACTGCACTCAGTGTATTGGTAAGTGATTATCACTGGTATCTTTAGAAACAAATATGTGCATACATTTCAATATACATAAATTTTATTTGAATTTTATGGCTATAAAGAACGGTAGCACAAGATTTTGAAGTAATAGTAAAATATACAATGTTCCTTAAAGTCAGTTGATTCTCATAGAATGTTTTTGCTGGTATTTCCTAAACTCTGTATCCATCTCCAAATTGTTATTACAATTGACAAATAAGTATGGTTCTGACATGAATGTTAGTTGATATTCTCATGTATATTAATGAGCTAGATGAAAGTGAAACAGTGAAGATACTTGTTGAATTTAACTTATTTAGCAATGACATAAATGACTTTTTTTGCTGAATTGGGTAAGTTTTTTTTTTTTAACACATGCTGGAAGAATGTTTTTTCTTTTTCTTTCTTTTTTTTGTCTTCTCTACATGTGATGGAGATAGACACATCACATTTTTAAATTTAATCTTAATCTACAGTAACATTTCTATCATCATTTTCTTAAACCCCGACAATCACTGAAACAATAGTCAAGTCCTGTTATGTAGCATTTTCCAATTTTCAAGTGTAAATATTCCCACCATGGCTGAGAACATGTTGAGTGTCTAGCACTGGCCAGTGGTTCAAAGAAAGTTTGTTGATCAAATACACATGACAGAGATCATCAAGCTACGTTCCTAAATAGTTAAGAATTCCACAAAGATATCTCTGAGGTCACCACAAATCTGATAGGAAAGCTGAGTGAGTGAAGCAACCAATGAACAAGAAAGAGCTCCTGGAAATTTGAATTACATTGTAAAATCAATAGAAGATTTGGAAGACAAATTAAAAAAAAAAAAAAAAAACCCCAGAACATCAAGCAAATGACAAAAAATATGAGAGAAAAAATATTCCATCAGGATTAGTTCAAAAGATTCAATATTCAACTACTGGTAAGAATTCCAGAACAAGAAAAGAAAGAAGATGGAGAAGGAATTTCTCATACAAAATAATGGCACTTTAAAAATCCCCAGCAACAAAAAGGGACACTGAGTCTTTAAATTGAAGGCCTGAGAGAATGCCAAACAGAGAGCTGGGCAATTAAAAAATATCAAAGATTAGAGAAGATCCCAAAACATTTCCTGAAAAACCAGAACACTGATTTATAAAGAACCAGAAAATCTTCTTCTTTGACAAAGAAGCAGGATCATACTGACATGATAATCCTTCTAAGCAACAATGGAAGCTATAAGAACAACAACCAATATTTCCTACATGCTTGCACTGGCTTAGCACTACAGTACAGGCATCTATCAAGTAAATTACCCTTCATCACAACTCCATGAGGTCGATACTATTTTCATCTCTGTTTTTAGATAACAAACCTAAGGAACAGAGCAATCTAGTGACTGGCTGGGTCCAGTAAATGGGAGTTTAGAGATGAGGCTCTTAACATCTTTGCTACATGCCTCTCTAAGTGCTAAGCGGAATGACTTTGAACTTGGCATTCTATACCCAGCCAAACTACCAGTCAAGGGAAAAGCCCCCCCACTCCATCTACAAACACATATTCAAACATTCAAGACTCAGAAACTTACTTCCCTTGTTTCTTTTCTAACCTACATATTTTTGTACCCTGAGTTGGAAACCATGAAGGACAAAATGATGACAAAAATGGTAGAATTAATAAATCAGGGATCTAATTAATGTGGGGAAAAAAGTTCCAGAGAGACTGGTGTGCAGCTAGCTAAGGAAACCCTCAAAACAAGTAAGAGCAGAGCATTAAGGGCCCAGGTAGAGTGCAATCCTGTAGAAGAAAGGAGTGGATACTAAGTAAAATATACAAAGAAGCTGGAAGATTCGAGAGGTGTGATGAAGAGGCATGTGTTTCTCTTACCAAAATAAACAATGAATAAACAGGAGATACAGAGATAGGAAGGAAGAGAAAAATGTCAGCAAGAAATGAATGACTCAAGTATGAAACAAATTAAATTTTGACATGGTTTGGGAGAATTTGTGTTGATGATGGAAGCACTTTCCCATGAGAGAGGCAGGGGATAATAAGATGGAAAGAGAGAAGGAGCAACCAGCACTCACAATATGCTTCCTGGCTCACAGGGAACAAAGTTACATCATCAACATAACATAAATAGTAATGTCTATTCACACAAAACATCAAAGACTCAATAATGACTACAACATAGAAGCAAATGCTCTCAACACTGATGAGATAAACATAAAAATAAGAAAGGTAAGAGTTTGGTAGTTAAAAGAGGCTAGAAATGGGGATGGGATGGGAATATTAATATTCTCATCTTGCCAAGTAGCCCCAACAATAGAGGATTAGAAATAGTACTTAAATTTACGAAGTTAAGCAGCAGAGAAACTAGAATAGGGACACAATTTGCAATACTTGGGAAGAGGAAAGAACTAGGGATGGTGCTCATGAAGGCAATCTTCCCCATCACAACTGAGGCTAATCTAAACCCTTGGTTTGCCCACGACAGTCCCATTTTATTATATCTGCTGTCCTATGTAGTTAGCTCTGTCCCTTTTCTCTTTGAATTTTTGGCCTCAAACACCACTTCATCTAAAGTTGATAGACCAAAAATATCAGTATTAGCACATGACATGGAGAAACCACAGGAGAAAGTAGAATGAGAATTGTTCAAGTAGATGTCTCATGAGACGTGGGGAGTGGGGCAGATACATCTGTCCAGACTCATCCAAGCATACAGTTTAAACATGTGCATTTCATGGTATGTAAATTATACCTCAGCAAAGATGATTAAACCAAATATGGTGGCCTTTGAGGGTGGTAGAGTGGGTGGAAATTCATTCTGTGTATGGTTTTATTTAAGCCCTGTGGTGTTTCTGCACAAATGGGATTCTTAAAAATTTGTATCAAAAACTATTTTTAAAAAGAGTTGGAGGTAGGGATGCTACTAACTAAGAGCACACTGGCTTATAAGGCTCTGGCTGGTGCTCAGTGGTGTGCCCAGAGGCTTTAGACCAGACGTGGGGGGCAGGGTCCCTTCTGAGGCCCCTTTTAACTCTTCTGGACAAAACAAAATGGATTTGGGAAATCATATTTCTAGTTCTCATTAGATTTTCCTGGGGAGCTGAAAAGTTAACAATGCCTGGGACTCACCCCAAGAGATTCTGATTTAGTTGGTATCTTTTAAAGATTTTATTTATTTATACACACAGAAATGGGGTACAGGCCTGAGGTGTGGAGAGTGAGACGATTCACCAGACACAGAAGTGGGGAGCAGAGCAGGCAGATCAACAAAGTACAATGTTAAGGGGAGCAACGGGTGAGACAGGAGAGGTCTGCTGCGCCATGTGGGTCACCTCCGGGATGGGGATCAAACTAGCAATGAAGTGACCATGGCTTGGCTTGGCTTCACAGTGCAGCTCTCCAACCTGCTAAAGGGAGGGCCCCTTAATTGGTATTTTAAGTGTCCCTGTGTAGTTCTAAAGAGCACTCAATCCAGAGACCCCTGAACTGGTGAGGAGCCCTGGGCTCTAAGATGTGAGAAGTTCAATATGGCAGATGGTGACAAAACTTCTCTTAGGAAAAAGAGTATCACCTGCTCATACTCTTACTTTTTGCAGGTAGGCATACTGCAGCCCGTTGGCCGAGAGAGAGCTTCTTTCCCAAGATGGGATGGTAAGTCAGCCTGGCTAAGGCTAGAACATGGAGCATCCCGCTCCTACCCTTATGCTCATTCAGAGTCCAGAAAGTACTGTGTTTGCTCAGGAGCTTGCTCTGGCCACACTGGAGGCTAATGTAGTCCAGACATGCCAGAGGCCAGAAGTTGTCTAAGAGAGTGCTTATCAAACTTTAGTGTGTGTCAGAAAAACCTGTGAAAGATTAAAGTGGGGCAGGGATGAGAGAAAGAAAGGGAACAAAAGAGAGAGAGCTTGCTGGGTATTCCATCCAATGGAACCTTCTGGGTTTTTGCTTTTCTCAGCCTTTCATTATCTGAGCTATTTTACAACTCTGCAAATTGTAGAAAACTGATAGCAATGTAAATCATTCTTGTCCATAGAAATGCAAATTATGTCCAATGCCATGCAATTGATCATTGCCCTATGGATTTTTTTGCCAGTTTTGCATCTATATGTAAATTCAATTCTGATTCCTGGTGACTCAAATATGCATCTACTTTTTGCATTCTCTTTTGAATGATTTTAACATCTTAGTGGTTTCCTCCTTAATGAATGAGCTAAACCAAATCTTTGACTCAGATTCATTTTATATTCATATGAGAGTCATGATTATACTTTCTTTTAAAAATCCCATAGGTGTATATAGACCACCGGGGGATCTTGCTAAAGTGTAGATTCTGATTCTAGGTTCAGGGAGGGACCTGAGAATCTGCATTTCTAACACACTGCCAAGCGATGCTCAGGCTGCTGCTGGTCCCTGGATGCCACTTAAAGGTTAAAGTTCTCTTTCAAATGTGCCCGTGATGTAATATGACTGTGCTCTTTATTATCTATACCCTAGATTTGATTAATTAATATTGGGGTGATAGAGCTTCCAGGGAGGGCTGTGAAAGTGTGGTAAGGTATCAGAAACTGGCCCTGGACCCAGTCACTTGACCAGCTCCCACCACCTCCCCACTCCAGAGCCATCTGTCCATTTGCATGCCCCACGGGCTCCATGCTTCCGATTCTGGAGTGACCCTGCAAATGGGGTTTAAAGGGTTAGAGGGAAGGCAGCCATCAGCCCTAACAGAGTTGGATTAGGAATACAATTAATCCCTCAATCTTCAACTTGGCTGGGGCACTCCCAGCAACCGGATGGGAGCTCCCTCCTTGCATGTCATTCCTGTCACTCACAGACACAGAGCCTGAGAATGAAGTGTCTCTCAGAAGTCCCTGGAGACTTCTGCGGGTGGGGTGGGGTGGTGCACACTGGGTGATGTCTGGTTTTCGGGTCCTGACAGATGGGTAATACCCTTACCGACTTAATGTGCCCCACAGGCTTCCTGGGAAATCCCGGTAAAAGGCCTTTTAGTGCATCTACCACCTCAGCAATCAGGGGAGAAGGGTTGTGAGTGGGTGGGGGTGTGAAGCACGGGGTGGGGGGGGTTGCTGCAAGTTCTGGCACCACAGCGCTGTGGTTTGGGTCCCAGTGAGCGAGGGGGCCCTTCCCATGAGGACCCTGAGACAGGTATGCTCACTCCTCACCTTGCTGAGCTGAGGAGAACTAAGTGTGAGAGGCTGTACTCTTGGGTCCTGTCCAGGGCAGAACTTGAGCTTCAGCATGCTGGCTCCAGCCCTCCACTGCCCTGGATCATAGGTGAGGCATTTCCTCTCCCCACGCCTCTTATGGAGCCCAGACTCGAGACACTGAGAGGTCCTGCCACCCTCTTCCCTCTTGGCAGGACAAAGGCTTTCGCTTCATTCGGGCCTCTCTGAACACCCCTGCGCTCACTCACACTCTTACAGGGCCTAACTTTGTCAAATTAGCATTGGCCTCTGAGGTTCTTATTTATAAGTTTGTTTTCACTTCCTTTTATCTGCTCCCCTCCCTGAGGGCAGAACCTTGTCAGTATGTTCCCAGCTTGTGCCTGACCTTCCATCAGTATTCTCACATGCCGGGCACCCGGGACATAGCTGCTCCTGGAGCTAGCTTTCTACCCCCTACCCAGCACTTAGTAGGTCCACAGAGAAGGTGAGCTCTTTCCCAGTGATACTCAGTATGCCTATAGTTTCCTTCTGTCTCCTCCTGCCTCTAGCTAGATTTTCTACTCTGCCAAAGAAAACAGAGGAAAAGTTTTCCTGTTGTTCATCATTGTTTTGTAGTTTTCCAAAAGGCCTATGTCTGGCCTTGAGGCTTCTAGTCACGGGTCTTTCTCTGTTTGCTACTCTCACAGCCAGAGGACAAGGCCTGTGACCACTGAGTAGACACTCGGCCAGAAGTTCTTCCCTCATAGCTCAGGGGATGCATCTGGTCCCAACCAGACAGGCTGTGCCAGCTGGCCCCAGGCCCCCACATCTATCCTCATGACCTTGAGAAGTCAATGCCATTCCACCCATGATTCAGATGAGGACACTGAGGCTCACGTTAAGGGTCTTGCTCAGTTACCTCATCAGCAGTGATGGAACGAAGGTCTGAGACCAGGCTGTGTTCACCTCAAGGTCAACTCCTCATTCAAGGCTGAAACAGAAAGGGGCAAATGACAGGCAGGAAGAAGTGAGGACCAGCTGTAGAAGCTGACCTAGTGCGGGTGGCTCCTTCCAAGTGTGGTTTGACTGGGTGAAACTGCAACGCAGGTGCGCCCAGGACCTGGGACCAGTCACTGGGTTGGGCATTGAAGTTCTCTCTTAAACGCGAGGCTGTTCTGCTCTCCTTATAGGAAATGGCCTGAGGTCCGTTGCTGGCCAGTGAAGCCCCTCTATCATCAAGCCATTGCCTGCCTCTCCAGAATATCTCCCCTCCACACAAAGCCACACTCAGCTTCTTCCAGAGTTCCCACAGCCTGTTCCACCCACATCCTCTGCCTGGAACATCTGTCAAATCCACCCTGTAAGGTTTAGCTCAAAATTCAACCTGGAATCCCTTCATTTTATCCCATAGCAGCCCTCAGAAGCAGATTCTGTAGCTACCCTCATTGTAAGATGTAGAACTGAGGTAGAGGTTAATGTCTTGCCTGGAGTCACACAAAGTCAAGGGACCTGGAGGCATCTGTCTTTCCATCTCTCTGTCCCCTCCAGTATTCTTTCCTGCTGAGGACAAAGGGGAAGCAGTTGGAGCCCACTGTCACCCTAGAGGAGGTGACTCCCTCTGACCCTGGAGACCAGAGGTTGGAGCCGAAGAGGACACTCCAGGCCCTGTGCACCTGTCCCTTGCCTTTGGCGGGACATGCCAGATCACATTTTCTGATCCAAGAATCAGGTTCATGCTTGTGACCAGCCCAGTGAGGACCGAATCTACCCACCAGGGGAAAATCTGGCATTTCTTTGTGCTTATGGAGTTTGGGGTGCAAGAGAGCAGGAGAAAAGCAGAGGAGTGAGTAGTTCAGGAGCTACTTAAGACACTTTACTCTACTGCCACCATCCACCATGAAGCCAGCTGTCCACGTCTTCTCTCTCAGGTGACGAGGGGTCTCAGCATGCACTTTGCTTCCTGAACAAGGCTGCCTTTCTTCCCTCCTCTCTCACTCCTGCCCACCACGTCAAGCCCCTCTTAGCTCCTCTCTTCAGCTCCTTTTTCCACAGCCTCAACTCCACACTGGATCTGTCTTCAGCCTGCGGAACCAGCCTACCAACAAGGTGGCCTCACTCTCCCACCCTCCTGGCTCTTTCATCTTTACAGAGTGAAGCTGAACATGGAGGAATGTGTGGATAATGCTGGAATTTCAGGCATCCACTAGTCAGGCTTGTAAGCAGCATCTGGCTTTCCAGGCTCCAGCAGACCAGGAATTTGGCATGTTTAGGAGACTGCAGATTTCATTTCTGTACCTAATTGCTAAAGGAAGACATGTCTTCTTGGCAACATACAGTCCTATGTCTTCTTGATTCATGGAAAACTACTGGGGTTGAGGCTGAGGGGTGCTGGCCAGAACCTCAGCAGGGCTGAAGTGGAGGAGAGAGCTCCCAGCACTTAGAGAGCCACATGTTCTCTCCCTAGCTCTGGCTTTCTACTGTGACCACTAGTAGAAGAGCAGGCTCATTGGTAGCTCATGTTATGTAGTAGTGATGGTGAATTCGCATGCTGTCAAGGGCAGGGTAGCCCTAGTGAGAGGGTGGCACAGACCGCAGTGAGCAGAAGGGAGTGGAAGGGACTAGGGCCACTGGAGACGCCTGATGTGTCTAATGTAACCGTAAGGGAGATACGGGTCTGATCCTCAGGCTGACTGTTTGCCAGCTTCTGCTAATGCATGACAGTTCCGATGCTCTTTTCCATGTGGTTCCATTGTATTGTCATCCTCTTCCTTTCTTATAGTAATTATCCTCACTTGGCAGATGAAGAAGCTGGACCTTAACAAGGTTAAGATGCTCTCCTGGACTCTGTTGGGACAGCAATTTATGAGAGGTGGCTACAGGCACAGAGAGAGGTCTCTGCCCCTAATTTCTCACCCATCATCAGGTTTGGCAGTAAAAAGGCAACTACCCATCTGAGTTGGCCATGAAGATGGTGCTCTGTTCTGAATCAGGGTTTTCATTCAAAATGTGTCCCTCTTCCTCCCCCTTCTGAGTTCCCTCTCACCCCCGTGAGTACTCTGCTGGTCGCTCTCCAGCATGAGGGAGAGGCAGCGTGGGGAGGAGGGGCAGGAGGTGTGCTCCTGTGGGAGAGAAAGGCCCTACAGGAAGATGCTGAGGTCTGGGGGACCAGCCACTGTGACACCAGCCCCCATACCGCTCAGCTGTCCCCCTCCCCCTCACAGGAAAGAACATTGGTCACAACAGCACCTCTTGGGGGTTCTGATTCTGACCTGCCACCCCACAGCCCTCTGGACTCATGGAATCTAAATAGATCCTACCTTCATCTCAATGTAGTGATGGAAGAGTGGGAGAGTGTAGCAGCTGCAGACTCCAACCATCTGCCTGCTGTACATACATTAGCTCATTCAGTCCTCCTAATTCTAGAAGGTAAGTACCATTCCCATTCCCACATTACAGGTGAGGAAACTGAGGCATAGCTCAGAGAAGAATTTGGAAACTCAACAGCCTGGCAAAAACCATCATCTGTCATTCCACAAACCTCTTTCCAGGCATCAGACTGAGAGCTGACATTAGAGAAGGACGCAAAGACCTGGAAACCACTTATTGCCAACAGTATGATACCTTATGTGATACAGGAGATAAAAAAAAAAACAAAAAAAAACTTCAGAATATGGACAGCAGGAACCTAGAAGTATAAGGGAATCCAGGAAGGCTTCCTGGAGGCAGTGGATCAGGCAGAAAGGGGTATTTCCAAAAGAAAAGAAAGAGTGGTAGAGGTAGGGGTCCAGGGCAGGTGTGAGAGTCATGTCATCTTTTTTTTTTTTTTAAAGATTTATTTATTTGTGGCCC
>NW_004567124.1:2872340-2933891 GCF_000260355.1 Condylura cristata
ACACTGCTGAGGGGAGCAGCGGGTGAGGCAGGAGAGGTCTGCTGTGCCACATGGGTCCCCTCCCTGCCTGGGGATCGAACTCAGGCTGTGCTGTGGTGATGATAGTGCTGAGACTAACCCCTCCGCCATCAGGGAGGCCCTGGAGGGTCATATTCTATACCAAGGAAACAGGGCCTTGAACGAGCTATGTTAAGTGCCAGCAATTTTAGTTGATTCAAGATTCAAAAGGTGTGAAAGATATGTAGAGAAAAGTTTCTTTCAACCCCTTTCAGTTACTCACATCCCTCCTCATGGTCAATCAATTCCATTCAATTCTGTGTCCAGAGATATTTTCATGCTTATATAAACTCATGCTTCTCCTGCCCTCTTTCTCTTTTCACCTCTCTTTACGTTTTTTAACCCTAAAGATAGCACCCTCATGTTAACCCCAGAGATAGCTCATCTCTGCATCTTGATTTATTTCCCTTTAAGAACAGATCTTGGCAATCTTTTCTATTTTTACACAGCTGAGGCATGTCCCAATGTCATGTGGAGTTTATTTAACCAGTCCCTGTCCAAGGACATTTTGTTTATTTCTGTTCTTTATCTCTTATAATAAATGCCGTAATACATAATGTTGTCTATACGTGGTTTCCACATTCTATGTGTACTATGTTTTATATACATACATTACGCTTGGCATGATTATTACATAGAAAATGAACAAGATATATAATCTATAAATTGCTAGAAGTGGAACCATTGAGGCAACAGATATATAAGTTTTGCTTGCATTAAAAATTTATAATTGAAGACCCTCCCTGGTGGCGCAGCAGGTTAAAGCACAGCACTAAGAAGCTAAAGCCACTTCAGCATGAGTTCCATCCCTGCCCTAGAGGTGACCCACATGGTTCAGCAGACCTCTCCTGACCCACCCTCTGCTCCCTTCAGCAGTGTACTTCGTCAGTCGGCCTGTTCTGCTCCCCACTCTGTCTCTGGTGAATCCTCTCACCACCCCTGCACTTCTGGCCTGTACCCCAGTTCTGTATGCATAAATAAATAAATCTTTATAAAAAATTATAACTGAAGTTTTACTTGTAAAAAAGAAGGATACCACTCACTAATCTTGCAGGTGTACACACCTGTCACCACCACCCAGACCGAGGACTAAGTCACCATAGGGAGTTTCCAACCCTGGCTCTCATGCTGACAGCTTTCTACCCACCCTCCAAAATAATTTACTCCTCTGATCTCTCCTCATGGATTGGCCTTGCCTGCTGCTGAGTTTTAAATAAGTGAAAGCATAAAGATCATACCCCTGTTGTTTCTTTTCAGCCTGTGTCTGAGCTTCATCCTTGTCATCGTGTCTTGTGTAAGCTTGTTCTTTTCCTGAATCACTGGTGTTCCCTGTGTGAATATACCACAATCTAGTAATCTATTCATCTATTGATGTACATTCAATTGTTTTCAGTAGCATGCAATTATTAACAATGCTGCTCTACTCATCTTTTGGGGTGTTAATTAAGACTTATGGCCAGTGGTTATATGCTTAAGAGTAGAAATAGTATATGCATTTTAAATGTGAGGGACACTGCCAAATTGCCCTACACACACACACACACACACACACACACACACACACACATTGAGGCTGCTGCTGTGTGAGGAAGTGCCTGGTCCCTTATCCTCAAAAGAGGAGCTCAGCTCAGCCCAGAGCCCCAGGGAGAATCAAGGCATCCTAACACCACCTCCAAAACTCACAGGGGGGGTGCTAATGGAACCCTAAGGGCCCCCGGCCAAGCAAAAGATTGAGATTCTGTCCATGAGCCTCACTAGAAGGATCAGGTGAGAGGGAGGAGATGGGACTCCATGAACAGCCCTACAGAAACCTCTTCAATTAATAACAATAGTCCCTTCTGCTCACGCAGCTCTGGCCTTTCTGAAACACTTTGGCATGCACCACCAGTGGTTGTCAGTCTGGGTTCACATTAGGATCCTCTGGGGAACTTTCCAGAAATACCAATGCCAGGGTCCCACCCCCACAATTTTTATTTAATTATTCTGGGGTGGAGCCTGGCCATCAGTATTTAAAAGCTCCCCAGACAAGTCTGGGGCAAAGCCAGGGTCTGGAACCACAGCCACACTGTTGATGATCGTCCTCTGAAACAGGAGAAGCCGCTACGGTGCTGGCGGAGGGGGAAGGCTACTAACTGGCATTTACAGTCTAACAATACTTCCTCCGTGCCAGGAACAGTCCTGGAGCTCCAGCATCCTCATCTCATTTAATAATATATGAGAAAGACATTAGGCCGCCATTCCCAGAGTGAAATCTATGTATAAATATATTTCTACAGAAATATAACACATATTGATTAACAATGGTGCTCTACTCATCTCTTGCTCCCCACACCCCACTGGTCAGTGTCCGGCTGGGTCCAGCTGCCCACATTTGCGGCTTCCAGGTCCTCACCCCCACTCTGCGCAGGAACAAACATTATGGCAAAGTGGTCCAAAATGCTAACGACAGGAATCTTTGGCTGATGTGATCATAGGTAATGTTCCTGCCACATATTTTTCTGCATTTTTTAGCTTTATGATGGAGTGAGCATTATATTCTGACCATCACAAGCCAATAAAATCCTTTCAGGGCCCTCCCTGGAGGTGCAGTGGGTTAATGCACAGTGCTAAGAAGCTAACAGCCTCTTCAGCATGAGTTTGATCCCCAGCCCCGGAGGTGACCACATGGCGTGGCAGACCTCTCCTGACCTGCTTGCTGCTCCCCTCAGCAGTGTACTTCGTCAGTCGGCCTGTTCTGCTCCCCACTCTGTCTCTGGTGAATCCTTTCATGGCCCCTGCATCTCTGGCCTGTACCCCAGTTCTGTGTGCATAAATAGATAAATCTTTTTTTTTTTTAATCTCTTTCAGGTTGTTTGAAGTCAATAACATTGCCATTTTCTGGAGAAGCAAACTGAGTCTAAGAGCACCAAAGGGAACTTTTACAGAACTGGGGCTGCGCGTGTCTCGTTACCTCACACCATGCTCAGCAGGTGAGGTGAGGTGAGGATGAGCTTTGCCTGTAGGAAGGGGCTCTGGAAAGGTATGAGAAATATCCCCAAATAAAAAGTGCTACATTGTCTCCAATGGATTATACATGCTTTTGTAGAATAGTGGAATCACAGAAAATGAAAATAAAGCAAAATTGCTTGAAATCTCACCACTCAGATATACAGGTGGGAAAATTGGGGGACCTACCCTCTCAGACAGATTTCTGTCTATGAATGCTCACACAGACCCAAATAGTGCAGCCACATTCCTGTGGCTGCATCATGCTGTAAGCTTGCAATTCTGCCACCTTCTCCTTTAAATTCCATGTTTCTTCTGCATGCCAATGGATAGAGACTCATGTCAGCCTAGGTGGATGCACATTCTGGAGAGATGTGTCACGAGGTGGTGCACTGGTGTGCACTCCTGGGCTGTTGCTAACCATCTTATTTTTGCATTGGAAAATGAACATTTTTTCATAGCCCTATGGAAAACTCTGGAGCAACATTTTTTGTTTATTTTGTTTTGGTTTTGCAAAGTAAACAGTGGATGGATTTGGATATATGGGTATAAATGTGGCTCTTTGGGGAATAAATTTTATTTAAATGACTTAATCAAATGAGTATTAATCCCACAGTTCTTTGAGATCCTCCCCTTCCCATCTTCCTCATTCACATACACACACACACACACACACACACAGAGGTGAGATTTGGTTGCAAAATCCTTTGAGCGAAGCTGGCCAGAGTACCTGAGGAGACCATGCAGCCCACAGCCAAGGTCAAGTGTTGCCTGCCAACTTGGGCTCTGAGCCATAGTTTGCTTTTAACAAATGCCTGTGGGCAATGACCACACACGCACACACACACACACACGCACACACACACACACAGCCAGTTTTCTTCTCCCTGAGCACAGGGTGCTGGGGGAGTAATGGCTTCGCATGTCCAGAGGCAGCCATAATTGAATGGCTGAGGGCATTAAGTCCTTGATTGAACTGGTTGTTCATGTGAAGGGACAATTAACCCAGCTAATATTCCAGGCCAGCCCAGCAGGCCCAATCCCATCAAAGGACATATTGAGCAGATAATAAAGTGGCTACACCACCTTTATGGAGGATCCTTCACCCAAGGCTCCTGCCCAGGTCAAACTGGGACTGTGGAAGCTTCAATGCCAGTACGCTTCAAGTCCAGACAGCCTGTGGGCAGGGGTGAGCTTGGGAGAAGGGAATAGGGAGATTCTTCTGGGGACTTTTCTCTCACAAGTAGAACGGCTCCTGCCTGCTTGACATTGACTCATCACATGAGATGCTTGGACCTTCCATCTTGAGACCACATGGGGACTTCACTGCCTCTCCCATACTTCTAGGCCATTTGCCAGGCCACAGCTATCTTATTATTTAAGCTAGTAGGGCTGAGATTCCTTGTTTTAAGCAGTAAGAATCATCCTGACAGAAAAAAACAGGTCCTTCTCCTCAACCACTGGCTTCCAAAGGTAAAAAAGGAAGAGACAGGAAGATCCTCTCTCCTCTTTCTCTTCTACAACCCTAACATCTGACACCAATTACAGAACTAGGGATCCCCTAGTACACTTGGTGTCTGGGTCTTAGAAGTTTGAATCCAATGAACGTGCTTGTTCTGAGGAGACAGGGGCAGCTACAGAGGTGACTGTGGTGGTGGTGGAGGGTGGGGGCAGGCAGGGAAAGAAACCAGGGTTTGTTTCCAGTGACTACTTAGGCTGGACAGGGGACAGAACAGACAGTGGCCAAATTTGCAGAGACATGCATGGGGCAGAAGTAGTTGGGTTTCCTGGTGGGCAATCCAATCCCTGCAGGAATGGGCAGAAATAACCCCCATGATGGAGCCGTGTCCTCATGCCAGGTACTGTGCTCTGAGCTTGACACTGAGTATTAATATTATCTCAACACACCAATGAGGCGATGTATCAATAATAACCCCCAGGGGGTTCAGTGGCTTGTCCATAGGTACATATTGAGGAAGATGGAGGCAGCATTGAAAATTAAGATTCTATAGCTTCAAAGTCCTCAACCACCCTTTGTGGATCTTGTGCATCCACCCATCTGTCTGTCCATCTGTCCGGTCAGCCAACCATCTTCCAGGCTTCAATTCATTCTACCTGTCTTAGGCCTCGTGCTGTGCCAGTACAGGGAATAGAGTGATGCCAACCATGGAACATATGTTCTGAGTGCCCTATTTTAGGCAACCTTGACTAAGGGCCTATAGCCACATTCAGAACTCTCACAGCATGCAGCCAGGATCTATGGAGATACTTCCTCAATTCTGAAAACTCTGGAACATTCTGAGCCACAAGATCACAGACTCAGATTGGGTTCGAGTCTTGGCCCTATGCCTACTTTGACCTAGGCATTCTCTTCCAGAGCTTCCACCTTCTCATCTGTAGAGCTGGGATAAGATCACCTTTGTGCTCTTCACAGGGATGTTTGGAGCATGAAAGGGAAATTCTTTCTGTAAAGACCCTTGTAAACTCACTGCTCCTTGCAAATATCAGGTAGTGAATACATTTGTCCCATCTTGGAGGAAGTGATCACCCTTTGGTGTGATCAGCAAGTCTCAGAGAAAGTTAGCCTCTAAAGCAGGTGGTTCAGACTTGTCCTGGCACATACCATCAAGCCTCCCCTGGAGTCGCCTATGGGATAGTCCTGCTCCCCTATAAGGCAGGAAGGGGGCTACAGCCAGGTGACTGAGTGCACGCTGCATGATGATTCAGGGGTGGACGCTCTGGTCCAGGTTGTGCCTCGATACTGCTACGCTGGACTTGCCAGGAGGGGTGATGCTGGGGAGACAGGATCCTGCCACACCTTGCTCACCAAGAAGGGGGCAGAGATAGTATGTCTTCTTCTAGAAATAAAAGAAAACAAGCATGACTCCCTAGTGGCTCTGGGGTAGAGCAACCTGAGAGGTGAAGAGTAGAGCACAGTCCCTGCTCCCCTCTCTCAGGGGTGGAAAGGGGGTAGGGGAGTGGGGGGCTGGGCTACAGAGCGACAAAGCCTCCTTCCTTCACCTCCTGCAAAAAAGGCATTTCTGTCAGTTGCTGCTCCAGCAAGAGGCCACATGCAGGGACAGCTTCCAGTGGCTGTCTCAGGAGGCCACTGCACCTTTGTGCCATAGTGCCGCTTTTGGCCTTGAGAGGAGATATTCGCAGCGGGCTCTGCAGCAAATAGTCACACCTTTAACCCTTCCTCCACTGGCTTTGACATTTACGCCTGATCTTGGCCGTTTCTGGCAGTTTCTTCAGCTTGCAAACCCTTGGCCACTCCTTCCGAACAGCAAATAATGGAGGAAACCCCTGCCCTGCGTCACTGTTAATATCACCCCAGAGCTCAGCCTCTCACCTGCGGTTTCCAGGAAATGAAATATGGGTCAAGTGGGAGGAGAAATGAAGTGAGAATAGATGATACAAAGCCTCAGGTCTCACAGTTAAAAAACATAAAGCTGAGAATAATTGTCCCCCCACCATCCAATAAAATAAAACCAACTCCTCCCCCGTCTCTCTCTCTTCTTCTCTTCCACACACACAACTGTATTTGTGGCTAATAAGCAGCCTCAGAGAGAGTCCAGGCAGTTCCCACACGCGTGTGGCAGGTGTTCACGTGTGTCTCTATGCAGGCACATGTGTGTGCATGTATGTATGTGGGAAGTACCGTGTGACACACACACGTGTCTGTGTCTCTGAGTGAGCACCATATATGTCTTTGAATGTTCGCGTGTCTGAATGTCTGTAAGTTGGTGTGCATTTTCACTTTCATGGAAATGATTATACCAGTGCTGTGAGTGTGTCCCCATGGGGAGGTCATCCGTTGCCACGTCAGGGTGAAAAGGAGGAAACCCCCTGTGGGCTGGCCTGCTTGGCTCCAGAGCCTCACCATATGGAGAGGAGCCTGGCCATCTGGGTCACTGAGGATGCTGAAGCAACCTTAAATTCCTGGAAGGGGATCTTCCTGTTTTTAGAGAATCTATAGACTACTGGGCCGACAAACCCCATAGTTACAGGTTGAAAACACCAGCGTTATAATAAGGTAATGGCTGGTGTTCATTTATCTCTATTAAAAGCATTTATAAAGGATTTATTGATTACAAGGAATAGAAAAGAAAATCACTGCCCCCCACCCCAACCTCATGTCACTGTGATTTATCTGATATTAAGATCTAGGATATCCTGAGCACGAAGTGTGGCTTTCAAAATGCAGAAATAAATTTTCAATACCAAAGAATCAATAAGCTACGCTCAGTTTGAGACACGAAGCAATATGTGGAAAGAGCTCTGGAGGTCACAGATGTCTAAGTAGCGGTGTGTCCATGAGTGTGTGTGTGTCCGTGAGTGAGTGTGTTTGTGTGTGTTCATGAGTGTGTGTGTCCATGCATGTGTGTGTGTGTTCTGTGTATGTGTCTGTGTCTCTGTGTGAGTGCCATGTGTGTCTTTGCATGTTCGTGTGTCTGGATGTCTGTATGGGGAGTGTCTGTGACAGTGTGTACTGACAGGTGCGTGTCTGAGTGAGTGAGCCTGTGTGACCTTAGACCTGTGCTTGTACTCCAGCACCCACAGTGCCTTCCCAAATGCTGGCTTCTTGTGGGTGCAGGCGGCTCAGCCATCTCCGTCCTCTGCTGTCTTCAGTCCTCCCACCCTGGGAGTTCAGTCACTCACTTTCACCTGCCGCCCTGAGCTCACGTGCAGCAGCTCCTGCCCATGTGCTCTCTGGAATGCCAGAGAGAGTGGGGGCTCCTCACCCTGTCACAAGCTCAGCCTCACTCCCTTCATACTGTGTGAGCTGCGGACTCGCCTCTTGGACCTCAGACAGGAACATGGAATGGTGAGAGACCCCTCTGGCTTTGACATCCTCAACATGCAGGCTTCCTGCCCTCCTGGGGTTACCCTCTGACTCTCCCCACACCCAGATTTAGGTCTCAGAGCATTCGCTCACCTTGCTTGCATCAAACAGAATCTCCTGGAAGCTTTTACAGTGATGGTGCTCAGACCCCCACCGAGTGAAACAGAATCCCTGAACATGAGGTCCAGCCTGCCTATTTTCTGTTCTCCAGCTCATTCTCATGCTCGCTGAGGCCTGCCCACCTCTGTGCTAGTGACCAGACTCGAAGGCCCCCTCAACAGCCCAAATGTCAGGGGTCGAGTTAAAGGTCTGCCGCCATCACTCGCTTCCCTGGTTTTCCACTGAGCTTGTAAAACGTATCTCTTGGGGCCACCCCAGAATTTCTAGCTCCAGAGGTCTGACCCAGACCTGGAATCCCCTTCCAGGCCCCCGGTCCTGACACAGATGGCTCTTGGTCCTTGGGGATCAGTAGCAGAACTAAGCAGGATGGAGAGATCTCCTGTACTGGCACTACAGGCCGCTGCAGGACTCCCAGGGCAAGAAATCCAGCTTCTCCCTGCTCCCTCCTCAGCACTTCTCAACCAAACCTTCCTTTATGACTTTAATGGAACCCTAATTCTTAGTGTGGCGTATGGGGACCTTCAGGGTCTGGCTTTGCCGGAGCACCTTCCTGGGCTCCCCACACCCTTCTTCCCTAGTTGTGGGACCTTTGCCTCCTCAGTTCTTTCTTCGCAGCTGGCACCCACCTCCCCATTCATGAAGCTAAGTGTGCTCAGCTTTCCAACCTCACTGTACCCCAGCGGGCCTAGGTCACTAGCTTTGCTCTCCCACAGCTCCCAGAGCCCCAAATGAATCAGGGTCCACCAAAAACCACCCCTTCTGGAGGGCAGGACTGGGTGTGATGTGCTCCCCACTCTTCCTGGTAACGCATGTCTCCTCGGGTCCTGCCAAGTAATTGATGCTCAGTAAATGTTTGCAGAATGAATAATGACACTACACAAACATATACTTCTTCAGACTCGGTGATTTCTACCCCAAATAGGTTTTCCAGTTCTGTGGGTGAGCAGCAGGAGAATCCGTGATTTGAGGGTGCTCAGAACATGCAGAAGGCACCTTGCAGGTGTGTGCGCATGTCTGTGCGCATGTCTGTGTGTGTGTGCCTGCGGACACACATGACCAGGTGTGAGTGCCTGTGTGTGCTTACGTGGGGTGAGAATGTGTGTGTGGTGTATGCACACAGCTGGTCTCATGTGTGGTCTTGTGTGTGCATGCACAGGCACATGTGTGTGTGGTGCCTGGTTGTTAGAGGCTGCATTTGAGTTGAACTCAGAGGCATCCTGGTTCTGGGCCATTTTGCAACAATCATGCAATCGACTCCTATAAGTGTGGTTCTCCTCCTGGTGCTGTGGGGTTCAGAACCAAAATGCCCACAGGCAAAGGGAGAAAGAGCCTCTTGTGTTGTCTGGAGTCTAACTAGAGTAGGACTTGGGCACAGCAGAAACTGCTCCCCAGGGAGAACCCAGGTGTGTTCAACTCTGGGCTCCACCCTCCCTCCCTGGCTCGACTGTCTCAGTCCTCCAGGGCCCAGTGGGAATCACACCAGTGATCCAGCAGCAGGAGCGGGGAGGTGGGAGTGGTGATTTGTAGGACCAACAGATGAAGCAACGTGCTAACTGCCCCCAGCTTCTCAGAGGGAGCCTCCCCTTCCTGACCCCTTGCTGCCCAGCACAGGGTGGGCATAGCTTCAGTGCTTTGTAACGTCTAGTTGGCCTGGTTTGACATCTAGATGAGATAGGCACATGGTAGGTGCTCAATAGCTCCCTTTCCCTTCCTTGAAACAGGACTGGCCTGAGGGTGGCTGGGACCATTCCCCAGCTCTCTCTGTGTGTGTGTGTCTGTCCACATGTGCTGTGTGCACCAAGCATGTATGTGCACATGCATGTCCCTTTGACTGTCAGCAAGCATGTGCTGTTTCCCTGGGCCTCCATCTGGGTCAAAGCTGGGCACTGAGTTTGTGCTGCTGGGCTCCTCCTGTGTTAAGTTTTGCCTGGCCTGAGATCGTCCTGCCCAGGGGAGCTGAGGTCACGTCTGAGGTGTCCCAGGAGGCTGTGAGACTGAGCAGCTGGCTGCCAGCACCGATCTGCTGTGGTCCTGGCCGCAGGAAGGGAAGCAGTGTTCCTTTCCTACCTGCCGATAATAGAAAAGCGCTCCTTCAATTGAGCTGTTTCCTTCTTTTGCCCTAAGCTACGAGAAGTAGATTGGATGAAAATTATCAAGCCTCCTCGTCTAGAATAAATATTCTTGAAATGGAGCAAGTTATAAATAAGCAAGCAGCAATATCCTGTGTTATGAATATATAATTTCCATCTTTAATAGCTGACTAGGCCCCAGGGGCTGTCTGAAAATGGCCTGTCTGGTCCTGATATTTTATGTTTCAAAAAAAAAAAAAAAGGCCCCCAAACTTTTGTTTCTTAGCCTATGGAGAGTTAAGTCTTAGAGTCTATAATGAAAGCTGATGAGCCAGGTACCAAGGTACTTTATTTTCAAAGCATCCCAGAGAATGCAAAGTCTCACACAGAATCAGAGCCAAGGTTGGGGGGATTTGGAGCTTAGCTTGCCACAGTCCCACATTTTATAGGCTTAACAAGTGGAGGCACAGAGAGGCAAAACAAATGTCCAATGTCACACAGCAATGAATTTCTAGAAAGCTAGAATATCCAGACTCACCAGGATATCAGCTAAGACTCACCAGGATATCAGCTGGCTCTTTTTCCTAAATGATTACCCTCAAAGATGAAGGGAGAAATGGATACCCCCAATTTGGCATTCACAGGTCTCAGGGTAATTGACAAGGTTTACCTCCAGAGACAGCCCACACCCTGAAGGGGATGGTGGCTGTCTTGACTTAGAAGCACAGCTGGGGGCCTCCCCAGTGGTACACGCGGTTAAGTCTCAGCAATGTGAAGCTAGCTACAGCCACTGCAATGTGAGTTCAATTCCCATGCAGGGAGCTGACCCACATGACGCAGCAGACCTCTCCTGTCTTGCCCTCTGGCCCCTCAGCAGTGTATTTCAGTCAATCTGCATATTCTGCTCCTCACACCGTCTCTGGTGAATCCTTCACTCCACCCCTTACACCTCAGGCCTGTACCCCAGTTCCTGTGAGCATCAATAAACAAATCTTTAAATCTTTAAAAAAAAAAAAAAAACTGTGAGAGGACCAGTTGGCACCAGGGGCTGACTTTTCTCACTCAAACTTTCTGGACTAAGTCCATCTCTTAGTCAGGCCTCCAGGAACCTCAGACATCTGTCTTTTCTGCTTCTGCAGTCCCATCCTCCAAGGATTAGTGTAGATATGAATCCCTCCTGTTCGGTGTGCTTACCAGTGTGATGAAAAGACTGTGGGCCATGGGGCCTCCAGATTCCAGCTGACCACAAGTTCCCCCACTTTCTAGCTCTGTGATGCTGGACAAGCAGGTTGGCTTCACTTAGCCTCAAAGTTCTCATCTGTCAAAGGGGGATGGTTGTGAGGGTAAATAGCTCATTCATGTAAAGAACCCAAGATGAGGCCAGGCAGGTGCTCAACCCTGTCCATCTGTCCAGAGGGTGAGTCTTCTTCCCCATTCCACAGCCCAGGCCCTGTGGTGTCCCACAATGCAGAGCAGCCCCGGGAGCCCCAGGCTTAGAGGAGCCCAGTGATTTCTTGTTCATTCTTCTCCTCTCCCAGAGAGAATCTATTACAAATCCAGCCACACTATAGGCTCTCAATTCAGGAGACATTGGTTAAGCCTGAGCACCAGGTCTAATGGCAGCTTCCAGTTACAGAGCACAGACTGTGTGTGACACAGTCAGTCAACCCTTAGCAAGGTGGGGATGAACCCCATTTTAAAGATGATCAAAAAAAGGAAGGTCACCTAGATGAATAAGTCACTTACCCAAAGTAATACTGGGGCAGTGACAGGCATGGTGGGACCAAAACCAGCCTGCTCTACCCCTTCTCACAAGATGACCTGCTTTTGCCAGACTCTGAGTAAACCTGGAAAAGCAATGTATTCAGCAGCAGGTCCCCTAATGACAGGAGCAGGGGCAGGCGGGGAGCTGTTAATGCCTGTGCAGTGTGCGTGTTAAAATGTAAATGTCCTCTCCTGTGGGTCTTGAGGTACACTCATAATTATGAGCCAGCATCGGAGGTTCTGATTTTGATGGCATTAGCTTTAATGGCTTTATTTTTTTTTTAAGCCGTTTAATTACTAATCAGTGATGCCTTGCAAGCTAATGTGAGGTGCACACTTTGCATCTAGAGACAGACTTCCCTCAGTGGGCATCTGAGAAGGCTACCAGAGTCGTATGCCAATGGTCACCCCCACCCAATGAGATCCCCCTGCCTATTCTCCAGCTCTCTCTATTTGACGCTTGTCTCTGAAATCCCAAAATCCCATCCCCTCTGGGAGGAACCTAGCTAACCTAGGCTGACCCCTCTTACCTTACAGAAGGGGAAATTGAGACCCCAAGAGGTATCATGGGTTGCAATGTCTAGAATTTTGGAGGCTTCTTTCTTACTTGCTAATTGATTTCTGGCACATATACTCATTTGCATTCCCAATTTCAATACTCAAAAACTTTCCAATGCTAAAACCTCATTTTCTAAAGCTAATTTAGGTCTCATTTTCATTAATAGCTTGGCAACAATCATGAAGTGGAAATTTCTCCCAGGTCAAAGAAAAGGCCTGGGCCGGGGAACCAGAGTGTGTACTGGCTCCTGTTGTGTGTCTCAGGATCAGGTGAGTCACTTCTCTGGTCTGTGGTCTCCCCCCATAGTCAAATGAGAGGATCAAGTGAGCTCACCCCCATAGTCAAATGAGGGGATCAAGTGAGTTCAGTGCTTTTCCAAGCACTACTTTATACGCCAGACTACAGAGCAGACCCTGCCCTAAGATGTAAATAATTGTTATTCAGAAAAAAAATATATTGTTTAAAGCTTCCATCATCTAATCAGTCTGGACAATGCTGAATTCGCGCTCAGAAGTTACTTTGGCGGTGGTGGCTTGGCTTGTTTGCATACACATGTGCACTGAGCCTTTAACACAGCATCTGTGACCCTCTCAGAGGGGCTCACTTCATAGCACCATTGGCACTGGCCTTTGGAGTACAGCAGTTCCCTGGAGCACACAATGGAAAGCCGTGGTGGAGATGGGCCCCAGGTCTCCACTGGCCTCACTCCTTGGGTGTCCATGACTATAGAGACAAGGGGTAAAAGAGATAGACCTCTTAGCCTTAAGGCTTGGGCCACTCACTTCCCCCAATGCCGCCATGTTTTGTACTGGGGTGCCCTTGGCTTATGTACCCAGTGACCACCTCTTGATTTGGTTTTGCTACTCCTTGATGAGGAATCGGCAGTGGCCACACCGAAGTTCTCCATACCCTGCCTCAAGCCTCACGCTCTGCTCCCCTCAACCGAAGAGGACCACCCCCCCAAGGTGAGCTCAACTCTTGATCCTGACTCACGCACCCCATCCTGCTTCCCCTTACACCCTCACACAAAGTCTGGCTCAGAGACCAGAGCCTCAGTGCCCGGGATGAGCCCAGACTTGGAACCTGCCATATTCACATTCTGTCTTTGCTGTTTCCACGCTCTAGAGGAATGGCCAGCTTTCCCAATACAGAAACAACTGTGACACTGAAGGCCTGGACTGGGGGTAAAGATGAAGGACCTGGCATTTCACTTTAGCCTAAGTTCTCTGGAAAGCAAAGCCTAAGGCAAAGGTTCAATGATGCATGGGTGAGGGAAAGGCCAAACAAAGCCAGAGAAAGGAAAAGCCAAGGGACTGCGAGAGCACAAGAGAATAAAATGGTCTCCCCACAGTGCCAAGCACCACTGAAAGAACTCATGTCTCTTTCTGTAACGATCTTTGGATGCTCCTCAGCAAGGAGAAGAATGGGCCCAGAGTCTCCTGTCTCAGTTGCTCAAAGGCCTGGCCCGCAGTGTTCCTCCTTGCTCCTTGGTGGCACAGGTCTGAGTGCGGCGTGGGTCTTGTTGACTTGGGGCCTCAGTGTCAGCAGGAGGTCCCCAGAGCAAAGGAGTGTATGTATGTGGCACACACGTGAGGCAGAAGGCTTTGGGATTGTGTCTATGCTGAATCATCAGAGTCAACCAGAGTTGGCCACTGCCACGGCACGTGGTAGGAACAAATGTCTCAGGCCCAGGAGATGGTGAGGCAAGAGGGTAGGAAGCAACACAAAAGGCGTGTCCGTGAGCCCAGCCCTTGCCCCACCCCCAGAGATGCTTCTGCCCTCTCAGGACATACACTGCCACAATCCGGGGCCTCAGCTTTTTGTGAATAGAGGATGCTCTCACTTTTGCTCCAAGAGAAAGAGATAAATCCGATTAATCATGGGGTCTCCTAATACCTGAGAGAACATACAGCCAAAGGTTTAGAAGCCAGTTCAGTCCCTGCTGCTGGTCCTGAGGCCCTACTGTCCATCAGCTCTGAACTCCACTACTTGGTCTTCATGTCCTTCACCCTCGATCAGCCATTTGACTGATCTGCGCTGTATTCCAGGTAGGGTGACCCAGACCATCATCCTTCTTTTTCTTATTGAGCTACTATTTCTGCAATTATTCATCGACAAATCCCTTTATTCAAGCCAGGGGACATCAAGATACCCCCAGGCTGACCCACTGGCACAAACAGTCCTTGCCACCACAGTTACCAGCGTAGATTGTCCCGCCTGTACGGCAGCATTTCATTGCATGCCAGTCCAACCTCACGAGGAGCTAAAGTAACAGGTGGCAGCCACCGCATTAAGTCCAGGGAGTCCCTTACATTACACAGAAAAGCCAGTCATGTAGGGGTCCCCCTTTCTAGAGCTTATGTTGTGTGGGGTCAGGAGGCACAAATTTTACCCAAGGGTCCCCAGGAACAATGGCAACAGAGGCTTAACTTTTAGATCCAAGCCCTCCAGCAGTGGAACACAGGGCCAGTCATGGCCAGTGGTTGGACCACACCCTAAAGGACTGTAGATTAACCTCACAGGGTTTGTTCCTAGCTGGCAGCTCAGCTCAGTCTTAGCAGGCTGTTCTACACTGGAATATGCCCCTGCTTCGGGGTTATGGGTTTGAGACTAGACCAGGGCATGCCATGGCCCCCTGCCATGTGCTATTGTTTTATCTCTTTTGTCATTCCTGGGGCTCCTGACATGTGGGAAACTATGTAAGTAGACAGAGCATTTCACACACCTTCCTGCAGTGGCTCCGGGAGGCTGGAAAGAGGGTGCTAAGAGAGGGCAGATAAATCCCCAGCCAGAAAGGATCTAACCCACAGGGCTAGAAATGGCTAGTGTAATCAAACCCCCAACAAGCAGTGGGCAAGCATGCCCTAAGGGTGTTTTCAACCTGAAGACTTGTGGAGGTCACTTGCTCTTGGGGAACTGGGCGCTTTGCTGTGGCACAATATGAGGTGAGCCTTAGGGAGAAGGACCACTGCTGTTGTGGGGTTCACCCCACTCTTCCTTTCACCATGACCCATGAGGCAACTGAGAGAGGGTCTGGCTACATCCCCAGGACAAGTCTCCCTGCCCTCCTGGGTGTTAAATGCTTCCTCAAGCAGGCATTCATTTCAGACCTGTAGGCCTGTCTGCCATGTACCTGCTCTCACAAGTCTTTTTACATAAGCCTTTTCCTTAGATAGCCTTATCCTTGATCTTCCCGTGTTCTTCACCAAACAGCCACGTCACTCACCAGCGGTCCTTCCTCAGGTCACTATCTCCTCACAGCTTTGTCCCCTGGGAGATTGTCCTGTCATGCCTTTCAAGATATTCAGCTCAGAATGTAACAGAGCATTGTCTGTTTTAGGCTGATCTTGACCTGATTCAGGCCCAAGTTTTCTTTCTTCTTCTCTATCAGATGACCATAGAGATTCCTACTTAGTGTGTGGAGAGGATTCGTACAATAATCCAGGTCATTTACTTATGCATTTGGACATCATTGGGTTGCAACCCATATATATACCTTTTCCATTATAAACCAACTTATCAATCTGATGGCTTGATCCATCTATAACACCCAACTAATGAGGGGCAATTTCAGTCCATAGTTGCTCAGTGTCCTGTGCCAATTTCAAGTGACACCCAGACCACTATGAATGAATGGACTGAAGGTGATGCTGGTCCCATCAGTGCAGCAGTTCACAGACCACTTAAGAATTCTCGGCCATGAGAAAATGGCCTTGTTCTAGAGCCACAAGACTGTCCAGCAACTCTTCTGGGGTGTTGGCCAGAGACTCGACCCTTCATCTTTGCTTCCTGTGGAGATCCCCAGTAGCATGGAACCTTCTGGATCAGGTGGATCCAGTGATGGGCAGCTCAAGCCAGAGCCTGAACCTCAAAATTTCACCTTGCCTTAGTCGTGTACAGCTTAGGAGATCTAGCTGGATATTCAATTTTATTTTCATAATTCTTTAGAATGTAATTTTCAAATAAATAAAACATTAAAAATAGACCCCAAATTAAGACCGTTTTAACAGTGTTAAAAGGCATACAGGAAACAGCCTCCTTTCTACCACTCATTTCCTTTCCAGCACAAAATCACTATAGTTCATTTCTTGTGAGTTCTTCTAGAAATGCTTAAGCAAGCAAATATATGTGTATGTGTATTTTCCCACCTCCCACCACTTTTTTAACACAATTGGTAGTTTACAGTTCTGTCGCTTACTTTCATAACTCTAGACATTTTCAGATAGCAACTCTAAAGGGATTCTTCCGTATTGTTCAGCAAGAGCCCATTTAAGGGATCCACCATTATCTACTGAACTATTCATTCCCTGAGTGCTGGACATTTAGGCTGTTTCTAATCATGTGGAATCATAGAGATACACAACGATCTCTCCCTACACATGGAAGTACAGCCTCCCAGGAGATGTGCACTTATAGTTTTAGGGGGTATTTACAAACGGCTCCACTTGCAGTTTGAACCAACTGGCATTCCCATTGGTAACAGAAATGAGCTCATTTTTCCACACCACCAATCTCGGGATGTGTTTTATTCTTTGCCAATATGATCAGTAAAAAAGTTATTTCAGTGTAGTTTCATTTGCTTGTAGATATTTTAGCACATTCTGGATTGTTTATGCCTGTTGTCACCAGGTTTAGAGCTACTTGGGCTCGCACAGACTGTGTTGAACGCCTTGATATGTGATCACAGTGATGAGGGAAGAGTAAGAACCTGCTCTAACTAGTTTGCGACTATGTAGTTCCAAGCACGGTGACTGGCACTAGTAGATGCTCAGAAATAGATTTCATGAACGAATGAATGGACTGAAAGTGATTCTGGTCCCATCAGTACAGCAGTTCATACATTCCAGCATTCTTTCCCTCCATTCTGTCAATCATATTCTCCCCAAAGTCCAGGCAGTAAGTGCACACTAGAGAAGTAGAAGGCAGCCTCCTGGCACAGAGCCCGCTAAGGTCTAGTGCTCACCCACAGACCCTGATGAAAAGCCACAGCTATGCTTTGTCCCATAGAAATCCCTATGTCCTTCCTTGCTGATTGGACCAAAGAGGTAGGTGCCTGATGCAAAGGTGCCTTAATTTAAGTCTGAGTAGCAACCGAGCTGTGTGAAATGACTTGACAGGATGTCTGCACCACTTGGAACTGCATTTTAGAATACTGTGAGTAGATCAGACTGAAAGGTCAAGAGGTGGAATTTGAGTCACAGTGGCCATTAAGGGTTAAGAAGAAGCCATGAGCTATGAGGGAGAATTGGGGGTGTTGGGGCTCTAAATGAGTGGAGGAAGCTGGACAGCAGCAGAAAGGGAAAGCCACAGATTCCCCAAGAGAGGTGAATTTTCTCATGTGGCTCTGGGACACCACATCAGCTTTTTCCTTTACGGATGATGTCTAAATGTATTTAGAACTCTATACTTAGATTTCCATACCTGAAAATAAATGTTTCTCTACTTGAGCTACCTGAGTGATCTCTTTTCTTGCCACTAAGGGTCACTGGGTCCTTTTTACAAATGTGGAAACTGAGATTCTAAGTGGTAGAGTGCAAGTTCTCTGCCCGCCAAGTCAACTAGCTCAGTGCCTCGGAGGTAGTCAGTAAATATTTGGCAATTGTTTGATTGATTTCTCGTTAGCATAATGTAAAGCAACAACAAATCTTGTAGCAGAATGCACTTTCCAAAGATGGTGGCAACAGGCTCTTCAGCAATATGACCTTTCTCATCCTCCAACAAGAGATGACATCTAATTCCTCTCCCCTTGAATTCATCTGGCCTTAGTAAATCTCTTGCAACCAAAAGAATGGGGCAGAAATGATACTGCAGGACTTCAAGATTAGGTCATAAGAAGCCTTGAAGCTTTTGTTCAATCCCTGTGAATACTTGCTCTCCAGATGCCCTACCCACACCCCCCACACCCCAGAACACAGCCACATGCTAAGGATCCCCATCCACCCCATCCACCCCATCTGCTCTGAAGATCAGCTCATGTACCAGGTGGGGGAGCGAAGAAGCCTCCAGATGACTCCAATCCAACCTCCAGCTGTCAACTCAGCCATAAGTACTGAGCGGTCACACCATCCTCCCGTGCCCTGCCCAGATTCCTGACTTCCAGAAACTGTGAACTTAATAAATTGGGCTCTATTCTCATCCCACTAAGTTTTAGGGTGATTAGCACCACCCTAGGAAACTGGAACAGACTTTTTTCTCCCCTAAAATAATATTCTATTTCCTATTCATGTTCAGCTACGAGTTAGCAGATAAAGTCTAGATCCCACAGCTATTTCCTTAACTTGAGACCATAAGCAAAGGCAAATTTGTTCCAAGACAGGGACTAGCTATAAAAAGAAGATCCCTTGACTTCAAACCCAAGAGATCTTGTTTCTGTTTTTCAGGTTAAATTCATACACACACCCTCACGGTATGGACTGCCTTCCTGTGCAGACAATGCAGGCACAAAGTTATCCAGGGGAAATTCTTACTCAAGAAGCTCAACCTGCCCACTTAGCTCTGCAGAAGGCACTCTGCTGCAAGTGTGGGAGGACCCACCTCCTCCAGCAGGCCCCCACCTGAAGAGCTCGAGCCCCCAAAGCTGATGTGTGCTCCTGAGAAATTGCAAGCTCCTGCTTAGCACATTGCTTCAGTTCAAGGCCCCCACCTGCACAGCTGTTAGCCTGCAGATCAGCCACCAGGTGAGTAGCCTCAGGGAGGGGAGGGATGAGACACTGACATCCTGGGAAAAGCAGGTTTCCCCCCCATGTCCTGTGTGCCTAACGAGGAGTGATCCCCACAAGACCCCTTTGTGTGTTCAGCACTTTACATTTTGCAGAGATCTGTCTTATCAATCCATCAGAGCCTGGTTCCATTGGGAAAGCCCTCACTCTTTCCATTTTGCTGATGTGAACCCAAAGCTCAGAGCTGTTGGTTATTCCAAGGGCCACCTGATAGCCTGCCATTAAGTGGGACAAGGAGGAGCTGGGAGCTGGGACCCTTTATTCTTTGTCCAGGGGCCTGACAGTGGGCTGGTGGTCATTGCTCCTCATGCCTGCAGGACACTTCTCACTAGCAAGTGCTTCCACACACAATGCATGATGGAGCTACATGACCTGCGTCCTCTCTCCACTCAACAAAGAGCCTGCAGTTAGTGGATTGCCTCCTTCCTGCTGCCAAGAGAGTGGCGTGGCTATTTTCAGGAGCAGGTCTCATGGCCAGTCCCTGGTCCTGCATGCCACTCCCTCCCAAGGCAGAGCCGCATCAGTGAAATCCTTTCATGGGGCTCTCTCCTTTGTCCCCGCTCCCTGAAATACACAGCAGTGGGGAAGGGAGGTCACTGCCAGCAGCCTTTTAGCAACGCTGCTCCTGTGATGATTCAACACTTATTAAGTAGCCACAGCAGCCAGCCCATGGTGACTGCTGCTGGCTGCCGTGACAGCAAAAGGCAACAACGCTCAGGCCCCAAAGGGCAGACACATCTGCGTCAGGCCTCCAGCTGTGCCACTGCCTGTTCCCAGACTCTGGGTGCACCCGCTGTCCCCTGCACATCAGAAGGCTGTGAGCTGATCTCCCAGGTGTGGCCACAGGAGAGCAGAAACCCTCAGGGCTGCGGCATGATTAAACTCTTCGTTGTGAGAAAGTGACGCTGCGATCTGATTCATACCAGTAAATATGTGATTTACATTTAATTCTGAGTAACCTTTCTGGGCTCGGCGAGGTGTGAAGGAATCTGATGGGGCTGGCTCTGTGGAGGAGGAGGCGATTCATATTCATTAAGACCTCTGTGTCAGCCCGCTGAAGGGTGACAGCCCCCAGCCCTCCCTGCTCCCGCTTACCCTCCAGGGTCACGGCTCCAGGGAGGCCACCCACCACACCGACTGCCACTGGGGTAGGATGTAGGTGGCTGGTGAGGGCTGGAGGTGCCCAGAGAAGTTGGGAGGGCAATACACCCCAGGGCTACAGGCAGTAGGGACCAGAAGCGCACCCGCTGGGAGAGCTCAACGATTAGTTATCTGGATGTCAAGGGCCAGCACCTAAGCTGATACTCGGGTCTGTGGGAGGAAGTGGGGCCCATTCCTGGTGCGGACTGGAAAAGAGGAACTGGTGTGGGAGGAAGATGACACACTCTATTTTGGACCTGTTGAGCTGAGGTGCCTGGAGAGATGTGTGGGGCAGGAGAGGGGAAGTGGACACTGACTTGAGTGGCAGGAAAGAGGTCCAGGTGGTGGAGTTGTAGGATCATCAGCTCAGATCCAGTGCAAGAAGACTTGGGGTGTGAGGAGGAGGAGTGCAGTGAGAGAAGAGAACCAAGAACAGAGCCTCCAAGCAACACCCCCAAGTGAGAGGAAGAGGATGCCACCGGGGACACAGCGGGAGCCAGCTGGTGTTTCCAGCCACCAAGGCAAGAAAGTGTGTGACGAATAGGAAGTGGTCATCAGGCCCAGCCCGCAGACCATGTGGGATGTGGAATTAAAAGAGTCCACTAGATTTAGCAACAAGGTCAAAGGTGGTCATGAGAGGCCAGTCTCAGGGGCCCAGCGAGGCCAGAGCCTGACGGACAGAGGAGGTGGGAGGTGAAGGAGTGGGATGCACTTGTGCAGACTCCTCCTGGTTAAGAGGGCTGGCTACGAAAGAACAGCTGAGGCCATAGCTGCGGAGGCCGGAGGTCAAGAAAGGGGTATTTTCGAGAGAAATGAGGATTCAGCTCTTTGAAATGCTGATGGCCGGGGGCCTGGCCAGAGGTAGAGAGGTTGAGACCACAGCAGAGTAGGGGCTAACAGGTCAGGTCGAACAGGGGTCCAAAGAGATACAAGCCCAGACTGGGCAGGGAAACCCCTGTGGTGGCGGTGGGGAGGGGCGAGGGGACTTGCGTGGGCACCCACCTGTCTGTGGAGATGGCTCCCTGAGCCAGGATGCTGAGCTAGAGGTGGCTACGTGGCTGTCACTCCCACCCTCCCCCTTCTTTCACTTCTCAGCTCACCCATCACGTCCACCGCTCCACTTTGGGGTCCCACAACCTGTCCACTACTCCAGAGAGGAAAGGGAATGTGAGCGGGAGGTCTACCTTGTGACCCTTGGCCCCATACAGGCACGGGGCTCCTGAGAGGGCCGTGGGAGACTGGTGGGAACTGAGGCTCCGGCCCTGGGAGTAGAATAAGGCCTGCTAGCAGCCCGCTCCAGGTGGGCACAGGTGAAGCGAGGACACGGAGCAGCAAGAACGTGGGCCTCTGTGCTCGGGAGGACTGGGCAAGCTGTGGGGAGAGCTTTACTTGTACAGGTTTGAAAAAAAAAGCAGAAAGCACAGGAGAAAGGAATGAAGTCTCTGCCACAGGTCTGTGAGGCCCAAGGATCTGAGACGCAGCCAGTTTCCTCTGCAAGGAGCCTTCAGCTAGTGAGTGAGTAATTAGGGATAATAATAGCAAGACAGACCGGTTCTTAATCTGCCCTTGACGTCTGCCATACAACATGTCACAGAATGAATGACAGTGTGGCCAGATGGCTGTAGACGGGGGTCGTCGAGAAGTGTCCCATTGCCCTGGCCGGCAGGTGGTGCACTCCTCCTGACACCTTCCTAACCTTTTGTCCAGAGACTGCCTTTCCCCTCCACCATGCCACCAGGACTGGGACCACGCAAATGCCTAGGTGCAGGGCCAGGGCCCGAGCTCTGGGTCAGCTCACGAGTCCACACAGCATGCTCCTCTGACTCTGGCTGTTTCTGTGTCCACTTCTCAGGGCATGTTTCTTAGTCCCTTGGGTGTTGGGTACCCAAGTCCACTGTGTCCCCCAGGAAAGAGTCACTGAGGCCCTCACTCCAGCTCCTTTTGGTCTTTTCAAGGTACATGCTGGAGAGAGGGACTGAGTTGGGGAGCATCGTTCAGTTTTCAGGAAAGTTCTAAGCCATTGGACAGGTTTAGAGATACTTGATGGGCCTCCATAATAACAGAGGCCGACAGTGTGATTGGAGAAGTTTGTGCAGTCTGCACACAGCTTAGAGCTCCCTGGGAGGTCTGCAGGGCTGGTGGGCTGGGATGAACTTGGGCCTTGAACTATCGGGATTGAAACTTTGCCCTGGGTCTACAGATCAAGTCTGATGCCCTGGCATGAGCGGACAGGGGGCGCCTTTCTCCAGTTCCCAGGAAAGCTGTGTTCCCTGGAGAAGCTGAAGGTACCTGCCCGCCGGTAGCCAGGGTGACCTCTAAGGACTGTCTGTGCTGCTCAGTGGCCCAGAGGAGCAGAAATTGGAGGCATTTCATTTTACAAGTCCCTTCGAAGGGAAGCAAGAGTGGGTGTGAGGAGGGAGATAGGTGGCTAGGGTAGGAAGGGGTGAGGTGAGCATGTTGGCGGGGGTTCTTGGGGTGGGCTCCTGGTGAAGTCACTGCTTTCCTGGGAGGCTCTTGGCAGGTCACTTTCCCTCCTTGTGCCTCAGTTTCCTCACCTGACAAATCTAGAGGGGGAGTGGCAACCAGGGCAATAACTTGGGTTTGGAGTCACAAGAGAGAGTTCTGGTTCTGCAGCCCATTGGGTCCGCCACGACAGTTGGGTCACTTGACGCATAGATCCATCATATCGGCCCCAGCTCAACAGATGGCCGACTGCCTCCACCCACCCTCCTGGTCAGACACCCAGGCTAGGTTTGGGCTTCTGTGTCCCCCTCACCCCGCCCACTCACCCCTCCTTCCTGAGGGGGAATAAGCCAGAATAGGACCTGTCTCTCCTTTTCAGGGAGGGGTTCCATTTTCATCAGCCCTCAGGGGAGTGAGTGGAACAGGAAAATTACAGTATCAGCATGGAAATTACAATCGGAGGCGTCTGATTCACCAGGGAGGGTGACTTGTTCCTCTTTTTTTTTTTTTTTTATTTTTAGGTGCTATTATGTTGGCAAGGAGGCCTGTGCTCATTAACCTGTATTGCAGAAGCGGAGACTGGGAAACTAGTTGGTGAATAAGCCTGCCCCACCCGGCCCTCACTCCCTCCGGTTATTTATAGCCTGCCTTCCCTCTGGTGAATTAATTAACTTGTACTCGGACACGGCTGTTGTGTTTAGTCAGTGTCCCTTGGAGGCCAGCGGGGCATGTGGGCAGAGGCAGTCAGGATGGGCGGGAAGGTGGGGTTACCTGGGTTCTGAGCTCTCCACCAAACCACCTCCACCCCCAGCTGAGTGGAGATGGGGGCTCTTTGCGTACCCCCAGCTTCACACCTTAGAGGCTTGAGAGGTTCAGGATCTTTAACAGCCAGCCATTTGCAGTGCTTGATACCAGACAAATAAGGCCAAAATGCAGGGAAGCAAGGACCCTACTCACCACGGACCCCACCCCCAACAAATTGGCTGCCAAACAAGTACTGAATCACAGGCATGGGGTGAGTTAGAGGGTGGGGGATCCCTATGGATGGTGAAGAGAGGAGGGCACCCCTACTGGGGACCTGGCAAGCAAAGGAGGGGGGTGGGCTGCCCAGGGCAGCATGAGAGCCCCATCGGCATGGACTTCTCATATGGTACAGCAGGGGCCCCCAGCCCAGCCAACTACTTCACAGATGGGGGTTGAGGCCCAGAGAGAGGGAGCAGCTTACTCATCTTTCCTTCCTTCAGCACACCTTTACTAATGTGCTCTCACGCAGCCGGGACAGCAGGAGGTGAAGACTGACCTACTCTGTGCCAGCAGTGGACACTGCTCTGCTTTCATCTGTCTCCCTAAAGAACTGGGAGCTGGTGCACAGCAGTGAGGACAGCACCCCGAGACCACACCTCCTCCCATGTGGCACAGTGCAGGGCTCAGTCTTGGTTTCGGGGGGACCTCCATATCTAAGTCTCTCCAGGAAGCAGGCCTATAACTGGTATCCCAACTATTGCTCCCAGTTCCCCATCAGCACTCAAAGCCCCCTAAAGACATGCACATTAGAAAGAGTACCCAGGCCTGGCTTTTAGGGTCTGCCATCCCCATCACCCCAAATGGACGTTTCTATATCCCAGTGCCCACTTCCTGATCCTGCCACATTCAGGGTCCCCCAGTCACCTCCCACAAACCTCTCAAAGCCCAAGGCCACAGATACCCACTGACCAGGTTCCAGCTGTTGCTGTCAAAGCAGAGGCTGACCCCAGGCCCTGGGCACTAGAGAGAAGCTGGACTGCTCCTGGGAAACAAGGTGTCTGCAGAAAGTGGACAATGGATCCTCTTCTCCCCCAGCAATGCTGATTCCTAGAGGAAGGCTAGAAGGAGGCTGAGCTCAGGCCACCACAGCCAGCAGCAGCATCCATTTTTTCAGTGATGCTCATGGTCAACAAGCTCTAAGTGAGCCTCCATCCTAGCTGTGGGGTTCCTTTCTGCACCCCAGATAAGGCTTCCTACATGAGGTTTGGAGCCCAGCTCTCAGTGGCAGCCTGAAAAGGGGGTCAGGCAACCATCCTCTCAGCACCGTGAACGACCTTGCTGAGTACGGATGATTAGTCCTCATCAGCACTAGCGATAATATGAAAATCACTACAATTAAAGCTGGCAGGTTAGCCTGGCTGTGCTGCAGATTATGTGAACTGCTCAGAGAAAACCTCCCCACTCTTGAGCCCCGCCTCACCCCCAGTCCTCTGTCTCAGGACCTTCCCTCAGCTGGGAGAAGTCCCCATGCTCTGGACCCTGCTGTCTGTAGCTCTCCCAGCTCTCTGTGGCCCTCACGGCTGAGGCCAAGATCTTCGGGCACAGTTTTGTGCCTAAAATTACCTCCTTATGCCTGCAATTTGCCATTTGCACCTTCAAAATAGAGTGCAACTGGCTAATTGCCATAGCAATTAGGTAATTGCAGGTGCAATTAGCATCTCTCTAGCAAAGCAGAGGGAGAGGGAGTGAGAAAGACGAAAGAAGGAAATCAGAGGGGATGAGGAGTGGGCAAGATAGACCAGAGGCAGTGAGAGAGGCTGAGGGAGGGGAAAGGGCAGAGGGAGCTGGTGGGAGAGGAATGGGGAAAGGAGGACTGTATGCAAAGAAAGAAATCAATAACCCATGGTTCCTGTACCGGAGAAGCCAAAAGCCTGGATGTGAGCCCAGAGCAGGCAGGAGGAGGATTCGGAGGTGATGTGCACTGGCCAGAGGGCTCTCTGGGGAAACTGGGCCTGGGTGAGGAGTGAGGTTTCCACAAGAAGCAAACGAGATATGTGTCCTGGTAGTGTACTCACATTAGCAGAAAGCCTGCGTGAGGAGACAGACTGGATTCAGTATTGACCGATAGAAGCTTCTAGTGTGCTGGAAATATTCGATGCCTCTACTATCCCATGTGGTGGCCACCAGCCACATGTGGCTATTGAGGACTTGAGATGTGGCCAGTGCAACTGAGGAAATGGGTTTTATTTATCTTATTAAAGTTAAAACGTATATCACCACTTGGACAGCACAGCTAAAGGAGTGAGGGGTCTCGGATGCCAGGGTACAGATACCATACAAGTTGCCCTCCTCCCAGCCTGAGGAACTGGGAACAAAGTACAGGAACTGGGGTTGGGAGGGCAGAAGAGGTAGAAGGCGTGGGCAGGTCCCCAGGTTTAGGGTGGACTCATTCAGTCCGGAGGCGGGCGGTCACTGAGAGGAGATGTCTAGCCAGCCACTGGAAGTTTGGGATCGAAGACCCTTCCTGTTCCTCCCCTTCCCCAGTGCCCTCAATACTACACAGCTGTCTCCGGTGTCCCATTTTATGACTGCTCCATGGCTTGGGAGGAAGAGGGGGCAGTATTTTAGGGGCCACAGAGGGGCTGTCAAGGGGAAAGATCAGCCGCAGTCCCTGCAAGACTCAAGAAGACGTGCCTGCAAGTGGAAGAATGAGGTGAGAGCCCGGAGGCCCTCTGCAGAGGTGTGTTCTGAACCCAGATGTGGCCTCCCTTTGCTTTCTCACCTCGGGTGGCAGGACTGTGGCTTGGACAGGGCTTAGGATGCCAGGCTGCCTCTGGGGTGGGGTGCGGGGCTGCAAGTGTGCTGTGGCATCCCTGCCTTGCTCTCGCCATCCCCTCGCCCTCTCCTCCTGCCCTCCTCAGCTGACCCCACCCAGGCATTTCTCACTTCTGCCCATCTGGTCATTCTCCCATCTCTAGCTTTGCTTCCTTTTCCAACTCTCTCCTCTTCCCCCAGTCTCCTCCCCACCCAGCTTCTGGCCCCCCTCCTCCTATGCTGGCTGCAGTTTCCTTTTCAGTGTCTACTCTCCGCATGGATGACTGGAGAGTCCCCCCCAAATGAGCTCAACTTGGATTGGCTCACTTTAGATTTTTCTAGAAAGTGGCTAAAACAGTGTATGACCATGGAAGTGCCATCCATGGAATCCTGCGGTGGAATGAGTCTTTTCCTCGGCTCTCCACAGGGCTTGATACAAAGGGTGGATCAGTCAGAGGAGGCCTAGAGTTGGTTGAAGCCCTCAGCCTCTGAGCTCCAAGTCTGGATGTCTATCTGCTCTCTACTGGTTGATACTGCTCGAGGCCAGAGACGTGGTGGGCAGATACAAGCCTGAGACCTTGCTAGGACACATTTATTCAGCCCCAAGCCCGCCTTCCTTGAGACCAAGCAGTAAGACTGCCCCACCTACCAGCCCTTATTCTCAGCCACATTTTGTGGCTACACGCATACGCACATATGCACACGTGTGCACACACACACGTACACCAAGGCAGCCCTCTGCATTGAGTTCAACTTGATTCCACCTGTATAAATGTCAGGCAGAAAAGGCTCTGCTGGGAGCTGTCCTTCAGAGCCCTGCTGGGAAGCCCCCAAGGAAAAGCCATTTGTTGGAACTGGGGTGTTGGCCACACAGGGCAGAAGAAATAACTGAAATCCAATCTGTTAAAGAAGAAAAGGAAATTAGTAAACGATTTTAGGTTGATACCAGAATCAATCTCTAGGATAACCAGAGGCCCAAACTTGGAGGCTACACGGCCAGCACTGAACTCTAAAGCCACCCGCAGGCCCGGCCAGAGCCGCTGGGTCCAGCACACTTGACGCATGGAAGCTAGGCCGTGGGTGCACTCATGAGCCGTTTTCACGACTGCCCTTTGGAAAGGGACCCCGGCAGCCAGCACCCCTGCGTTCCTGCTTCTGCAGGGCCCAACATCAGAGCCCTCTCTCCCACAGGGATGCCAGAGCTGCGGCTCCACCCCACCCGCAGATGAGTCAGGGAAACCAGAGCATTTCTCTGAGGAAGGAGGGGCTCAACAGGGGGTTTCCCAGGCAGAGGGCAGGCGCCAATAACCACAAAACCTGACACACATACCCCTCCCGTGCTCTGCCTCCCACTCTCACCCTCCCGGCAGCCCTCTGCACTACGCTTGCTTGGCCAGCGCCTCTCCAGGCCCTGACCGAGGGCTCACGCCTGTGCCTGTTGCTGCCCCTGGCCCTTCTCCCCGAATGCCAATCCCCGAACCCCACCGATCCGGCCCATAGGACCAAAGGCCCAGGGCCCCATTCACACCACAGTTTTCTAGGCTCAGGGGGCGGGGGTGTCAACAAGCCACAGCTCTGCCTTTCCGGTGACATTTGGCTCAGGTTGGGGCTGAGATATGCCCTCCAGGTCACCTCAGACTCAGAAGAAGCACACACCGCCCAGCCAGCTTCTTTAAGAAGGGCTGAGAGGAGGTGCCTGAGCAGCAGAGGGTCTGGAATGGGGAGGGGGACACGACTCCTGACCCCCTGCCTCTGCTCAGCATAGTGCAGCGAACGCTGACTGAGCGACTGCCACCTGCCTGGTGTGGTGCCAAGTTCTCGGCTCACAAGGCCACGCAGCCACACTATGCAGCTGTTACAACCTGTGACAGATGAGGAAACCAAGGCAAAGAGAAGTTACCACTCACCTGGGGCCAGCCAGCTGCAGAGTGGTAAAACCAGAGCTGGAAACCAGTTTGCCTCCAGAACCCTGGTCACATGGTCACATGGCTACTTGGATGATCTATCATCTCTGCGCCCCACTTCTCCCTCAAGAATATTGCCCCAGCAGTCAAAAAACTTACTGAAGTGGAAGAGGGACTGCCTCACAGTGGTGATGTTAGCTTCAGACTCTGGCTCTGCTCTCTTTTGCTGTGTGACCTTGGATCATTACTTAACTTCTCTGAGCCTTCGTTTCCTCTCTTGCAGTATGCGGCTAAGGCCTCTCTGCAGAGGATCTGTGGAAGCAGTGAAGTGGAGAGGGGGATCTTGGTACCTGGTGCACAGTGGGAGACACTCCACATGTACAACCAAGGGCACTCAAGCCTGAGCCCCTCAGATGACCCCTGTGATAAACAAACTCTTCAGTTTCTGCTTGTCACCCCTCTGGACACCACTGAAATCACCTCATGTCGCTCTCTCCATTTACCCTATGTCCCCTAGTAACCTGAGTCCCCGAATCGGCCACATGCCCTCCTCGCTACTCTCTGTGGTGGTCAGCACCAGCAATGCTTTGGAAAAGAGCAAGTCCCCTGCTTAAACCTTACCAGGAAATACAGCCTGCCTCTCTCTGGTTGGAAGCAAGGATGCTTAAGTGGGGTTGCGGAGGGGAGACACTTTGAATAGGGTCTTCCCTCTGGTCAGAGAAAAATTTCTTCTCTGAGAAACTTGCGCTGGAAGGGAAGAGATTTCACCTTGGGTTATCCTACTGAGGCAGGTGGTTGCTGGAGCCCCACTTAGCCACTCTAGAAGCACATCCCAGCTTGTGGGAAAGAGCACTGGGCTTGATTAGTGATGTCTGCCCTGGGCATAGCTACTGGTGCACACAGTATGCACTTGCCACTCCTGATGGAAACATCTTCTCCTGGGGACTAAAACCCACCCTCTTGCCCCCACCCTCCGTCTCCTCCTCCACCAGGTCCCCACACACCAGGGACCTGTCATCTGAGGCATTGGCCAAACAAACCCCCCCATAGTCTCCAACCACTATATTGCTGTTTTGTTTATTAGATATTCTCCCTTTTCTCCTAAGTGATGAGAATCTAGAGCAGTGGTTTGCAACTGGGATCATTTTGCAACCCAGGTGACATTTGGCAATATCTGCAAACATTTTGGCTCTCGAAACATTGGGGGACGTGAGGGGGTAGAGCGTCGATACTGTCACCTAGTGGGTGGAGGCCAGGGTGGCTGATCAGCACTGTGCAAGGGACACACCCCATGACAAAGACTGGCCTGATCCAGGGTGGACAGTGCCAAGGTTAAAAAACCCAGGTCGGCCCTCCCTGGTGGCGCAGCGGGTTAAAGCACAGCACTGAGAAGCTTAAGCCACTTCTGCATGAGTTCGATCCCCACCTGCCCTGGAGGTGACCGCATGGTGCAGCAGACCTCTCCTGACCCGCCCGCTGCTCCCCTCAGCAGTGTACTTCGTCGATCTGCCTGTTCTGCTCCCCACTCTGTCTCTGGTGAAGCCTCTTGCCACCCCTGAGCCTCTGGCCTGTACCCCAGTTCTGTATGTACAAATAAATAAATCTTTTAAAAAAAAAAAAAACCCAGGTCTACTTCTTTCTTGTTTACTCTGGACTTATCTACTGGACTCCCTGCCCCTCACCCCTAACACCCAAGCTGGAGCAGCCTCCCTCTCCTCTTCACAACCTCCCCCAACATTGCAGCCACCCTGCCCCCTTAACAGGTCTCACAGATTTCTTCAGGATGTTCCTCTACCGTGGGCCTACGTTTCCCTTTTCTATTCCTTCTGCTCCCCTCTTCTATCCAGAAAGCAAACTTCTATTCATCCTTCAAAACTCAGGTTAGGGCCCTCCCTGGTGGCACAGCAAGTTGGAGTGCTGCACTGCAAAGCTAAGCCACGCCATGGCCGCTTCAGTGTGAATTCAATCCCCACCCGGAGGTGACCCACATGGTGCAGCAGACCTCTCTGTCCCCCCCGCTGTCCCCCTCAGGAGTATACGGGTCAGTCTGCCTGTTCTGCTCCCCACTCTGTCTCTGGTGAATCCTCTCGCCGCCCCTGCTCCACCGGCCTGTACCCCAGTTCTGTATGCACAAATAAATAAAATCTTTTTTTAAAAAAACTCAGGTTAGACATCACCTCTTCCAGGAAGCCTTCCCTGCCCTACCCTCTAAGAAGACTAATCTATTCAGTCACTCTTCTATACCGATTTATATCTGGCAAAACCCTCTGTGGTTTCCCCTTCATCTTGCGTTGAGTTATTTTTAATTCTATTGAAGTGACTGCTTTCTTCATATGACCAGCATCTGCTTGAACGCAAGGAATTGGGTGTATTCATTTCCTTGGGGAGAGGTGATGGTGGCAGCCAATATTTACTCACATACATCATCTCACTCTCTCTATTTTATTTTCCCCCACAAATTGTATTTATTTTTATTTTTCCTTCTTCACCATCCTTTTTTCTTAGGGACTGCTGAGCTGTCCAGCCTTGCCTTTGCTCCTGGGGATGGCCCTGTAGATTTGCCATGGCAGAGTATCAGTGGGGTGGGCTCAAGTCCAGCCTCTGCCCCTCCCCGGTCAAGTGACCTCGGGGAAGACACTCAGTTCCTCTGTAGAATGGGAATAATAACCAAACCTCTCACAGGGAGGATTGCCTTTGATTCAGTGAGCTGATATGCCAAAGTGCTCACAGCAAGAACTGATACACAGCCCAGGCTCAGAATTAACACTGGTCATTAGTATGATCATTCCACTCGTGTCAGAACCCTACCTCGGGTGCCCCTGCTGGTCCATTTCCTCTTGAACCCCTTATCTGGGAGCCAAGACACCGTGGCCACTGCCTAGCTCCTTCACTCATGTCTCCCTGGACATTCAGGTGTGCCAAATGTGCGGGGTTCCTAGGCTGTGCCAGTGCCCAGCTCTCCCCTTGAGCTCCTGTGAGCCCAGCCTCCCCAAGATCCATCAGATCCAAGCCCCGTGTGCCCAGAAGAGAGCTGGGTCTCCTGGACTTACTTAGAAATGCTTGCTGGGTGAAGGAGTGACTGGCTGATGGGATGTGTCAGGGGGAGCCAGGGCTGTAGCGGAGGAGAAAGAGTCTGCAGCGGGGGTGCCCGGGGGCCAGGCTCTCCAGAAAGCTCCGGGATGTTTCCAGGCTGGCTGATTGGTCTTGACAAGCAGAATGGAAGCTGAGCAGCCCCTTGTCCTCTGCACTTTAAAAGGCCAGCGCCCCTCCCAGAATCTTTCCTTGGAGACCTGCTAAAATAATACATTTAGACCTGCCAAACCCAATCGCTTCCGTCTGTCAGGCTCCCTGCAAATAGCACTTCTTAGCAGAGCTCAGCGAAAATACGATTCCAAACAGCATGGGGGCAATCATACATCAATCGAAGAAAAACATTTTTCCCCTTCCCTTCCACCAGCCCCCATAATTGCATTTTAAAGCTGTTTCTGTGTTTCTGGGAGAGACACCACGGTACCTGTTGCTTTTTAACTCAGAGCTGAGCCATGCGGCAAAATGAGGCTAAACACAGCAAAGTTATTTTGATTTATTTCCTAACGTTGGAATTTAGAGCTTGCGGCGGGGACTCAGCCACGAGAAGACGAGCTGATGAAAATGTATTTTTTCCCTGTCGTTACTCTTTTAAATAGCCGGGTGTTTTATTCTTCTTTTCTGCCACTTTGCTGTGCTAGACCGAGCTCTGTGGCATCCTGGCATGCCAGCGCCCTGCATCTCACCACAGCCCCCTGGCGTTCTTCCTCCCAGAGCCCAGAGCGGCAACATCCCTGGAGAATTTCACCTGTGGGCTTAGCATAACCCTTTTTAGGGCCCACGTTAAAGCACAGCCCCTGTCAGGTGGAGGCAATGAGTCTGTGGCTCCCTTTCCTGTCTGACCTGTGTTAAGAGGGATGGGGGAGGATGGGGGTCACTACTGAGGAGCCAGGAGGAAGGAAAGGCGAGCAGTGGGTTTGAGACAATCCCAGACAGTTCCAACATCTGCCACTGGCCAAACCAAACCTGCCCTGGAGAGTGGACTCCTGACCCCACTGTTAACTAGCTGGGTGGGGGCCCCAGGCAAGTCCCACCTACAGAGTGGGGTGACACATAACATGCTCCCCTGCCCTGTGACGTCTAGGTCCTAGGCCCCAGTACTGCCACTGGCAGAGCTCAGAACCCTCCTTGCGATCCGGCTCCAGGAGCTGATGAAGAGCCTGTGGGCTGTCGCTGAAGAGCCAGTGGCCCAGCCCTGAGTATCTGGGCTCCGGGGCCGGGGAGCTTTTTGAGGCTGCACAGCAGATGCAGTCACAAGCCAGAGTGTCTGGGGTTATCTTGGGGCATCATGTTCCCTCCAGCGGACCTGCTCACTCCCCTCCCTCACTGCTTGCTCCCACAGCGCCACCCCACCCGCTCTGCGAGCAGCCTCCTGGGCTCTAATCCACGGATTGTTCTCAACAGGCACTGCGCTCTCTGTAGAGGAATTCTAGTACCAGCTGCTAAGGTTGTTCTCTACTTTGTATGGAAATTAAGTGAATTAATTAGTGAATAGAAGTGCTAGCAGGACCCTGTGCTGGAAGGGCTGGGGGAGGCCTTTGAGGACTGGGGAGGCTTCCTCTGCCTGCGTGTCACCCGCCACCACCCATGGTGCAGCTTTCTTCCTTCCCTCTGGGCAGCAGCAGCCAGCATCGGGGAGCTGAGCCCGGGTTCTGCACTCGTGTAAGTATGAGCCATGCCTGAGGCTCCTCCGGCCTCTTCAAAGCTGAGAAAGACGAAAATTCCTCCTCCAGGGAGGTCTGGGAAGAGCTCTGGGAATCAGTGTGGCTAAGCCGAGTCCTGCTCTATGGCCTTGGGGGGCAAAGTGCCCTTCTGGTGTAGTCATTATCTCCACTGAGCATGACCCCAGCCCCTGCCCAAGGCAGGCGATCCCTGGCCTCTTTGCTCCACACACAAACCGTGCCTGGCCCTTCGGTCACCCTAAACATGGCCAGGCCAGAGACACAGGTAGAAAGGGCGTGTCCTCGTGCAGATGGCACCACAGAAGTCTGAGAGCCTGAGTGACACCCAGACACTGGATGGAATCCCCTGGCCCTCCCCACTCCCATCATCTGCCTGTTGTGGGGGGAAGTGGCGGTCCAGCAGCCTGATGGGAGCTGCTTGTCCGTCAGGTCTCAAGGGCAAGCCTAGTAGGGTTGCCACGGAGATGCCGTCACGAAGGGAGCTAATGGCAGGTCTGTGCAGGCAGGCGGCACAGATTGCAGGGTCTGGAGCACCCACTGTCCTCAGCGCACTCCTGCCCAGCAGGTCACCAGCCCACCGCCCACCGCCTCTGCGGGGTTCCCGGGCAGTCGCGCCAGAGCAGGGACTGCCTGTGTGCATGATTCTCCCTTTGCCCCTTGAAAGCACTGTGAGCTTGGGCGCGTTGCCCAAACTCTCCCATGTGTCATCTCCCTGTCTAGAAAGCACAGCTCCTCCCTCGGATATGATGAGGGTGAAACAAGGTAATCTCTGTAAAGTGCTTGGAACTGTCCCCACTCACCAGAAGAATGGAGTAGATTTAAGCTACAGCTGTCTAGGTCTGTTCTCTCTGAGGCCCAGAGAGGACAAGAATTCAGGTCAGGAGCCTTGGGGTCCTGGTTGCCACTTGGGTCCCCTCCCTCTGTGCTCTATATTTAAACTGAACCTCTGCTTGTCCTGCTCCCCTGAAATACCCTCCTCCTCCCAGTCCTCTAAGGATATGTCCTGACCCCAAAACTGAGCCCGGGCTCCTGTGGTTACCTTCTCTCTCTGACACCTGTGGGCATTGCCTTAAAGCCTTGGCACTTCCCTCTGAGGAGATGGTGGCTTGGCTCCCACCAAGCCTCTCTCCCTGAGACAAAGCAAGCTCTCCTGCCGTATCCTGGCCGTCTCTACGCTCCTCTGGGGCAAGCTCGCTGGACACAGGGCATGGAAGCTCTCCATGAGCAAACAGCAGGAAGAGTGGGGGGAGGCTTATTAGGTCGCAGATCCTGGTCCCAAATTAGTGGAGACAAGTCAGTGCCTGGTGACAGGCGTTCTCCACTTTCAAAGAAGCCCTGAGCTTTCTTGTCTCTTTCCACCTTCAGGCAAGGAAACACAGGTCAGGCAGCTGAATAACTTGTCAAAGGTCACAGTTCACAGAGCAGGGTCTTTGAGAGCTGGAGCTGCCTGGCCCTCACCCGATCTGAGCTGGACACTGTTCAGCACATCATCTGATGCCAGAACAACTCAATAGCACTGCGCCCCTTGAAGGCAGGGTCTGGGCCTGGGAGAAACGCATAAAGAATGAATGACAGAGCCAATGACACAATTTACATTGTCTATTTTGTAAGTGTGGTTCCAGAAACATTAAATAGTGGGTGCAGTGAGAAAAAGAAACTCCAGGGTCAAAGGCCAGGAGGCAGAGCGCAGGTGCCACTGAGCATGTGGGCTTAGAAGCTGTGGTGACGGCTCCCCTGAGCCTGGCCCAGGACTTGACTAGGGTGATTTATTCTCTTGGCAGAGCAGGAGGCTGTGGGGGTCCCCCCTGAGGAAGGTGTGGGCAGTCCTTTCCAGCTACCTCCCCTGGGGCCAAATGGACAGGAGCAGGAGTCCCCAGTCCCTAATTCTAAAGGTTTCTGGAAAACAAGGTGTGGAGCCCAACCCCAGCTGGGCCTGGTTCTCTTGCACCTGATAGGAAACTGTCCTGGTGAAGAGAGTGACCCTGAAAGTTGGAGGAGCATGTCTCTGCTCCCACCCTTCCCCAGCTTCCCCCTCACCCCCACCCCCTGTGTTTTGCAGAGGGGCCAGAGGAACTGGGTGGAAGTCCTCGGGGGTGTTTTCGATTAGACACTCGTTCCAGCCAACTGGGCCCAACGAGAGGAAAGTGGCTTCCCTGGGGGCTCTGAACAAACCGCCTTCAGTTCATTGCCCCCTGGGAGAGGTCTGCAGGCTGTGGAAACGGTGAAGCCGCCCTTCTGGGACAACGTGGTCCGCTTCCATGTTGGGTACCACGGAGGAACAAAGCCAAGCAAGGCCTGGGAGACCTTTTAGAACAGGGGAAATGTGAAGTCCTGAGAGAGGAGAGGTTGTGTGTTAGATTACAGGACTGGCGGTGTAGCTGGGGTTGGCGAGTGAGGACTAATGGGCTGCAAACACAGCATGGGAAGATGGCGCCTTAGAGGGGTGTGGGCACCTTCAATAAACACGACGGTCGGGCTGGTGTCGGGCACCAGAAGCTACGATCCAGGCAGTGTGTCTGTGTGATGTGGTTTTTGAGAGGTTTTAGGAATCTGATTTGTTTTTGGAAAGGATGAAGGGAAGCACGAACAAGGATGCAGGGAAGCAGGCAGGAAAGCTCGGCAGAGCCGGGTCCCGAAGCACTTGTTCTGGTCCCTGTTGGCCCTCTCTTGCTGAGAGGCTTGATGCTATTGCCAAAGCCTCTCCGCTCCTTTATCTTTCAAGTACAGAAAATAATCCCACTGCGTCAACTTCCCCAGGGGATGATGGAAGAGCCAGCGCACGAAAACAATCAGACAATTACAAGCCCCAAAAAAGAAGAGGCTGTTGTTGCCCACATGTACCCACAGCAGGAAGAGTGCAGCCTCGCAGAAGGGGCTGGGACCTGTCCCCGCAGGCAGAGGCTGTAATGCCAAGTCAGCTGAACACTGTTGACAGGCCAGCTGGTGCCAGGTGTGTCCAGAAGTTTCCTTCATCCTGGGCGCTTTACAGCTCTTCAAGACGACGTTCCTCCACCCCCTTGCAGATGAACACGAGAGACCCAGCGAGGCTGAATGACTTGCCCAACTTCCCCAGCTGGCAATAAGTGCAGGAACAGAAACTTCAACAGAGGCCTGTCGCTTCCAGACCCACCACTACCCACCACCATTAGAGCTCCAGGGAAGTACCTATGCCAAGCAGAACATGGGATTTGGTGGTTGAGCTGCCAGCGTGGAAACAAGTCTCGGAGAGCCCAGGCACACGAGATGTGATCCCCATTGGAAGGAAGGAAGGAAGCTGCATCTATTTTTTTTTCAAATATTTATTTATTTATACATATAGAACTGGGGTACAGGACAGAGGTGTATGGGGTGAGAAGATTCGCCAGAGAGAGAGTGGGGAGCAGAACAGACAGACTGACAAAGTACACTGCTAAGGGGAGCAGTGGGCGGGTCAGGAGAGGTCTGCTGGGCCATGTGGGTCTCCCCCCTGGCCAGGGATAGAACTCGTGCTGCAGTGGCTGCTATAGCTTCATAGTGCTGTGCTTTAACCCGTTGTGCCACCAGGGAGGGCCCGGAAGCCGCATCTTAGCCGCTGCTATGACTCACAGGCTGCTGGGGGTCGAAAGCTGTATATAACATAACAATTAGAATCATTAACTGGTTACTAAAGCAGTTCAATGTCATGAAAATGATTTCCCTGCCCCAGGCAGGGCTGTAACTTGGCTGGACAGGGCATTAGGCCCACCAGAGGCCACTTGAAGATGTCAGGGTAGCAGATGCCACAGTAGAGTCGGGTCTCACCATCTTCCCCATCGCTGGGCTGCCGCTTGCCTCTAATCTCTTCTGGGAGCTTGTGACTAGGGCTCAGCCCTATTCCATTCTGGGAGGTCTCGGGTTCAGAATGTTCCTGCAGCCTTTGCAAGCCCTAATTCCAACAACTGTTGCCTGGGCCTGGCAGTGTGGTACATACAGACACCCTGGGTGTGGAAGGAGGGGTGTCTCGTTGCAGAGTGCAAGGGAGAGGGTCACGGAAGCCAACCCTCAGAGAGGAGAGCATCTCCTGGCCTCAAGGCATCCTTGGGAGGGGAGTGGGGAGGTGGGTTTGCAAGCAGGACCAGTCAGCAATAGCTGGGGTGACGATGGAAATGTGGAAATGAAGCGGGGTGAAGGAACAGACTGAGTCTAAAGGTCAAAGTGCAGAGCTAAAAATCAGACTGCAAGAGCTGATCTTGGGAGGAAGTGAGAGGCCACCTTCAGACTCGCAGCAGGTGAAGCAGAATGAAAGAGCTCCATTGATCTGTCCTGACTCTGTGCTGCTGTTTTTCTGTCACGGGGCGGGGGAGGTGCTAGGAGGTGGAGGGGGCAGAGGTTCCTCAGAGCCTCTCCTCCCCCACAACCACCAGATGCTGCTGGCCACAGAGGCGACCACGTGACCCCACCCCCCACCAGGCATGGCTTTCGTGGTCTGTGTCTCAGCAGATGACAGCCAGCCACATGCAACCCCACCCGAGGTCACCCCCACAACGACCCTGAGCAAAGGTGGCCTCAGCACAGAGAGAGGAGCATGCAAATGAACACGGAAAAAGTGACAAGCACACCTGGGTGGAAAGGCTTCCTTTCCCAGGCCGGGCCGGGCCGGGCGGGGGGCGGTGGGTGGTGGGCGGTGGGAGCCTCACAGACGCTCGGGGTTGTTTTGAACCTGGTGAAGTTGAGAGCTCAGAGAGAAGGAAAGGCCCAGATGAGCAGGGCAAGTTAATACTCTCTGAGCCCTGGTTTCCTCGAAGTCTGCAGTGAGTGAAGCCTGGCGCAGCCAGTCCTCGACATGTGTTTTACTGACTTTTTCTCCGAGACCCAGGAGACGGACATTTCCAGAGAGGGATCATGAACTCCAGCACCCTCAGGCCTTGGCAGGTGACGCAGGACACCTAAGACTGTGGGCAGGAGGCCACCTGGTCCAGAGACAAAGTTTGGCTCCTCTGGCTTCTAAAGCCTCGTGTGGGCCAAGCAGGCGGAGCCTGGCATGTACAAGCCTGAGACTTCTGGCAGCTGCCACCGCTTTCATTGTTTCCAGGTTGAGACGAAAATCTGGTGGCTTTGAAAAAGGATAAAGCCCATGGTAGACAGAATTCACTTCTCCAGTGCAAGCCATAAGTATGTCTGGTGGACACCCAGCTCGGGGTGCCAGTCAAGGCTGCTCACCCTAACCTGGCTTTTGCCCTAGTCTTCCAGGGTTTCTACCCAGCTGGCTCCACGTCTGTCTCTCCCTCTGCCCTGAGCCAGGCAGTCTGCTTTCAAATTCTGGCTCCTTGTCCAGCTCTCTGACCTTGAGTTATCAACCTCTCTATGCCTCAGTTTCCTCATCCATGAATTGGGGCTAGTGAGTATTACCCCCCTAGGCTGGCATGAGGAGAAACTCAGTTACCTGTGGAAGGCATGCCAAAGGTGCCCAAATGGGACCTGAGGACATGGTAAATTGGCAATTCTTCTTTTTTTTTTTAAAGATATATTTATTTATGCTTATAGAACGGGAATACAGGCCAGAGGTTCAGGCACGGTGAGAGGATTCACCAGAGACAGAGTAGGGAGCAGAACAGGCAGATCTAATGAAATACACTGCTGAGGGGAGCAGCAGGTGAGACAGGAGAGGTCTGCTGCGCCATGTGAGTCAGCTCCCTGGCGCGGGGATGGACTCATGCTGCGGTGGCTTTGGAGAGCATCATGGTACAGTGCTTTTAACCCGTTGAACCACCAGGGAGAACCGGGCAATTCTTCTTTTGACAGACCCTCAAGGACAACTCAGCCTGGATGACCTTCCTTCTCCCAGGGAGCTATGAAGATCATTCTGGTATGCATTGGTTGTAAGCAAAAATCTTACAAATCAAAACAATTTGAAGAAGATGGGCAAGGGAGTGCCTTCTGGGCTCCCCTGAGGAGTGGTGTCTGTGAACTAGCCCCCCACAGACTCCACCGGGGGTTCTGACCTACCTGAACAACTTGGGGAGGAGTATGAGCCTCCAGACACTTACTCCCCAGAGAGAACTGCACGTGGCTCTCTGGAAGAGGTGGCACAGGGCAGGCATCCACATGGACTTAGCAGCCTTCTGGGACACAGCAACTCCAAAACAAGGTATAATGGCTCCCACTTCACAGGTGAAAGCCCAAGCCGAAGAACAGTGACGTGCCTTGTCCAGGTAACTCAGCTGAGGCGCTCACTTAGGCCATCAGTCTCCACGGGTACCTTCCACACACCTAGCAAGTGGACCACTTCTGGGATCAGTTTTTCCCTCTGTGCAATGAGCTCTCCACATCCATCCTGACCTGGCAAAGGAGGCAGAGAAGGGCAGGAGAAAGCTGGGCCATACAGTCGACTGTCCCATTTTAGGACTGACAGGAAGACAGGAAGCTGCTTCCCAGACTCCTCACTTGACCTTCCCTTCCGGCATCAATTTCCAGTCTGATGGGCTGCACTGCACGGTCACCTGGTGGCCGCTCGAGGTCAGTGTGTGTGGCCAGAGCTGCAAGGTCGTGGTGGGCCTGTCACGGAGCAGACAGCCGGAGACCCTCTGCTGAGACTGGAGGCAGATAACCCCTGTTTGGTGACAGAGCAGGCCCAGACGGTTGCTGAGAAGTAGCCTTGGGGGTGGTGTTGATCCCCAGAGGAGGAGGCCAGAGGGAACAGCACAACGACCACAGGAACTGAAACTTCCCGGGGGCTCAAGAATCACTACCCCAATGCTGGCAGGGCTGGGGAGCCTGGGTGGGAACCTTGTCAGGTCATGACAACCTGGGTGTGTCAGGCCCAGGCACACCCCTTAACCTCAGGACACCACAAAGCCTGGGGCTTCAACCCCACTGTCTCCACTTGGCCTTCCAGGGCTGTGCCAGAAGCCACTGAATCATTAATTAATATGGATATGTATATATCCATGTTATACATATATGTGTGTGTGTGTGTGTGTGTGTGTGTGTGTGTGTACACAGGCACACATATAAACACACACACATATATAAACCTGGTATAAAAGAGTCACGAGGTAGAAAAGGAGTCGCGAAAACAAAGTCCACCCAGAAGCCCTCTGCAGAGCCTCCACTTCAAGCCATTTCTTTGAAGTCTTCCAGAATCCCATCCCCTAACTTACACTCATGGGAGGGGCAGCGCATATGTGCCTATGTCTATGTGTTGTGCTTTTCTCCCCTCTTCGCATAAACAGTAGCAGACGCCTCTCTGTATAGAAACACGTAGAAGCCCCTCTTATCCCCTTGCTATGTTTTAGAGACTAGTAATTGATGCTTTTCTATGGTCCTGGGTGCTGACTGCGCACAGCTGGGAAGTCTGTTTCCACATGGCGGGACCAAGGTCCGGTGAGTGGTGCTTCTCTTTAACTGCTTTGTGCGGCTCCTCAGTCTGGACCCCCGCTTATTTTCCACTCATCCCCTTCTGCTTACTATTCAGCTGATTGTCAATCTCCTTTTTATAAAAGATGTCGCAGTGAATGGCCGAGTACACACTTCACACACTTGTCTGACTAATGAGGTCCTGGCTTGGGTCTGAGGGTCCAGGCAAGAGCTGGGAGGCGGTGCCCACCTGCACTCCTGGGAGGGGTCGCTGGGACACGTGTGTGCCCCCCTCCCTGACAGGGTCCCCGCTCCCTCAGTAGCAGAGAACTTCCACCTTTTGATCTGTTCCAATCTGATAGTTGAAAGAAGGTTTCTCATTGAAGTTTTAATTTGCATTTCTCTTTTGAGCAAGATGAACTTTTCATATACTGAAAAGCCATTTATATATTCTTTCAAAAATTGTCTTCGTATCCTTGGCCTGTTTAAAAATTGGGTTATTGGTGCTTTCTCAGTGCTAGCTAGGAGCTCCCTGCACCTTAAAGAAATCAGTAGTGACTCAGTGATCAGAGTTAGTTTTATTTCGCAGTCGATCATTTGTCATTATGTTTGGGGGTCACACGTTGCCTATCTTTTGTGTCTCCTGTTGAAGTTCAAAGGCCTTTTGGAGGGAGAAAGGAATTCCATTCCTAATTCTCAGTGTGACTTTGGGCTGGGGGCTAATTTGCCTACCCAGGTGGTGTTCTCATCAGGAAAATGGGTTGGGGCTTCCCTGAAATCCCTTGTAATTCCACATCTGAGACTGGGGTCTAAAGCTCTGAATTCTCAGACATAGACCAAGAGGCCCCGCGTGCTGAGTATGTTGGGAATGAGCCAGAACGAGGAGGCAGGAACAATGGTGGTGAACTGCTGATTAGGGTGCCACTGGTGGGGGGGGGGGTGCCATCACCACTTCTCCCCAGGGAACATGGTGCAGGTGCCCCAGGGTACCCAGCCAGGGTCCAATGGGGCCCGAATCTTCATGCGATAGGAATGAAAGGCTTGGTGCACAGCTCAGAGTCTGACTGGGTGGCAAAGGTGAGCCCTTGCTCCTGGCAGATGATGGGGGAGGGGCCAGCTACAGGCATCTTCCTAAGGGAAGGAGTGCAAGCCTCAGAGACCCAAAGGATTGTCCCCAGCCACCAGTGAGAGGAACAATGACAACACATGACACCAGGGTTCCTGGGCTCCGTGCACTGCTCCACACCTGGCCGAGTCCCCCAAAAGCCCGAAGGGAGGCATTGAGCTTGGCAATAATCACAAGAACGGGTGTTCTGCATCTGCATGAGTCTATCTGTGTGCTGCACACAGCTCTGACCATCACCCCATTTCATTTCCCCAGTAACTCCTGGGGGGAGCTCTGACAGATGAGGAAATTGAGGCAGGTCTACCCAGACACATGCAGGAAAGGCAGGAAACAGCAGCTGTAACTCATCCCATTCCAGAGGGGCACAGTGAGGCTCACATCAGGGCCCTGCTCAGGCAGAAGCAGGACCCTGATAGGCTGGGTAGGATTTCTGCTTCCCTCCCCTCTGGGGCCTTTAGGAGGTGACCCATCATGGTCCCCTGATGAATCCTGAATGAACTCTGAGAACAGCCCTGACACCTCATTCAAGCTCAAGCACACAGCCTAGGCCTGGCCAGGGCCTCTGCTCTGTTCCATTTGTCTCATGAGCAGAGAAACATCTTCACGTGCAGAATCCCAATTAGGAGTAAATAGGATGTGGAAGGGTTACAACTGCCCTGGGGGCCCTCTGCACAGCCCTTCGCCTCTCTGGCCTCAGCTACCCGAGGGGTACATGTGTAGCCTTTTAAAAAAAAAAAAACAGAAACAAGATTTATTTATGCATATAGAACTGGGGTACAGGCCTTAGGTGCAGGGGCAGTGAGAGGATTCACCAGAGACAGAGTGGGGAGAAGAATAGGCAGACTGACAAAGTACACTGCTGAGGGGAGCAGCAGGCAGGTCAGGAGAGGTCTGCTGTGCCATGTGGGTCAGCTCCCTGGCTGGGGATCAAACTCGTGCTTCAGTGGCTGCAGCTAGCTTTATAGTGCTGCATTTTAACCTGTGGCACCACCAGGGAGAGCCCATGTCATCAGATGCCCTTTGTCATCAAAGCTTTGTCATCAGAGGAGCGGTCCCCTCACAGACCCTGTCAGGGAGTCTGCCACCCCCTCACCTCAGTCAGTTCCCCACGGGTCCTCCGGGAGGGCTCCTGTTTAACTCTTTCTCCCATTCCTTAGCAGACATAGTAAATGTTTGTTGAATGAATGAACGAATGAGTGTAAGAGACACTAGAACTGAAATGCCCTTTAGATAATAAATGATGGGGAAAGAGGAATCTGAGAAGGGGTCAGAGGGTCCAGAAGGGGAGGACAGCTCAGGGAAGTCACTGCTTGGCCACAGGCCACATCTGAACAGCTAGATGTGGTTGTCTTAATGCCCTTCCTTTCAGCAAATCCCAGCCTGCTCTGGACACACCAACAGATTCCTGAGAAGAGTGTGTCTATGTACCTCATGCCCCAGGGAAGAGGCCAGGCTTCAGGCGTGCCGTGGTGGGGAAGAGGGGAGGAGGCAAGGGAAGGCCTAGGGTGACACCATTATAAGTTAAATAGCTCCTAAGCCACCAGCCTTCCCAGGACCCTGGGCTTGTGCCCAGTGCCTGTCCCTCCCACTTTCAACTACCACAGCAAACTGCTGGCAGCTACTCGCTTTGCCTTAAGCTTGCCCAGAGGCAAGCTTGCCCAGAGGAGTTGGGTCTGGCTAGCCTCTGTAGACTCTCCCGGGAGGAGGCCTGCTGGGCAGAGCCAGCCCTTGACTGTCCACAGCTCCCAGCTGGTGATGATGAGGGTAAGGGATTCAGCGCCCCAGCTGGTGGGCCTTTCCGGGGAGTTTCTTCCTCTAGCACATGAAGGCTGGGGAAGAGAGGCCAGCAGGGAAGGATGCAGGGGCCAGGCAGCCACCTGAGGTGGAGAGCACAAAATGCTGGCCTGGAAATCCGGCGGCGGGAGCCTCACAGCACTGCGGAGCCCAGCTCTGCTACTGGGAGGCTGAGGGGCCTGAGACATATGATTCCTGCGACCAAGTTTCTTTCATAAAATAAGAGTGACCTAAATAGTTTGCATTCCATAGCTGAATTAATACAGATGAAGCACTTCGACATGTCTGCAGGTTCTTGAGCTGGAACTCAAGAAACTCAAGCTTTCTCTGGTATCCCCTGTCGCATGTATGGGCCAAGTGTCTATCCTGTGGCAGTGAGTTCACTGCCTTAGGGTCTTCTGCCCAGCTCGGGTATTCCAGTTGCCCAGATCAGAAGACTGGGTTCAGAGAAGTGACTTACCTGCCTAAAGAAGTGACTTACCTGCTCTTGTGAGAGCAGCAAAAAGCAGAATGAGGTTTGCCTTCTGGAGTGTGTCCTGTCTGTAGCTCTTTCCCTACCTCTAAACTCTCCATGTGACTGGGTGAACTATTTGGTCTCTTGGGTCTTGATTTGTTCGTCTGTGAAACAGCCTGGCTGGTGGCTCTGACATCCCAGGCTAAGTAGCTGTGGCAAGTGGGGGCACCTTATATCAGGCTGCCTGATCTGTACCCTATTAGGCGCATAGACATGTCCCCAAGGGGAGATGAAGGAAGGACATTGGGTTCAGACCCACCTTTGCCCGTCATGGTTGTACAGCCATGAGTGAGTGATTGCTCAGGGAGTAGCAGATGCAGAGTGGGACAGGGTCAGGAAGGTAAACAGTCAGTTCTGCCGTCAGGGAACTCACAGTGAGCAGAAGCACACTCAGATCGCATCACTCTCCTGGACCCCAGCTGCCTTAACTCCTAAAACGGGACGACTGCCTCTGCCTTTGGACACTGGGAAACCACTGGGAACTGGTAGGTTTTCTGGCTTCAGTATTCTTGGATTGTAGCACTCCCTACAGAGTAGTCTTAAGGGAGTTCATCCCACCTTCCACCAGCTCATACCCCTCCCCCAAACCTGAAACAGCCCATCTGTTAATTCCCATTTTTCCAGACTTTTTTTGTGAGGAAACTGGTCCAGTTTCCTCCTTGGAGTTGTGAACCAGACTAGCCTGCCAACAAGGAGGCCATAGTAGACGAGTTCCATCGCTCTATGTTATCTCCAACCAAGCCAGGGGTGGAAAGATGCTGGCCATCTTCTCAGGAAATTGGTTCTGTGAAATGTTCTCTGAGATGTTCTTTCCAGGTAAAGGAGAGGACCCTCTACCCCTCTAGACCTGATCTGCTACCTGCAGCCCAACTGGCTCCTCTCAGATACCAGGCCACTTTGGCCCCTGAGACACTGAGGCCAACCTCTCTCCCACCCCGCCCAACTCAGTAGACCGTGGTAGGTTTCCTGGATTAATTTGAATTGACTGAGCTGAATGGAATTGACTCAAGTTTAATTGATCAAATTGAACACCAGATTATAGGCCTCCTCAGAGACCACAGACATTTGGCTTCTCTAAATGCTAGGCCTAGATCTGAAAGGCCAGTCTGGAGCCCCTTATTTTTATCCCCTCAGGAGGGGTGGGAATAGCAGGAGGGGTGGGAATGGCAGTGCACTGAATCCATTTGCCTGTTCTTCTCCCCACTCTGTCTCTGGTGAATCCTCTCACTGCCCCTTCACCAGTTCTGTATGCATAAATAAATAAAACTTAAAAAAAAAATACCCAAAGCCTCATTCCAGAAGCTGAGGAGAAACCATTAGAAGGGTTTTCCTTTGTTCTCTGGTAGCTATGTCCCAGGGCTAAGCTCCAGATCAGGAACAAGTTGGGACCTACAGAAGAAACTCTGGGTGGGATTGGCCAGCATCCTGTGAGTGAGGGACAGTGTCCACAGTGGGCCCAGCCGCCACAGGCAGTACATTTTCTGTGCCTACTTCCTTGGCTCTGTAGACCCCGGCAGCAGTGGCCACTTTCTCTTGGTAGATATGTGTTCCCTCCTCAGTCTTCTTTGCAAGCCAGGCCTCCTCTGAGTGGTATGTGCTAGTCTCCCTCCAGCGGTCAGTGGACCTCGCCCTCAATTCTAAGCCTGCTCATGAGTGACTCCTGTCCCATCTTGTAAGTTCCTCCCTTTGCCCTGGAGTTAGCTAAATTCACTCCTTAATTCCATCCACTGGCACCCAGATGGGGGAGGAGAGGGCCCCACATCAGTTATTTTCACACAGCAGCTCCAGATTAGGTGACTCAAAGACAATTGTAGAACTCCCCAGCCCCCCAGACTCAGACCTAGAGAGACCTCACCTCCCCGCCACCCTAGTGGTCTGCCTCACAGCCCCTTCAGACTTGAAATTTCCAAAAGTAAATATCTGGGTCACCCTCCTCTATCCTCAGTACTTGGCAACAGCAGCCATCCCAATGCCCAAGACTAAAGGGATGTCATTCTTAGCAACTCCTTCTCTTTTGCTCTCCATAGTCAGTCCACCCGCAACTGTGGCAACTTTACCTCCTAGCAGTCTCCCAGATCTTGCCATTGATTCTCATCTCAGTCCTCAGCTGTGTGTCCCTCATATGGACATTGCAGCAGCCTCTGGTTTTCCCTACGCTTTCTCATGCCCCTTCTAATTCACTCTCCCCAAAGCCTCCAGGGATGTTGCCAGAATGCAGATCAGACCTTATCAAGAGTTTACAGCCTCAAAATTTGTTGTTGGCTCTCATTATGTTGGAGCTAAAGACCTAGCTCATTAACATGTAGGCAAAAGTCCCACCTTCCCTCCCAGAGCTGCCCACCTCTGAGTCCCTTGTGCCTGACATGCCCGCCGGCCCACCCTGCCTAGGACCTTGGCACATACTGTCTCCTTCACCTGCAGTGTTCTGCCCACTCTTATCCCTGAGATTATTTCCTACTCATCCTTCAGGCCATGCTTCCAGCATCAGGGAAGCCAGCCTTGACTTCCCTGAGCATGGGGCTAAGTCTTTCCTGCAAAGGCCTCGTGACACCACACTTATGTTGCTGTGCATTTGTTGCCATGGTGATTTGATCAACATGTATCTTCTCTTCTAGACTGTAAGGCAAGGAAGGCTTCTGCTTTCACTTATGATCTTGTTCCCAGGATCCAATCCCATGCCTTACCCAGCAAGGGGGGCTGGGGAGGTTACAAAGAAGGATGAATGAATGAGTCAATAAATGAATGAATACAAGCAAGCAAGTGAAGCGGACCTAGGTCTGAAGACATGTGTCACCCTCCACGAATGTAAGGGCCTTAGCTTAGCCAGGCTGGCCTCCTTATGCCTCGTAAACAGCTTCCTCCGTCCCACCTCTGGTCAGTGCTCATGAGTGACTCCTGTCCCATCTTGTAAGTTCCTCCCTTTGCCCTAAAGTTAGCTAAATTCACTCCTTTCAAGGCCCAGCCCAGATTAAATTCCAAGAAACAATCACAAGACTGTCACCAGGAGGATGGCAGGGAGGAGATATTCTGCATTGAAACTTACTGCTACGCCATATTGAAAATAGGCTCAATTCCCCACAGCCTGGCAGTTCCTGGCAGACCGCACCTGAGCAATCAAAGCATATGATTTGGTCAGATTTCGAGAGATAGAAACTTTCCTACTCACAGTGGGGGTGAGGCCTAAGTAATCTCCAAATGCTGTCAGCCCTGTGAGAATCGAATCTCACTTCAGCAACTCACAGAACAGAGGTACAGGTCCCTGGCTGAGGGCAGGCACAGCTGCAGCGTGATCCGGCCTCCCCGAAAGACCCTCAGCTTCTCAGGAGGAACAGGGAGAGGCAGCAGGTCCACCGCCCTAATGTCACCCACACCTCATTTACAAAAGGGACTTTTGGAGACTAAGCTCATGAGGCAAAGTCAGCTAGTACTGGCCTACAAGCCAACGCCCCCCTTTCACATTCCCCCCAAAGCCTCAGAGAGCTCAGGCAAGGTTTAGGGTTCAGGTGTGAGACCAGAGATGAGAATCAGGGCAGTCCCTGCTGTAAGGATAGAAAGAACATCAAGTCTCAGACCCTGGCCATCACCTACTCACCGCGAGAGCCCTTGAGATCATGCTGTGGAACTCCAGCACATCAGTGGACTCACAGAATGACCGGCCAGAGAGGGCTGTAGCACTCATCCTGTCTAAGCCCCCAATATAAATGGGGAAACAGAGTCCAGAGAGGACCAGGGACATGCTCAAAGCCATAAATAACTTCAGGGACTCACTAGAGCCAGAACTGGGTCTCCTACTTCTGCTACCCTAAACTACTTTCCAGTTTGGAGGGCTCAGCACCTGGGACCCCGCAGTGGTCTGTCACTGCCTAACTTGTCCACTGTTACCTCGTACATGGGGCAAAGCTGTGTCTCGATGGCACCAGACTTTTATGAACTGGAAACTGGTTGAATGCAGGAAGGAGCCAACCAAACATGAGTACTTACTGGCTATGCATCATGTGCCAGTATCCAGGCTCTCTAAGCAAGATCTCCTTAAGGTAAATCAGACATGACTCCAAGATTTTTCCTTCTCCTTCCATCCAAAATTGAAGCGACATCCTTCAATCTGGACCTGCCTCAGTAGGAATGCTTTTGGAGTGACATTCCCCAACTTGTGAGACTAAGCCATGGGAAGCCTTGCAGCTTCTGCCTGGAACACTTGTTCTCAGGGGGTGCCCGCTCTGAACCCCACTCTGGAGAAGTCCAAGTCTGTACAAAGGCCAGTCAGGTCACCAGACCTGGCTGAGGTCTCAGCACACAGCCGACACCAGCATCAGCCATGGGCCAGCTGAGCCATCAGGCCCAGACAAGCCATCAGCTGACAGCAATTCAGCAGCTGCCTGAAGGCATGGGACGCCCTACAGAGGAAAGCCAGCGGAGTGGTTAACCTGCAGACCAGAAAGGTTACTATACGTGTTTGTGTTAAGTCACTAAGTGATGCGGTGTTTTGCGGTGTTTTGCACCTACCTGAATACTCATTGCCTCCTCTGACAAAGTCACACAACGAGGAAAATAGCAGAGCTACGATTTGACCAACCCACCAGACTCTTTCCTGCGCTCTTGTATTGAAGTGACTACGGTTGATTTCAAACAACAAAATCCATTTCGACTCACTGAGACAAGAGAAAGGTATGAAACGGCTCACAGAATTTACGGGGGTGGACAGGAGTGTGATTAGTGACGTCAGAATGGTCTGAACCCCAAATGGGGGTATGATTGTCTGGCTATTCTAAACTTGCCTACATCCCCACCATCTAACTTCGCTCAAAAGCCCCCAGGGGTCAGGGGACCTTTAATTCTGTGGTAGTTTTGGTTCTCAACAAACCTCTGATTTAAGAGCACTCCACCCCCACCCCAACGTGAAAACAGGGATCTGAGAGCAGCATCACTGGCAGAGGTGTGCCCAGGGCCGATTGGTCTGAGCGTAGGAAGCTTCAGCCTGTCTCTACAGATGCGAGTGCTATTAGTGAGAGCTGGTTTTCCAGAAGAAAGAGGTGCATCATTGAGATGCAGTTTGGGGTTCTAAGTGGCATCCTCAGTCCAGGGACTTAGAGATACACCTTGCTTAAATGAGTAATGTAAGTAAATACTGGGACCTAAAACCCTCCAGATTTGATGATGGTGATGATGACGATGATGACAATTGTTGGGACTTAAATATGCTTAAAGTCCCAGAGTCTACCATTTGGTCTGAATTCAGGGAACTGGTTCGGACAGAAGAAAACCAGTCTTTCCTGGGTCCCTTAGAGCACTAACAGTTATTCATGACAGTATAAGAAGTGATGTTTGACTCTTTCTCCTTGAAAGCTTTTTCTAATCAATCACTAAATATCAATTGCCCGTTGCCAATAGTACTAACATCAATAACTGTGGACTCTGGAGTGGTACTTTCTGTGAACTGCTTTTCCTATGTTAATTCACTTAGCCTTCACAACTGGATCCTCCCCTGGTGGTGCAACAGGTTAAAACATAGCACCATGAAGCTATTGGCAGCCACTACATCACCAGTTCAATCCTCAGGCAGGGAGCTGACCCAATGGTGTGGCAGACCTGTCCTGACCTGCCTGCTGCCCCCCTCAGCAGTGTATCTCAGTATACCTGCCTGTTTTGCTCCCTACTCTGTCTTTGGTGAATTCTCTCACCCCTACACCCCACACCTCTGGCATTTACCCCAGCTCTTGTATGGATAAGTAAATAAATCTTTAAAAAAAAAAAAAAAAAACCTCACAGGCCCTCCCTGTTGGCGCAGCAGGTCAAAGCACAGCACTAAGAAGCTACAGCCATTTCAGCATGAGTTCAATCCCCGCCCTGGAGGTGACCCATATGGCACAGCAGACCTCTCGTGACCCGCTCACTGCTGTCCTCAGCAATGTACTTCATTGATCTGCCTGTTCTACTCCCCACTCTGTCTCTAGTGAATCCTCTCACCACCCCTGCACCTCTGGCATGTACCCCAGTTCTGTATGCATAAATAAATAAATATTTTTTAACAAAAAAACCTCACAACTACTCTGGACTGCGATGGTACTGATTTTACAGAGAGGGAAACTGAGGCACAGCACAGTAAGTGAACTTGCCCAGGACTGAATCCGATACTCTGGCTCACAACACCACTTTTCCTTCCTCTCTGGGTAGCAAAGCACCACAATAGACACCATGTTTCTAAGGATGACATCACAAAATCTCCTCTCCTACCTCCCCTCCTCACAATCTGCGTACACAGCAAGCCTGTGTCTCCTCCCCTTTGAAGCTGGGCTGGCTTTGGTGATGGCTTCAAATGAAGACAGCAGAAGTGAATCTCTGTAATTTCCGACAAAGGTCACATCCTGCTCATGGAACACCCCAACCTTCACGGAAGCCAGCAGATTGCTCTGAGGTTGCCCTGAGGTTGCCATGTTGTAAAGAAACCTGATCACATAGAGTCCACTTGTATAGACACTGAAACCTCATGAAATGAGAGAGACTGGATCAACCTCCAGTTACTCCTCAGCCCTGCTGTCGCAGTTCCAGTCACCATGAGACAAAAACCATCAGAGCTGGAATCACTCAGACAAGCCCTTCCTGAATTTCTGACCCACCCAGACTGTGACATAATAAAATCATGCAATAGTAGTAGCTGGAACAGCTTTCAAACCAGCACAGACTTCATAGGAAAAGGAGAACCACAGAGAATAATTACACAGAAGGGAGAGCACCTGTGGGCTTAGGTTGTCATCAGATACTTCCTGGAGGAAGCTTGTCCTGGGCCTTGAGGGGTGACAGAGTTTGGATAAGAAAAAAGAAGCCTGAAAGTCTCAGGAGAGCTAGAATGTGGGAGAGCAGTGGAGGAGGGAAGATAGATGCCAGCTTCAGGATTCAATGAAACACTCATTAAACTTTGGCGGTGTTCATGTAGGGCTCACAGCCTGAAGAGAGGCATGTTGGGCCTCGCGGAGAGCTTTGGACTTCAGGCTTCCTGTCTGATGCTCATAGCCATGAATAATGGCTGCTGTAGTAAAATCAGTAACAACTTTTGAATACTTATTATGTACCCATGACTAGGTTAAGATTTCACATGAACTTATCATCTTGAATGTTTACAAGGCCCAGTGAGATTGTGTAATACCCGTATTACAGATAAAGAAACTGTGGTTCAGAGATGTAAATAGCTGTCCAAGTTTACTCAGGCCTAATTAACATCAAAGCCTATATTCAAACCTGGATCTGCCTACTCCTAAGTTCATGCAAAGAGCACACTCTTGGAAGACATTGTCCCCAGTGAAATCTCACAATCAGAGCCACGATCAGGGTATAAGAAAGACTACCCTGGCACTATTCCTAAGAGGGATTTGAGGCAGTGGTGTGGAAGGCGAGTCTGAAAGTTAGAAGACTCTGATAATTATCCTGGCAATAGGAGCTAAGTATCTTTCTTCACCAGCTGGGATCACAGGCATGAGAAGCCCAGAGACAGGGCTGAGATGCTTTGTACTTCTTTAAAAGCAGAAAGTTTCAAGAGTGAAGGTCTTTAAGCCAGATGACTGGATCTCGTTTTGAGGCTTGTCCTTCCTCAGGCATTGCTTTCAGAAGAGAGATCCAGGAAGTCCAACCTCAGGCCCTCTTTGACCTTCTGAAATTGCAACATGACAAAAGAGGAAGACAAATATAAATGTCCCAAATCACCACCTACTGGATTTTCCCCAGAGCAAATTCAATAGAAGAAATGGTATTGAGGTTGGTTTTGACATATGGTACTTGATATTCATGGTCTTGGGTTCTCACCCCAACTCTGCAGTTCACTGGCTATGTGGCCTTGGACCAGCCACTTCCCTTGTCTTGAAAGTTGCACCCAACTCTGTCCTTCTGTGTCTATCTAAGTCTAAGTTGAACTCACTTAAGAAGAATGTGATCCAAGGGTTGTGTAGATCTGACTGAACAAATGGCCACAACCCTGCATGCTTCCCTGCACCCATGTCCTTTACATGTGACTACATAGCACATGAATCTAGGCCTCATATTTGCCTTGTCCAAAGGAATATGGTGGAAGTGACATCTATGGCTCCAAGACCAACTGTCCACAAATCTTACGCGCTTCAGTGCTCTGTCTTCGATCTCTGCAACCACCCTGTGAAACACCCTGAGCTAGCCTGCTGAAGGTGAGAAGGCCAAGGCATCCCACCCTCCAGCAGCTCCTAAGCGGACAGCCCATAAATCGAGGGTGCCCAGCCTCCAGCCCCTTGCCACAGATGAGATCAGTGCCCATGAAGCTGGAGACTCTTGAACAATAATGATTGGTGTTAAGTCACAAGTTCTAGAGGACTTTACTATGCACCAAAGGTTAAATGACAGAGGTACCTGAAGGACTTCAGCAGTTCACAACCTCACCATAGAGCCATGTGAAAACTACATGGATGCAGAACTGACATCCTAGCCCATATGTAAGGATACTGAGGCTCAGGGAGGGCAAGTCAATGCCCGTATGTGCATAACCGATAAACCATAAATGTGGAATTTGGAGCCAGTCCATTTGACTATACATCCTACGACTCTCCCACACTTTGTTACCCACTGGGGATTCCTAAGTGATGGGAGGTCTCTTCCTTCTTGCCTCTGTGTGGTGCTGTCCTTTCCCTGATAGCCTGACCCTGAGTAGACAGGGGAAGACAGTCCACACCCAGGAGCCCAACTACCTGAGTGCAGATAGTGGGCTGAGCCTTGCATGAGGCTCCTGCGTGTCCCTTTTGCATTCCAATGGATCTGGTCAGAGCCGCTCTTGCACATGTGGTCTGAGGAAACAGTGGTCTTCAGGATGGTGAGGAAGGAGTCTGGTTTCAGGGACAAAGACTAGAGGTCGCTATGCACCTGCATATATCCTCAGAGGATAACCCACGAACCAGGATGAGGTTAAGTGTCCCTACAGACCCCTGTCCAGGAAGGGCTCTGGTCTGAGAGTCCTGATACCTGGGCTGCCCATGTCTTTGCCCAAGGCCATCTCCTTCTGCACGCTGCTGTTTCTTCACCTGCAAAGTTGTCCCCACCACTTTAGAACTCTAAATAACATGATCTTGGACAATTTCCTAGAAATTATGTGAGGCCAGGACCACTGCCAGCTTTTGAGGCTCCCAGAATATGAAGAAAGGTAAAAATGCCAAAACAGAGCTACAAAAATGATGGTAACCTTTACTACTTACCTAGAGCAGATGAGCCCTTTAAACCCAATGCTATTTATGCTGATCACCAGCGACAACACAAGTCTAACACTGAGATCCTTGATGACTGTAATCTGACCTTGAAGGTGACTGTCAGTTTGCACTGGTGGCTCAGTGACTAACAGAAGAAGCAGGAGGGAGGCTTGACCCTCACACCTCTGTGATGTGAACCCCTGTTTGGCATGTTGTGAGTTGGAGCCCAAGCTGGGCCCAAGGCCAGTGCCTCTGTGGTCTTGGAGCCCTGTGAGAGAGCCCTGGCCAGCTCCTGTGGGCAGAGGGAAATGCCTGGTTCGCATCTGAACTGGACGTGACTAACGCTGCATAGCAGATACAATAAAACAGATCATGGAAAATTTAATGGCCCGTGGTCGGCAATCACTGAATTATTTATGCCATCTCTGCCTCTTCCGAATTCTCAATTGCTCTGCCCCTAGCTCTGCAGCTCTGGCTGTTTGCAGGCTGCAAGTAACAGACCCTGGAAAGAGAATGGGACTCGGGAGCCAAGCGGCTGGAGGTTTCGGGTAACCTTGGGCAAAAATTGCTCCCCATCTCTTGGTTTTGTTTTTTCATCTGCCAAATTGGGGGGTTCTCTTTCAAGAGCTAATAGCAACTTAAATGTATGCAGCTCGTTTTGCTCACAGATGACTCTCCTTTCCTCCTTCCCTTCCCAACCCCTGTGAGGTGGGCAGGGCTGATCTTACTCTCATTCCCAGTTTCCAGACAATAAACTGGAATTGTCAAAAGGACAGAAATGTGGTGGAGGGAATTGCCAAATGGAGACAAGACTGAGTATGCAGAATTTAACTTCTCTACATACCATAATACTATTGTAAATTAAAAAAAAAAAGTCAGAAAAGAAAAGTAAGTCCACATTAAAAAGTAAAAATGGATGCTCCAGTGGAGTAGTCATATGAAGGAATTTTTGAGACGTAGCAGGGAAAAGAGTTTCCACTGATTGAGAAATCAGTTGAAGGAAACCATATCTCAGCAAGAGTCTAAGAGGGGCTTGTTTTCCCTCCAAAGCCTCAGAGAAAAGCCGACAAAGGCAAGGAGGCTTTGGGCCATCAAAAGTGTTGACAGTATTGTAGCCCAGTTGTCCCCAGCCTTTCTTGACTCTACAGACCAACTGGCCTTGTCATTCAACTGCAGGAAGAAACCCTGAGGACAACTGTCAAAATGTGTTTTCTGCAGGCAATTCTGCGCAAGTGCCCTTCCCAATATCCTCAACAGACTGAGAGCAGGGTGGGACATAAAGAACAGGGACTCCACAGAGAGACAGAACAAAACATATTCTACTACAAATTGCATCGCTACCACCTACATGAGCTCTTATAATAAGTCTGGCACTTAGGAGCGTGACATCAATACCATGCAGAAGTTGCACTGGTTCATACACAGTTTTACCCAGCACACTATTTTTCGGGCCCCAACTTAAAGCAGTTGAATGTAAAGTAAGCTGAATCCAGAAGCACCCAGTGCCAGACACAGTCCCCAGGCACCTCCGCACCACACACAATTTGTGCTGTCTCCGAAGGGCTTATCATGCAGTGTTTCCCATCCTCTGTGCATTTTGCCTCTGTTTTCATCATTCAAAATCACTCAAAAGTTTATAGCCTACCTCATACCTCTCTATCAAGGTACTCTTACTTTTTGTTTAAGAGCCAAAACCCTATATTTTTTCTAATATTTTTTATTTATTAGAAATTTAATATGTACTTTAAAAACACCAGCATCTTTCATCAGGGCTACTATTATTTTTGTTCATGGTCTGATTATAATGGGGCATGAATTTCCCCATCAATCCTTTTTTTTTTTTTAAAGATTTATTTATTTATTCGTACAGAACTGGGGTACAGGTCAGAGATGCGGAGGGCGAGAGGATTCACCAGAGACAGAGTGGGGAGCAGAACAAGCAGATCGATGAAGTACACTGCTGAGGGGAGACCCGGGTGGGTCAGGAAAGGTCTGCCTCACCATGTGGATCACCTCCAGGGCAGGCGGGGATCGAACTCATGCGGAAGTGGCTTTAGCTTCTCAGTGCTGTGCTTTAACCCGCTGCGCCACCAGGGAGGGCCCACAATCCTATTATTTTTAAAGTGCAACTTTGAAGAATTAAGGATTAATTCTTAAATAACTAAGAATTAACCAGCCTCCCGGATAATGAGACTCTCCATACTCAGAAGGAAGCCTTCCTTACTCCAGCAATTGCAGTGGGGCCATGAGATTGCATTTCTGCTCCTTGTGAGCAAACTTAACCCAGACCCTCCAGAACTGCTGTCCCACTGAGGACCTATCCTGAATGGGAACGAGAGCTATCCTGAATGGGGCAACCAGGAGAGGGTTAAACCTAGTTATGTGTTCCCACTTTCACATGATATCCAAGGATCACTGAGTTTGGAAGACTTCAGAGCACACAAAAGAGGATTAAGTTGAGCAGCAAGTGAAAAGGATAAAACAGATGATCCAGCAAGGAGAAGAGAACTCATGTTAATTCGGGGAGAAGACACTGTGTCCATGAAAGAAAAGAAGTTTCCTATTAGAGAGAGAGAGAGATAGAATGAGCCAAGAATAAAAATATTCTTCTATTAAAAATGCATTGGCTGAGATGAAAAACTTAATTAAAGGACTGATTGCAGAAGGAAAGACCAAGTCAGAGATCTACACAATGAATCCTGGAAACATCTCAGAAGACAAGTTAAAATGGTGAAATGATTTTTAAAACAAGGTAAGATAAAAGGAGATGGAACTAAACCCAGGAAAGCCAATACCCAACTAACAAGAATTTCACAGGGAGAAACTGAAGCTGTGGAAAAGGAAGAAACAATCACGTAATAAATGAAAATTCTCTTTACCTGCTGAAATACATGACCTGGGAGTTTGGGGAATTAATGTGGTTTATTATATTATCAAAGTCCTTGTGTTTAAATTTCATGGAAACCCAGCTCATATTGTAGAAAGAAATCACACCTGATCTGACTTCAGTCTCACCTGCTGCCAGAAGTTCAGAGTTCAAAATCATTCCTTTGCTCTCTCTCTCTCTTTTCCCTCCCTCTCTACACCCTTCCTCTCTGCTTTCTTTCCTCAGGAGTAGGTCTATTTCCAGGCAGGTTCTCTATGTGGAATGGCAAAGAAGGCCTCCAAAAGGTCCAGTTTTACTTCATCCTTTTATCAAATGTGAGGAAAGAGGCTAAAGCCCCCTCCCCTGGCCTCTGCATCTGTGCCCAACAAATACTCCCGTGGGCTTGTTTTGGGTCACGTGTCCACCGCTGACGGGTCCCCTGACTAGAGAGATGGAATGCCCCTGGGTAGGTCAGGCTCCTTCATCAACAGCCCTCCAAAGTCACTTGGAGTGAGTCAGTAGCAGCTCCCAGGGGAGGGGAACAGGCAGGAAGCAGTAACTGTCTGCTATCTTCACCAAGCACGAAACAAGCACAATGAAAAGGACATAGTTTTCGCAACAAACTGGAAGAGTTTCTGAAGCCCAGCAATCAAAAGGAAATCTTAAAACTCCTTAAGGGGAAATTGTAGGGTATCTAAAAAGAAATAATGATCAAACAAGCATGAGGTTTTTCCATATGCAATGGAGCCTGCTGGAAGACAACAGAACACAGCATTCTGAGGGAAATCACTTGGGATCCCTTATTCAAGCACAAGAGCATAGTACAGATATTTTCAGATATTCAAGGATCCAGATGTATTTGTACCCCCACTTCTGTGAGGCACATCTCTTTAAAAAAAAAATTATTGGAGGACATAGTCTGGCAAAATCAAAATTTAATCCAAGAAAGAGGAAAACATCAGATTCCAGAAGCCATAGAACGAGCCCTGGAGAACAATGAAATGAAGTGTAGCAGGACAGTGGTGTGGCTGGCCTACTGAGCAATTAGGCCCAATGAAAGCAAGAAATCAGAGCACTCTGTGAAAAACAACCTTGAGAGGAAATTACCCAATCTTACGGGTAAGGAGCCAAAAACTCAGAGCTATCATAAAATGAAGGCACGCGACACCTCTGAGCAAGGAGGAAAGGAATGGTAATTAGAGATTCCAAGAAAAAATTGGATAGGAAAGCCAGGATGCTGATAGAAAGTAAGCTCAGCAGAGGTGTGACTCTGAGCCACTGGTAGGGAGTTGTGCTTTCTGAGGCCACAGAGCCAACCTGTCACTAGCCAGGTGATATGGAAAGAAACAGGTAACCAATAGATTCTTTCAATTCATACATTAGCTGTTTGGGTTTATTAGTAAGACCAAGTGATAATCTTCCCCTGTGATTTGCTTTTTCTTTTTAAAAATGATGTGAATCCTTCAGTAATTTTTTTTGACAAATTCTCCCTGTCAGCTTACTTATTAATTTTTAACCTGAATATATATGTAGGAAGAGGGTTTAATCCTTTATTTAGAGATTAATTGTATCTTCTGATTTTTATAAGAAAACTGCCTCCTAAGTTTACCTCAAGTAAGAATCAAGCAAGAGGCATAAAGTTAAAATAAAGCATGACAACTTCAACCTCTCAGTTCCTCTAATGTTAAGGAGGGAGTGATTCTATCAACATCAGTAGCTCTTATTGAACAAAAATCTACTTGAAAGTTTCCTAATTCTTTCTATCTTTAGCTGTTGCTTCTATTATTACCTAGTAAAAGTAAGTTTCATGTTTTTCCTCAATCTTAATCATCATTTGTGGTGAGATTTTTAAGATTCTGGTAGCTTTGGGCTTTTTCATATATTTCTGAATTTCACATTTTCTACCATACACTTGTATGGTTTATGTAATAAAAAATGAAAGAGAAATGGAAGTGGAGCTACATACATTTTGATGTAGAAATATGTCTAGTATTTATTTATAAACCAAAAAGTCAATAGCTGAGCAGTATGGTGTGTGTGTGTGTGTGTGTGTGTGTGTGTGCGCGTGTGTATGCGTGTGTGTATTAAAGAGAGAGTGGGTAGAGGAGGAGATGTGAAAGATAATTGCTGTCACTAAGGAGTGAGGTACAGGGGCTGGAAGGGCTTAGGGGTAGTAGGTCTACTACTTTTATTCTGTTCCGGGCTGTACATCTTTTTTACGATGTGCACATAGTAAATTAATAATTAAAGACATTTCTAACATTTCTAACAGCAGTAGTGGAGGAAGGTGGACCCTGAGCTTCTGCCTACAGCAGCACACTCACTCCCTCCTTGTCTGGTGAGGAGCCTCTGGGAAGAGCCGTCCCTCTTTCTTCCTGCAGGCAAAAGACCCCTCCCAGGAGAGCCTGGCCCATGGTGGTCACCTAGAGAGATACAGCCAGTTCTTCCCCCATAACTACTGCAGGTGGGCTCCAAAGGGGTAGCGGGAGATGAGGGGGTGCACAAATGCCAACAGGATTTGTATCCAGCTTGGCCACAGAGAGCAAGTCAGCCTGGGAAGGTGGCCTGTGTGTCTCCCCCATCTAGGGAGGGAGATGCCCCACATGGGCAGGCAGCCAGCTCTGAAAAGCACACGGGCCTGCTCCCGTCTCATCTACACAGACTTCCGGGCTGGTGTGAGGGAAATTTGGGAGTGTCGCACACACTGGGACACTGCCCACACCCAGGAAGAGTGCTCCTGGGTATTCCTGGAAAGACAGCGGCAGGGCTGGGGCTCAAAAAAATGACAGTGACCAGGGGCCTGGAGGCCATCAACAAAACCTGTCACATCACTGCACATTGTACCCAAAGGAAAAATAGAACGCAATCTGTCAAGCTTTCTCATTGCACCTGGCATACAGCAGGTAGCAATGGTAGCTTTTATTATACAAACGGCCTTAAATCTACCTAGTGCTTAGAAAGTAGCAGGTCCCTGAATAGTTAGGACTCGCCCTGGCTGTCAAAGGGTGACCGATGTCTAGAAGTGCTCACACCAGCACTGCCAGGAATGGCAAGCTCCCTTTTTATCTGGTGCAGCGAAAGACTCAGAATTGTCAGAACCCATTGCCAGCCCCAAAAGAAAAAATTATATATGCAATTAATTAGGCCTCTGCTTCAGTGCTCTGCTCTCTCTGTTTGCCTTCACCAGCTTAGCATCCAATTTTTTAGCTGAGAAGGCGGGGCAGATTCTGAGATATTCTGAGATATTTTTTGCTAATGGGCTGAAATATTACACCCGTAATTATAGCCTGGCTGCATTTTTTTTTCCTTTTGCTCATTTTGTTCAGCATGGCAAACATTGTATCTGATTACAGCCATTCATGTCTTCTTTATGAAATGGAGTTTATCACACTAGGCAGAAGGGATCAGTGGCACTGGCGGAATTATCTAGACTGAAAAGCTCTCTAGGAGCCCCTGTGGGGGGGAGGTTGCTGCTGCCGGGTGCTGCCTCCTTGGACAGGGCAGGGGGGAGGCGGAGGGGGCTGCAGGCAGAGAGGGCATTGCCCTACCCTCCAGCTGCCTCTTCCTCTCCTCCCCCACCCCCCATGGCCCCAATCTGCCCCCACCCCCTCTTCTCTCATTGGCACAAGCTCTGCTCAATTGTGCACCCCTGCAACAGCACGCCTGCTTCTGGAGTTTTGCAGAGGCTGTCACCTCCCCTCTCCCCTTCCTAAATGTCTGCTTCTGTCCCCACTGCCTAAGCCAGTAAGAGGCAACAGCACCCTCACTCCTTGAGAGCTAGATTTAATGCAAATGCTTACCACCTGCTACATGGGCTGGTGACCAGCAATCTAAGGACTCGGATGCTTCTTCAAAGCCTCACATGCTCCGTCAAAGTTTAAGGCGCCCACCCACCCCCCAGCTAGATACACCCTAAAATTCAGGTGTATAGCACCACAAAGGTGGGTTCCTCCTACTCCTTGTCTTTGGACAAGATGTTTAATCTCCGGGGCTTCCGTTTCTCATCAGCACGATAAGAATACTAAAAACATAGAATACATAGGAAAAATTAAGATAATACTCTTAGATTGAGCCATAGGGAATTAATATTTTGTAGGTCAACAGTGCTGAGTAGCTGCCATCCCCCCGCCACCACTACCATTTTTTAACCTACTGAAAATTCAGCTCACATGGCACCTCCTCATTGAAACTGGTGCCTAGCAGGTCATAAGGTGAGCTCCTGCCCTGCGGTGTCCTGCCAGCCCTTCCTCTGCCCGTCAGTTCCTCAGGAGATGTCTCTGGTCCTTCTCCAGAATGCCAAGTCCATGGGCCGCTCTCCCCATGTGAACTGTCACCTTTCTGGGACCAGAAAGTCTTCTCGCCTTACCTCCTATGCAGGAAAGCTCGTACCAACCTTTCGCTTTGAGAAGAATCTCGTCACTAAGACTGTAAGGGTGTGTGTGTGTGTATGTGTGTAAAGGGGCATCTGGAGGGAGATATTGAGGAAAGAATGAGATGTTTGAGACTCCATGCAGGACCATGGGAGGTGTCAGGAAAGGCAAATACATAGTTGACAGAAGAAAAGGGTGGACAGAAACCAGGGAGCAGCACTGTGTGCAAAACAAAGAAACAACAAAAAACTTCACAGAATTGCAGGACCCAGGGCCTGGGCATCACTGAAGGTACTTGGCAGCAGAACTGCTCACCTATGGTGTCTGTAACAATGTTACTGGGCCTTACACCCCAGTCCAGTTGCTAAGTCAAAATATTGGGGTGGGGAGAGAACAGTTGGATGAGCCCTCCTGGTAACCCTGAAGCCCACTACTGTTTGCTGACCAGCCCGTCCTTACCAATGGACTTGAGTGGCCTTTACAGGGTTCTGCAGCACTCTGCACCCTTCAACCTTCTGTGGACTCTGCTGCCTTCCCCTTCGGAAGCCACCTGCCTGCCCCAGCTGGCCTCTCAGAAATGAAAGCCTGGCCCATCCAGCAGGGAGGGGAGTGATTTATCAGGAAGGAGCACTTTCTTCCTGACAAGACGCTCTGTGCTCAGATTGGAAGGAGACTGATACTCCACTAAGAGTATTAGATATTTGAAATAACCTCTGAATATAAACTAATTATGGATCTTCTTAAGTACTCAGGAAATGTCAGTACAGAGGACAGTTCTATATTGATGATGAGGGAATGGGGAAGCAAGGGTCTCTAAACAGGCACAACACTGGAGTTTAAAACAAACAAACAAACAAAAATAACGCTGCCCACTTCAGCTCCAGCTGTTTATCTCCAGCGCCTCAGCTCCTCGATATGAACTTCAGTTGATTGAGTAGGACACTGGGCCAGCCAATGGACACCCAGGTGTGTAGGAGAGGCCTAACCCTGCCCTGTTCTCCTGGAGCTTACTTACTGCCGGGCACAGGCAATAAGCAAGCAAACAACACAGTGTCCTGTCATAATAGATGCAATGATTAAACAAACAAACAAAATATAGCTAGAAAACACTTTCCAACAAGGCTTACTCTGATTACCTTACCTAAAACTGCAATCCACTCCAGCCCCCCAAAATACCCTTAACCAGCTGTATTTTTCTTATACCACTTGTCACTTTGTAGAATCAGTGTAATTAATTATTTATTAGCTCCACAGTCTCCTCCCACTAGAATGTGCTCCTCAAGGGTAAGGGAGAGGGAATTGAGTATACACACACTCACCTCTGTTTCACTCACTCATGTATCCCAAGCTTTTAGAAAAATATCAAGAAGATGTGGTACATATACATGATGGAATATTACTCAGCAATCAAAAAGACAAA